>NW_012114622.1:5117146-5137254 GCF_000951035.1 Colobus angolensis palliatus
ATGGGTGCAGCACACCAACATGGCACATGTATACATATATAACAAATCTGCATGTTGTGCACATGTACCCTAGAACTTAAAGTATAATAATAAAAAAAAAGAATATGCCATTCTCACTTTATGAAAAAGCACAAAAGTATTGTTTTTAACATTATATATATGCTAATGTGGTCCTGTTCGTTTTTGTGTATGTTTAGAATAGACTATATTTTTAAAGTATGACTTACGAAAATTTAATTATAGTCTTCATAACACAAGTGAAAGAGATTTCTAACATCTCTCTGAGAAGAATAAACAATATATTTTTGTAGTGTAAAAAATGATGTTGAATACTAATACAGGTAAGTACAGCTTTCTACATAATACTCACCAGAGGATTTCAGTATGCAGAACTGAATTACAGTTACACTTATAACTTTATTTTCTTCAAATAGTCCAACAATGGATGACGAAAACCAAGGAGTTAACAGTGTTGAAGAGATACATTGTAGGGGAAAAATGCTGTAATTGTTTAGTTTTAATTTTATGATATATGATTGGGAATTTCTAGAACCTATAACCAAAGCAAATATTTCTGTACAAGAATAGGGAAAAGGCAATCTTATAGACCATAATTATCTTAAAGCTGTGTATAACTAAAAGACAAGTAAAAGATAAAAAGCCCATCAGCTGCCTAAGATATATTATATAACCAACCAGCAATTTATCCATCATCCTTTGAAAACATATTCATGCCTATTGTAGTCAAAGCTCCTTCAGGAAGTCAGCATTAAGATGTAATGCTGAAAAATTACACCCCTTAGAAAATCCTATAGAACAATATACATGATGTTATTAAAGCTTTTAAAAAACACTTATAAGTATTTTTCAGTTAGCTTTTTTGTCTAAAGGAATTTTCTTCATTATCTCCAGTGTAATGAGTATTTTCCATGAAAACTTTCTAAGAAATGTTTTATAAAATAGTAAAAGTTACATTTTTCTGTTAAAAGATTTAAATATTTTTTAGTAGCCTGACTTTTTATGAAATAAATTGTATACACATGCACACACAAAATTTTTATAGAGCTTGAAGAATTTAAGATTTTTGTATCCTTTTCATAATTTTTAATAATCATGTGTTAGTGTTTTTAGAACTGGAGAAAATAAAAGAATTTTCAGAAGTAAATTTAAATGCCATTTCATAATATGCCAAAGTCAGTTTTAAAACTCAATTTGAATATTGGCTAGTCATGACATTTCAGATAGGTAGTGTTCCTGCCAGAAGAAGTGTCTAAGATCGAGAGCAAAATATAAATTATTGCATTAACTTTTGAGTTATCTGTTACTGAGTATGCACTCTCCAGCATCAGCCACAATTAAAAGAAAGTAGGAAGCTAGGGTGCTTTAAAAGTTGTGTTTTTAAAATTTTACTCAGCATAGGTACATGATTATCAGCATATTAGAACTCCCTTGATGTTTACTAAAAGCTTACAGTATATAATATTTTAACATCAAATATAACAGCAAATGAATAATTCAAATTTAATCAATTAAGCTGAAACTTCCCACATATAATATCTAGAAAATCTTTCATAATTTAAAATAAATTCTCACTTTGTAATAAACCGTAAGTCAGAGAATAAAGATTTCATTAAAAGTAAACCATATTGGCCGGGCGCGGTGGCTCAAGCCTGTAATCCCAGCACTTTGGGAGGCCGAGATGGGCGGATCACGAGGTCAGGAGATCGAGACCATCCTGGCTAACATGGTGAAACCCCGTCTCTACTAAAAAATACAAAAAACTAGCTGGGCGAGGTGGCGGGTGCCTGTAGTCCCAGCTACTCGGGAGGCTGAGGCAGG
The DNA here is from genome assembly GCF_000951035.1 of Colobus angolensis palliatus. Lineage (NCBI taxonomy): Eukaryota > Metazoa > Chordata > Mammalia > Primates > Cercopithecidae > Colobus > Colobus angolensis. Next base: position 5,118,986 of record NW_012114622.1, read on the forward strand.
AGAATGGCATAAACCCGGGAGGCGGAGCTTGCATGAGCTGAGATCCGGCCACTGCACTCCAGCCTGGGCGACAGAGCGAGACTCCGTCTCAAAAAAAAAAAAGAAAAAAGTAAACCATATCATATTTTATGAATTAACAGCAACAGAACATTTGGTAATAAAGCAGTACGTATAAAATGTTAAAATTTAGACTAACATCTTTTAAATTCTTTTTTATGGACTTTAAAGTCCATAAGTAAAAGTTAAAATAATATCTTAATAATTTGAAGGGTTTATATTATACCACAAAATACCAGACTTTTACCTAAATATTGAACTCATTTGTTAGGATTGGATTCATTGTACCTTATGTCTTTTGCTTTATTTGATTCTTTAGTTTTAACCAATATCAAAGATATTAGTTGATTTAGAATTAGGTGAAGCAGTATTATTTGCTAAATGATGTAAAGTTTGAATTACTCTTACAAAGTTTTCTTTTCCTTCTGTCATTTTGGCATCAAGATTTAAAAGTTTGTTTTTGGCATCTATCTGTTATTCACAAAACAGAGAACAAAAATTAGAAGTCTGAATTCAGTAAAAAATCAGTTGTTTGCTTTTAGTGCATTGTAGTATAGTCTGATCTTTCTGAGTCTGTAGAATCCAAAAATATCTCAGATGCAACTATTGTTTTCCTAGTTCTGCCAAAAATGGGACAGTTACAAGAATGAAGTTAAAGTAATAACCCTTAATTGACCAAATATACCATTGAACATTTTTACTTTGTTAAACTCCAAATTTGTAATCATATACAGATTCAGAACAAAAGCAGTACAGTATATCATGTTATAAGCAATTAAAAATTACTTTCTGACCCTTGGTGTCAGTCTGCTTTACAAGATTTAGTATACTTAATACCTTATAGATAATATTTTTCCACACGTTTTTACTTTACCTAGGTTATATAATGATATTTATTATAGTTCCTTAAAACTGTTTTAGCACTCTATATCTTTTGTTTGTCATATAAATACAACTATTAGAAGAGTCCTTTGAAGGCAGAGCTGTAATCAGAATATTTTCCCTTTTTTTGTCAGTATTTTATTTGTTCAGAAAGTTATCAGGCTATCTGTATACTTTTCAGTGCTTACTACTCTGAAGTGTTAGTTGAGCCGGAAATTTGCTATTTGACCCTAGGGTTTCACTCTTTTTTTTTCTTCTTCTTCCTGGCTACTGTGAGAGCTTATTTAAAATTCTAAGTTCTCCCTTGGCAGCCACAGTTAGAGCTTCTTTGGCAAAGTAAAAAGACCAAAAAAAAAAAAACATGCAAAGGCTCAGTACTGCTTCCAGTGACCTACATTTCTAGCCAGCTTTTAAAGATGGCGTGTGCCTGATTTTCTAGTAAGGAAATGAAGGATAAGATTAAAATTAAATGTACAGGAGAATAAACCGACTCTCCACCTCTCTATGACTAGCTAGTGAGAAGCATTGCTGCTATGATATTCATGTAAACACATTTAGCAATGATGTGTATACATCAATCAACAAAAGGAATTTCGCATGCAGAAAAGTCGTCTAAGTCATACAAGCAGAAATGCTATGCCCTGTGATAGGACGTTTTTTCTCAAGAAAGTAAAATTTATTTGGAATCCAAGCTTAGATTTTAATTTCTATGTTACCACTTAACTAGCTGCAAGACCCAAGTCACTTAGCCTTTTATATTAAGAGAGGAGTAATACTTACCCTGGCTACCTTATTCCAGAATTCCAAATTAAAAATGAAATATCAGGTTTTCCATTCTAAATCATAAAGCATCTATTTTAGGCCTCAAATTTAATTTAAGAAATTTTATTTTTAACCCATAAAAGTGAATAACCCATTCTTAGATGGTTATTGTTATGTTCAAAAGGAATAATATACTATAGCACTTTATCATTATTGAAAAGAAGCCACCAAAGTCATAATTAGGAATATTAAAAACAAAGTTCATTTTTCTCCTGAATACTTATTTTTTCAGAAGAAAAGATATTCAGTCCTTTTGAGAGGGATAAATGACTTCAAATTCTGAAAACCAGAGCCATTAAAACAAAAAGAAAATACATTTTTGTCAGCCCCCCAAATGAACATATTATCCCACTAAATGCAACATTAAAGGATGCCGTGAAAGGAGAAAGCACACTGTCAAGGGTCAGATTAAATAGACGGGCTGTGAATATTTATTTCGTACAAAAGGATAACTTTACTGTGGAAACCCCAAAGAATATAGAGCTCTCTCTCCAGCTAGTGTTGGGGTGATTCCTTCAGTGGCTAGTGTTTCTTTCCTAAGATTTTAAGTTTTGCTAATCAGAAACTGACACCTGCAGCAGTGGCCTTAGTTCACCACATCTATATTTTCAAATTATGATTTGTTAATGAAATCAGAGGCCTTTGAAATGTGTTTGCTGTTTATATAATATTCATCTTGCAGTTTGGCTGCATGTCTAAAAGTCTATTAGATTTCAAAAACAGGGTAGATGGTATTAAACTAAGAATAGATTTGAGACCATGAGGTGAAGCTTCTTACCTTTATTCTTTTTTAAACAAATTATAACATACAGGCTGCTATATAGAATTAAAGACATCCGGTTTTATGTCTTCACCCAGTTGCCTCAACTTCTCAGTAATCAAAGAGTATAAAGAAAATCAGTTTTGGGCCAGGCACAGTGGCTCACGCCTGTAATCCTAGTACTCTGGAAGGATGAGGTGGGCAGATCACCTGAGGTCAGTAGTTCGAGACCAGCATGACCGACGACCAGCATGACCAACATGGAGAAACCTTGTCTCTGCTAAAAATGTAAAATTAGCCGGGCACGGTGGCACATCCCTGTAATCCCAGCTATTTGGTTGGCTGAGGCAGGAGAATCGCCTGAATCCAAGAGGCAGAGGTTGCGGTGAGCTGAGATCGCGTCATTGCACTCCAGCCTGGGCAACAAGAGCAAAACTCCATCTGAAAAAAAAAAGAAAAAAAAGTAAATCAGTTTTGTTCTATAATTCTAAATGTACCACAGTAAATAATTTTCAAATTTAATAAAAATAAAATGATATCCAATCTTATGTAGTGTCCCACAATACCCTAAGCATTTTTGCTTGTGTCCTTTTTCATAAGCTGGGTTTATTCTGGAAATATAAAAGAAAATGACTTCAAACAAATGAAATTATTCAAATATTGTGTGGTGCTGTGCTAGGAATTTAACTGATGTGGACCTCTTAAATGAAGATAATACCTCACTTCATTCCTAATTTAGGTGTTCACAGTAGATATTTTTGAAGCTTTAGCTACTTCTTTTCCAAAAATTTAAAAGTTCTATGACCTCTGTTTAAGAAATAATAATGATAGTAAAGATCTTTCTTACTATCTTAATTTCTTAAATGATAATGTACTTATATTTGGAAACATTTCAGTTATATCAGGTTTTTAGAAATTATTTTAGTTCATATTCAATAAGGACACTTTTAATACTTAAAAGAATTTTGCAGACATAGAATCTTTCTGTAACTCAAATAATTATTGTATAATTTGTTTGCTTAAACACATTTTCTTAAACACAGGTTAATATACAGCCCTGTGCAGTAAACATTTACTGAAGGGCATTACTACACATGGTCTCACTAACTAAACCTGCAAATTTCCAGTGATTAAGTGGAAAAGTACACTTTTTAAAATATTTTATAAAACGTATTTTTTTGTTGTTGTTGTTTGAGACGGAGTCTTGCTCTGTCGCCCGGGCTGGAGTGCAGTGGCCGGATCTCAGCTCACTGCAAGCTCCGCCTCCCGGGTTCACGCCATTCTCCTGCCTCAGCCTCCCAAGTGGCTTGGATTACAGGCGCCCGCCACCTCGCCCGGCTAGTTTTTTTGTATTTTTTAGTAGAGACGGGGTTTCACCGTGTTCGCCAGGATGGTCTCGATCTCCTGACCTCGTGATCCGCCCATCTCGGCCTCCCAAAGTGCTGGGATTACAGGCTTGAGCCACCACGCCCGGCCATAAAACGTATTTTAATTAAAGTATTTTCTATTATAAGGACCACATTGTTTTATATATATATACGTATAGTCATGTACCACTTAATGTTTTAGTCAACAAGGAACCACATACACAACAGTGGTTTCATAAGATTCTAATAGTGTAGTTTTATGGTACCTTTGCTATATTTAGGTACCCAAATACTTACCCTTGTGTTATATTTGCCCACAATCTTCTACATTAATATGCTGTACAGGTTGGTAGCCTAACAGCAGTAAGGTATACTATATAGCCTAGGTGTGTAGTAGGCTGTACCATCTACATTTTTGTAAGTACACTCTGTGATGTTTGCACAATGACAGAATCTCATTTCTCCTTAAACAAGGCATGACTGTTTATAACACCCACACATACTCATGCATGTGTACACATGGATACGTAATACACACACACTGAAGTTTACATGCTTTTATCAGTGGTAGTCACCTAATTAGTAGCTGTCTTCACTTTAACTATAGAATTATTTGCAGGTTATTGTCCTATATGAACCCTCTATAGTTGTACTGAATATACAATATACCCAGAGCCAGATTAAACATTGACAGCATTTAATATACGAATGTTACATCATAAAAGAATCTGCCAAAGGAACATTCAAATTTTTATGGTTAGAAATATTAATAGATGCCAAAGTTAATTCTTGTCTCTCTTTAAGCATGGAATTTCTCATTTTAAGCTGTCTTCGTAATAAATTTGTTTGAAGAGCACATTGTTTTTTATTTTTTATTTTTTGAGACGGAGTCTCACTCTGTTGCCCAGGCTGAAGTGCAGTGGTGCAATCTCGGCTCACTGTACCCTCCACCTCCCGGGTTCTCCAAGTAGCTGGGATTACAGGTGCCTGCCGCCATGCCTGGCTAATTTCTATATTTTTAATAGAGACAGAGTTTCAACATTTTGGCCAGGCTGGCCTTGAACTTCTGACCTCAAGTGATCCTCCCACCTCAGCCTCCCAAATTGCAAGGATTACTGGTGTGAGCCACCATGCCTGGCCTGAAGAGCACATTTTAAAATAAAGTATAATACAGTCTTTACAGTATGATATATAAACTTATTAAAATCTGTCTTAGTTCAATATATATATAAGAAATTGATAAAATTAATACAGATTACATGCAGGATTGTTGCTAACAGTTTGATGGCTTTGATTTTGACATGCATGGGAAAATAATTATGGAATCTAATATTAGAATGCCTTGAAAGTCATTTCCCTTTAAACTCCTTTTAAGTCAGTGCCATCCGTAGGCAGTGTTGACAGCATGTGGCTACCTTGGTCAAGACTTGGAAATGCTATTTATGTAATGAGCAGACATATTGCTGGGACCTTGATAAGGAATTTAAATCTGCCTATACCTTATTTTGCCAGCCTCACTACTAGATTGGGATAGAACCCAGGGATTAATTACATATGGAAATTGTTTTTGAGATCTTTCATGATTGTTACTTTTCAAAATGTGATGGTTCCTAATACAATATTTTAAAATAATTAGGTTATGATTTGTGTTTAAATGAAGATGGTATCCTATTTTTAATTCTTAGTATAATCCTTTCATTTTGAACACATAATACAAATTTCTATTTCCTCTTTTTCATGTTATCCTCCTCCTTCGCTCTATCTTAATAAAGAAAAATGAAAGAAATATTATCTAGTCTTCTCAATACATTCCTGGTTTGCATGTTAAAGAGCAATGTGATAGGGATCCGTGGAAAAGTATTAAGAACACTGTTCTTATCCCACTGGTTTTCTTTCTATTTTCAGATTCATGTAATTGATGTAATTGCCAAATAACAGGCATCATTATTGTCAGTAGCTTAACTTACAAGTATATTAAAACAATATTTGTATACCAATGTGAAAGTGTTTTCCACCCTTTTTGTAATAGCAGTGATATTGCCACTTTCATATTCAAGAAAAATATCTTAAATTGCACTAAGATATTATCTGTACGGAATTTAGCTTGAAGTATTCATGGAAATAAGTTAATTCACTATTACTAATTTTAAAATCTGAGTTTTAAAAACTTTTTATGCAATATCAACTATACCTCTTAACCTGACTTTATGCAATTCTATGACTTTTTTTAATGCTTGAAACAGCTAAAGTCACCCCTCCCCCATATTTCTAAATATTTTAAATGAAGATAATGAAGGGAATATCTTGTTAATATATGGGTACTCAGGTTAGATATTTGTAATACTTTTATATTAAAATTATGGCAATGAATCAGTAATATCTTTGATTTTTTTCTGTTTTCCAAGTTTCAGAAAATGAAAGTTGCCAAAATAAACACAAAAAATCAACAAAGTAACATACTTACTGATACATGGATAATGCTTAAGTAGTACTAATTATACAGTTACCAAAACCTGCAAGGATCAAAAGATTTTATTTTTAAGAAGGATTTCTCATGCTGCATGGATTATGTTGGTACATAATAGCTCAGTAGTACTTCTGCTGAATTGTAAAATAGCTTAGAGAGGAGTATGATGCCCATAGTTGGTGTAATGCATTGGTAATTAAGAGGGTGTGAGGTTAAGCTTCATTAACTGCTGAGGGATTGTATCTTGGGTTTTATTATGCCCTAGAGAACATAAAAAGTGAGAAGGGTCAAACTGTTAGAATCAGATTTTGCTTGTGCATCTGCCAAAACAAAGACCACAAAATAATATAGAGGAGAACAGAAAGGGCATGGAATGAAATGGGCAGAAATATATTTACAGCATCTTATGGATAAAGATTAATGTTTCTAGTGAGGAAATAAATAAACCTAAATACTGGAATAATATTTTTGTATGGAAAGTTTATAATTTTATTTCAGATAGGATCTTTAAAGGAGACAAACTGTTGTTTTTGTTGAAAGGTAGTCCTCTTTTCTTTATTCATGTTAATTTTCTAATCTGTTTCATTTGGCTAAAAGAGAAATTTCTTTCTCCCATCCTGTCATCTTTATAGAACTTATGAAGTCTGCTTTTTGTTTTTATTTATTCCTCACCCTTGATACCATATTCTTGAGAACTATAAGCACCAAATTACAGAAAAGAAACAAAACTCTGATAATCCCTCTGTTAGGAAAGAAAGATATAACAACAATACAGTGTGTTCTGTTTGTGCTCTGGGTTAGAAATCAAAGTCTGGGGATTTTTTAGAATGTAAGGGAGGACCCTGATCTGTGACTGACAGCTGTAATAGTTGAATATTAAAGAGTTTTATGCCTAACATTCTCTTGAAATAGAACTTTTATCAAAACAATAATTAAATTTTGTTTCATTAGAAACAGTCGTTATAACAAATGGTATAGATTATAGTAGTGATCACCTCTGGAGGGTCAATGACTCCCAGTAAGTAGCGTAGTTAATTTTGGCATACCTAAAAATTTTAGGACTTCCAAATATGATAATGTATTGAATATAAACTTACATTATAAATTTCTGGGTATTAGATAACAAAAGTATCAGAATGTGCCTTCTTTGTTCCCCAACATATCATTTTCATTGTCATTTTTACTTGAATTAAGAGTAGTAATACTGTAACCACTGAAACAGAATTTTTATAGAATGGATTTTTTTTTTCAGAGATACAGGATGACACTGTTGCTTTAAGATTTATTTTCTAGCCCAGGCACATTGGCTCACGCTTACAACTTGCTTAAGGCTCCTATAAGTGTAATCCTAGCACTCTGGATGACCGAGGCGGGTAGATTGCTTCAGCTCAGGAGTTCGAGACCAGCCTGGGCAACACGGTGAAACCCTGTCTCTCCTAAAATACAAAAAATTAGCTGGGCCTGACAGTGTGCACCTGTAGTCCCAGCTACTTGGGAGGCTGAGGCAGGAGAATTGCTTGAACCCGGGAGACAGAGGTTGCAGTGAGCCAAGATCATGCCACTGCATTCTAGCCTGGGCATCAGAGCGAGACTCCATCTCCAAAAACAACCAAAAAAAAGATTCATTTTCTAGCATGGGTTAATTCTGTATTTCACAAGACTTAAAAATCACACTACTGATTATTCTTAATTTGTATGGACCACATTTTTATTTTCTGTTATTTTTGTTCAGATTTTTGGCTAAAAGAATGGTAAAAAGAAAATACTGAAGAGTTACCAGGTAGTCACATAAGTCTTCGCTGGTTAACTTACTAGCATGATAACATTTATCCACACCATAATCGGGTAAAATATTGATTTATATGGGTGCAACACTTGGAAACAAAGATGCTAAGGGCATTTGCGTCCACTTACAAAAGGCATTCCATTTTTATCAGAATCTGAAAAGCCATTGATTGTAAGATGCATCATTATTAAATATAATACTAAGAGAAAAAAATATGAACTAAGAATGTTTCTATTCACTTAATTTTTTTATTTAATTCTTATTGGAAGAGGTTTCTTAGACTTATTTTTTAAGTCATATCACACCTGTCCATAAAAAAGGAAGCACAACATGTAAGGTACTCATAAAACATCACATTCAGATTACTACTGTTCTAAATCACTTACTGGCTCATAGTCATTGATATCTATGTGTTTCACAATTTACATTTTTCACAAGATACTGTTCTCTCTGTCATTAAGAGTACTGGCAATGTAGTACTTTTTTTTTTTTTTTTTTCAGCCTCCCAAGTAGCTGGGATTACAGGCATGCACCACCACACCTGGCTAACTTTGTATTTTTAGTAGAGACACAGTGTCTCCTTGTTGGTCAGGCTGTTCTCAAACTCCTAACCTCAGGTGGTCCACCTGTCTCGGCCTCCCAAAGTGCTGGGATTACAGGCGTGAGCTACTGCACCTGGCCTGTAGTACTTCTTAAAGGTGATGCAATATTGCACCCAGATTTTATTCTAAGACATTAGCATCCATCCTGCAAGTATTAGTGCAAGCACTGTCCTGATTTTCTCAGAAAGGATCAATGGTAGTATTCTAAAAAGCCAGGATTTTTTTTCTTCTTTACTTGATCCATATATGGATTTTTGGGTGAAACATTGAAGAATTACATTTGCCCATTTGCACACCAAAAAAAACAAGCAAGTTTTTACATATGCAGACCATGATAACTTTGTATCTGCTTCCAGGCTGACAATTATGATATTCTCTCAGTTGTAAAATGCTTCCTGATTTTAGAGATGGTAATGTGAACAAAAACATGAATCTTAGAATCAATGAAATAAAGTAAATATATGCCTCATTTTTCAACCTTAGTTTTGATGTAAAGGCATACCTTGGAGATAATGCAGGTTTGGTTCCACACCACCACAATAAAGTGAGTAACATTTTTTTTATTTCCCAGTGTATATAAAGTTATGTTGATACTATACCTTGGTCTACTAAGTGTGCAATATAGCATTATGACTAAAAAATAAATAATTTAAAAAGACCTTATTGCTAAAAAATGGCAACAATTATATGAGCCTTAAGCAAGTTGTAATCTTGTTGCTGGTATAGGGTCTTGCCTTGATGTTGATGGCTGCTGACTTGTACGTTGAGGTGACCGTGGTAATTTCTGAGAAGAAGGCAACAATGAAGATTGCCACATCAATTGACTCTTCTTTTTATGAAAGATTTATCTGTACAAGTGATGCTGTCTGGCAGCATTTTACCCACAGTAGAGCTTTTTTTCAAAATGGAAGTCAACTGCCAAAAAGCTCCTTAAACTGATAAACGACTTCAGTAAAGTTTCAGGATACAAAATCAATGTATAAAAATCAGTAGCATTTCTGTACACCAATAATCAAGCTGACAGCCAAATCAAGGATGCAGTATCATTCACAATAGCCAAAAAAAGAATAAAATACTTAGGAATACAGCTAACCAAGGAGGTGAAAGGTTTCTGCAAAGTGAACTACAAAACACTGCTGAAAGAAATCAGAGATGATACAAATGAAAAAGTGTTCCTTGCTCATGAATTGGAAGAATCAATATCATTAAAACGGCCATACTGCTCACAGCAATTTAAGGATTCAACACTGTTTCTATCAAGCTACTACTAATGTCATTTTTCACAGAATTAGAAAACATTATTATAAAATTTATATGGAACTACAAAGAGTCCAAAGCAATCCTAAGCAAAAAGAGCAAAGCAAAAGGCATCACATTACCTGACTTCAAACTGTACTACAAGGCTACGGTAACCCAAACAGCATGGTACTGGTATACAGATATAAAGACCAATGGAACAGAAAAGAAAGCCCAGAAATAAAGCCATACACTGACAATCATCTGATCTTTGACAAAGTAGACTAAAATAAGCAATGGGGAAAGGACTCTCTTTTTAACAAATAGTGCTGGGGAAACTGGCTATCCACATGGAGAGGAATGAAACTGGGCACCTCCCTATCACCATATACAAAATTAACTCAAGATGGATTAAAAACCTAAATCTAGGCTGGGCTCAGCGACTCATACCTGTAATCCCAACACTTTGGGAGGCTGAGGCGGGCAGATCACCCGAAGTCAGGAGTTCAAGACCAGCCTGGCCAACATGGTGAAACTCCATCTCTACTGAAAATACAAAAATTAGCCAGGTGTGGCGGCGCACGCCTGTAATTCCAGCTACCTTGGAAGCTGAGGTGGGAGAATTGCGTGAACCTGGGAGGCGGAGTTTGCAGTGAGCCGAGATTGCACCACTGCACTCCAGCTTGGGCAACAGAGTGAGACCCCATCTCAGAAACAAAAAAAACCCCTAAATCTAAAACCTCAAACTATAACAATCCCAAAAGAAATCCTAGGAAATACGCTTCTGGACATCAGCCTTGGCTAAGGATTTATGACTAAGGACTCAAAAGCATTTGCAACAAAAAAAAATTGACAAGTGGGACCTAATTAAAGAGCTTCTGTACAGCAAGAGAAAGTATCAATGCAGTAAACTAACAATCCACAAAATGGGAGAAAATATTATGAACTATGCATCTGACATAGGCCTAATATCCAGATCCTATAAGAAACTTAAATCAACGAGTAGAAAACAACCCCACTAAAAAGAGAGCAAAGGACATGAACAGACACTTCTCAAAAGAAGACATAACAGATAGGCCAGCACGGTGGCTGACACCTGTATTCCCAGCACTTTGGGAGGCCGAAGTGGGCAGATTACCTGAGGTCAGGAGTTCTAGACCAGCCTGGCCAAAATGGTGGGAAATTAGCTGGGCATTGTGGTGCACCCTATAATCACAGCTCCTCAGGAGGCTGAGGCAGGAGAATCACTTGAACCTGGGAGGCAAAGGTTGCAGTGAACTAAGATCGCACCTCTGTACTCCAGCCTGGGTGACAGAGTGAGACTCTGTCTCAAAAAAGGGAAGACATACAAGTGGCCAACAAACATGAAAAAATGTTCATCATCATGAATCATCAGAGAAATACAAATCAGAATCACAGTGAGATATCATCTCACACCAGGCAGAATGACTTTTGTTAAAAAGTCGAAAAATAATAGTAGTTGGTGGGGCTGTGAAGAAAAGGGAATACTTATGCACTGTTGGTGGGAATGTAAATCCATTCAGGCACTGGAGAGAGCAGTTTGGAAATTTTTCAAAGAACTAAGAGTTGAACTAACATCCAACCCAGCAATTCCGTTACTGGGTACATACCCAGAGGAAAATAAATCATTCTACCAAAAAGACACATCCATATGTATATACACTGTAGCACTATATACATCCATATGTATATACACTGTAGCAAAGACATGGAACCAACCCAGATGCCCATCAACTGTGGACTGGATAAAGAAAATGTAATACATATATACCACGGAATACTATGCAGCCATAAAGAAATCATGTCCTGGCCAGAAGCAGTGGCTCATGCCTGTAATCCCAGCACTTTGAAAGGCTGAGGTGGGCGGATCATGAGGTCAGGTGATGGAGACCATCCTGGCTAACATGGTGAAACCCCATCTCTACTGAAAAATGCAAAAAATTAGCTGGGCATGGTGGCAGGCACCTGTGGTCCCAGCTACTCGAGAGACTGAGGCAGGAGAATGGCATGAACCCGGGAGGCAGAGCTTGCAGTGAGCCAAGATCATGCCACTGGGCAACAGAGTGAGACTCTGTCTCCAAAAAAAAAAAAGAAAAAAGAAATCATGTCCTTTGCAGCAACATGGATGCAGCTGGAAGCCATTATCATAAGCAAACTACGCCGAAACAAAAACCAAATACCATATGTTCTCATTTATAAGTAGGAGCAAAACATCAGGTACACATGGACATGAAGATGGGAACAGTAAACACTGTGGAATACAAGGCAGGAGAGGGAAGGAGGGAGAGAAGGGCTGAAAATTTCCTATTGGGCATTATGTTCACTTCCAGGGTGACTGTGTACAACTGAATTGTACTTCAGACTCCAGCATCATGCAGTATACCCTTTTTTTTTTTCTTTCTGAGACACAGTCTCACTCTATCGCCCAGGCTTGAGTGCAGTGGCGCAATCTCAGCTTACTGCAACCTCCACTTGCTGGGTTCAAGCAATTCTCCTGCCTCAGCCTACCAAGTAGCTGGGATTACAGGCACCCACCACCACGCCCAGCTAATTTTTGTATTTTTAGTAGAGACGGGGTTTCACCATGTTGGCCAGGCTGGTCTTGAACTCCTGACCTCAAATGATCCACCCACCTCAGCCTCCCAAAGTGCTGGGATTACAGGCGTGAGCCACCGCGCCTGGCCAAAGTGTAAACTTTTTTTTTTTTTTGAGATGGAGTCTCACTCTATTGCCCAGGCTGGCGTGCAGTGGCACAATCTCGTCTCACTGCAACTCTGCCTCCTGGGTTCAAGCGATTCTTCTGCCTCAGCCTCCTGGGTAGCTGGCACTACAGGTGCACGCCATCATGCCCAGCTAATTTTTGTATTTTTAGTAGAGTTGGGGTTTCACCATATTGACCAGGCTGGTCTTGAACTCCTGACCTTGTGATCTGCCTGCCTCAACCTCCCAGAGTGCTGGGATTACAGGTGTAAGCCACCGCACCTGGCCCATGCAATATACCTTTTTAACAAACCTGCACATGTACCCTCGGAATCCAAAATAAAAACTGAAAAGACAAAAAACAAAATGGGAATCAATCCCTCAAACCTTACCGTTGCTTTATCCATTAAGTATGTGGAATATTCTAAATCCTCTGTTGTTATTTCAACAGTGTTCGTAGCATCTTCACCAGGAGTAGAATTCATCTCAGAAAACCACTTATTTTGCTTGTCCAGAAGAAGTAATTCCATATCAATTAAAGTTTTCTCATGAGATGGCAGCAATTAGTCACATCTTCAGGCTCCACTTCTAGTTCTCTTGCTGTTTCTATCACATCTGCAGTTACTTCCTCCACCAGAGTCTTGAACCCCTCAAAGTCATCCATGAGGATTGGAATCAACTTCTCCCAAACTCCTGTTAATATTGATATTTTGACCTCCTCTCATGAATCATAAATATTCTTGTGGCAGCTAGAATAGTAAATCTTCCCAGGTTTTCAATTTACTTCACCCATATCCATCAGAGGAATCACTATCTATAGCAGCAATAGCCTTAAGACGTGTTTTTCTTAAATAATAGGACTTGAAAATTGAAATTACTCCTGATCCATGGGCTACAGAATGGATGTTGTGTTAGCAGGCATGAAAACATTAATCTCCTTGTACATCCTTATCAGAGGTCTTGGGTGACCAGGTGCACTGTCACTAAGCAGTAATATTTTAAAAGGACTGTTTTTCTCTGAGCAGTAGGTCTCCATATAGTGGGCTTAAAATATTCAGAAAGCCGTGTTGTATACAGATATGCTATCATCCAGGCTTTGTTGTTCTGTTTATAGAGCACAAGCAGAGTAGATTTAGCATAATTTTTAAGGGCCCTAGGATTTTCGAATGATAAGTGAGTATTGGCTTCAACTTACAGTCATCAACTGCATTATCCCCTAACAGGAGAGTCAGCCTGTTGTTTGAAGCTTTGGAGTTAGGCATTGACTTCTCTCTAGCCATGAAAGTCCTAGACAGTGTCTTCTTCCAATAGAAGGCTGTTTCATCTACACTGAAAATCTGTTGTTTAGTGCAGCCACCTTCATCACTTAGCTAGATCTTCTGGATAATTTGCTGCAGTTTCAACCTCAGGATTTGCTGTTTCACTTTGCACTTTTGTGGATATGGCTTCTGAAATCTCGTGAACTAACCTCTCCTTACTTCCAACTTTTCTTCTGAAGCTTCTTCATCTCTCTTGGCGTTTAAAATTTTTAATTATATAGCTATTTTTACTTCAGAATCAAATATAATTGGACCCTTTGCAAAGAAAATGCCTATGCCAGTAAACAGAGTCTCTAGAAGAGGAAAGTAATGGATTTCACTTCTTATATTCCTTCTGTTGCTCATTGTCATGTCACATTTTTAATTTATTTATTGTTTTTATGTTTAGCCTTTCATTTTCTTTTGCTTGTTCTCTCCCCAACATTTCTAATTTCGTTTTCATTTTCTGTTTGAGAGAGGATACGTTTATAGAGAGATTATCTATCTATCTATTAAGATGTTACCAGTTTCTTATTTTTACACTCTTTTTATTGGAGTCCCTTTTAATGTTGCTGAATTGTATCTTCATATAAAAAAGGTTTGTGGTAGGCCATGTACAATGGCTCATGCCTGTAGTCACAGCACTTTGGGAGGCCAAGGCAGGGGGATCACTTGAGGCCAGGAGTTAGAGACCAGCCTGGGCAACATAGCAAGACACCATCTCTACAGAAAAATAAGAAAGCAGTTAGCTGGGCATGGTAGTGCACACATGTTGCCCTAGCTACTCGGGAGCCTAAGGCAGGAGGATCCCTTGAGCTCAGGAGTTCAAGAAGGCTGCAGTGAGCTGTGTTTGCACCATTGTACTCCCGCCTGGGCAACCAAGCAAGACTCTGGCTCAAAAAAAGGAGAGAAGGGGGAAAGAGGAGGAAGGAAGGAAGATTGGTGTGAATTTTTCCAAAGTATAATTTACATATAATTTTGTGAATTTGATATACAATTCAGTGAGTTTGGGTAAATGTTCACAGTTTTATAAACACCACCACAATCATAACATAGAACATTTCCATCCCCTGAGAAATGTGCCTACTCGCAGTCTGTCTCCCTACCACCACTTGACCCCTGACAACATCCAGTCTGCATCCATATCTTTAGCATATACCTCAAAACTCTCTGGCTCTCTACCCATTACCCAATTTCAAAGACATTTCCACATGTTTAGGTATTTCTTGCAGCAGCACCTTATTCCTTGGTATCAAAATCTGTGTTAGTCAGCTGAGGCTGCTGTAAGAAAATACTATAAACCAGGTGGTTTAAACAACAGAAATTTACTGTCTCACAGTTTTGGAGACTAGGAATTCCAAGATCAAGGTTCCAACCAAGTTATTTCCTGGTGAGGGCTCTCTTCCTGGCTTGTAGACTGCTGCTTTCTCGCTGTGTGCTCACATGACCTCTTCTTTTCACACAGATAAAGATCTCTTTCTGGTGTCTCTTCTTACAAGGTAATTAATTACCTTTATTATCGCATTTAAACTTAATTATTTTCAAACACCCCGTTCTCCAAATACCATCTCATTAGGGGATAGGAGTTCAATGTTTCGACCTGAGGAGGACACGAACATTGAGTATATAACAGTTGCTATGGATGAAAAGATAGAGTAAGACATAGTCCTTGCCCTTAACGATCTCATAGTGGAATAGTTGAAATTTGAAGAGAGCTCATCTAAATAAAGACAAATGAGGAGGGCGTGCGCCCAAGATGGCCAAATAGGAACAGCTCCAGCCTCCAGCTCCCAGCATGAGTGACACAGAAGACAGGTGATTTCTGCATTTTCAACTGAGGTACCGGGTTCATCTCACTGGGGAGTGCTGGACAATTGGTGCTGGTCAGCTGGTGCAGCCCGACCAGCGAGAGCTGAAGCAGGGCGAGCCATCGCCTCACCTGGGAAGCACAAGAGGGAGGGTAATCCCTTTTCCCAGCCAAGGGAAACTGAGACACACAACACTTGGAAAATCGGGTAACTCCCACCCTAATACTGTGCTTTACCAAGGGTCTTAGCAAATGGCACACCAGGAGATTATATCCCACACCTGACCCGGAGGGTCCCACGCCCACGGAGCCTCCCTCATTGCTAGTACAGCAGTCTGAGATCTAACAGCAAGGCGGCAGCGAGGCTAGGGTAGGGGCGCCCACCATTGCTAAGGCTTAAGTGGGTAAACAAAGCCATCGGAAAGCTCGAATTGGGTGGAGCCCACCACAGCTCAAGGAGGCCAGCCTGCCTCTGTAGACTCCTCCGCCGGGGACAGGGCATAACTAAACAAAAAGCAGCAGAAACCTTGGCAGAGGTAAATGCCCCTCTCTGATAGTTTTGAAGGGTGCAGTGGATCTCCCAGCACAGAGGTTGAGATCTGAGAATGGACAGACTGCCTGCTCAAGTGGGTCCCTGACCCCTGAGTAGCCTAAGAGGGAGACATCCCCCACTAGGTGCAGACTGACACCTCACATGGCAGGGTACACCCCTGAGATGAAGCTTCTAGAGCAAGAATTAGACAGCAACACTCGATGTTCAGCAGTATTCTATCTTCTGCAGCCTCCGCTGCTGATACCCAGGCAAACAGGGTCTGGAGTGGACCTCAAGCAAACTCCAACAGACCTACAGCCAAGGGTCCTGACTGTCAGAAGGAAAACTAACAAACAGAAAGGACACCCACACCAAAACCCCATCAGTTCATCACCATCATCAAAGACCAAAGGCAGATAAAACCACAAAGATGGGAAAAAAGCAGGGCAGAAAAGCTGGAAATTCAAAAAATCAGAGGGCATCTCCCCCTCCAAAGGAACGCAGCTCATTGCCAGCAACAGAACAAAGCTGGACAGAGAATGACTTTGACAAGTTGAGGGGAGAAGGCGTCAGTCAATCAAACTTCTCAGAGCTAAAGGAAGAACTACGTAACCAGCGCAAAGAAACTAAAAACCTTGAAAAAAGAATGGATGAATGAAAAACTAGAATAATCAATGCAGAGAAGACCTTAAAAGAACTGATATTGATGAAAACCGTAACACGAGAAATACGTGACAAATGCACAAGCTTCAGTAACTGTCTCGATCAACTGAAAGAAAGTATCAGCGATTGAAGATCAAATGAATGAAATGAAGTCAGAAGAGAAACCAAAAGAAAAAAGAAGAAAAAGAAATGAACAAAGCCTCCAAGAAGTATGGGATTATGTGAAAAGACCAAATCTATGTCTGATTTGGTGTGCCTGAAAGTGACGGGGAAAACGGAACCAAGTTGGAAAACACTCTACAGGATATCATCCAGGAGAACTTCCCCAACCTAGTAAAGCAGGCCAACATCCAAATTCAGGAAATACAGAGAACGCCACAAAGATACTCCTCCAGAAGAGCAACTCCAAGACACATAATTGTCAGATTCACCAAAGTTGAAATGAAGGAAGAAATATTAAGGGCAGCCAGAGAGAAAGGCCGGGTTACCCACAAAGGGAAGCCCTTTAGACTTAACAGCAGATCTCTTGGCAGAAACTCTATAAGCCAGAAGAAAGTAGGGGCCAATGTTCAACATTCTTAAAGAAAAGAATTTTCAACCCAGAATTTCATATCCAGCCAAACTAAGTTTCATAAGTGAAGGAGAAATAAAATCCTTTATAGGCAAGCAAATGCTTAGAGATTTTGTCACCAGCAGGCCTGCCCTACAAGACATCCTGAAGGAGGCACTAAACATGGAAAGGAACAACAAGTACCAACCATTGCAAAAACATGCCAAAATGTAAAGTCCATCGATGCTAGGAAGAAACTGCATCAACTAACGAGCAAAATACCCAGTTAATATCATAATGGCAGGATCAAGTTCACACATAACAATATTAACCTTAAATATAAATGGACTAAACGGTCCAATTAAAAGGCACAGACTGGCAAATTGGATGAAGAGTCAAGACCCATCAGTTTGCTGTATTCAGGAGACTCAACTCACACGCAGAGACACACATAGGCTCAAAATAAAGGGATGGAGGAAGATCTGCCAAGCAATTGGAGAACAAAAAAAAGCAGGGGTTGCAATCCTAGTCTCTGATAAAACAGACATTAAACCATGAAAGATCAAAAGAGACAAAGAAGGCCATTACATAATGGTAAAGGGATCAATTCATCAGGAAGAGCTGACTATCATAAATATATATGCACCCAATACAGGAGCACCCAGATTCATAAAACAAGTCCTTAGAGACTTACAAAGAAACTTAGACTTCCATGCAAT
>NW_012114622.1:5142898-5147756 GCF_000951035.1 Colobus angolensis palliatus
CAGCTGGAAACCATCATTCTCAGCAAACTATCACAAGAACAGAAAACCAAACACCACATGTTCTCACTCATATGTGGGAATTGAACAATGAGATCACTTGGACACAGGAAGGGAAACATCACACACTGGGTCCTTTTGTGGGGAGGGTGTAGGGGGTAGGGATAGCATTAGTAGATATACCTAATGTAAATGACGAGTTAATGGGTTCAGCACACCAACATGGCACATGTATGCATATGTAACAAACCTGCACGTTGTGCACATGTACCCTAGAAGTTAAAGTATTAAAAAAAAAAAAAAAGAGGTATTTTTTTGTATAGACTGTTTTGAAAAGTTGAGACTTCTAAAATCCCATTCTAGAAATAATGCTGAGAATGCTAGTAACATAGGAAGTCATGTGCTTTTTGTGGTGTTGAATTTTATGGTGTATGCAATATGCCCCTTGAGTTTGCAAAGGAGAAATATCAAAGTTAATGGATGGAGGTAAGCAGGCTGGAGAGGTTGCTATTTTCTCTATGTGATTTCTTTCCTGTAGTGTTACAACTCCTGCTTCAGAGAAGGTCTCTTGGGTTGGATATTCATCATCAAATACAGATATTCCCAAATGGACTCTCTTTGCCCCAAACACCAATTGTTCTTCCAGTCTGATGGTTTTAAAAACATACTACTTCATGGAAAAAGAAATATGTAAACCACTCTTCCTTAGAAGAAATTTAGTATACTCTCTGAGACTTGATAACTTACTCAGTACTGTGAAATAAAAGGTCTTTTTCTAAAGGATCTAATATTAGTAGTAGGTGTTCCTTTTAATATTAATATAAAAGTAAGTTTGGGGTTGGTGGGGTATACATACACCACTATCAGTTTATTCTTGTGACATTTATTTGACTTCTTATTTCTATACTGCCTTTTCCTTCCCATTTTTGTGTTTATTACTATCCTTGCACAAAATACGAAGGTTCAGCTCTCATATAATACCATACACACACCATACACACACACATTCTCTCGCTGTCTCTCACACATGCTCTTTCTCGCTCTCTCTCTTGCTCTTTCTCTTTCCCTGTATCACTTTTTTCTTTTGTTTGTTTTTGAGACAGAGTCTCACTCTGTCACCCAGGCTGGAGTGCAGTGGCTCACTGCAGCCCCTGCCTCCAGGGCTCAAGAGATCTTCCCACCTTAGCCTCCCAAGTAGCTGCGACTATAGTTGAGCGCCACCACCCCTAGTTAATTTTTGTATTAATATTTTTTGTAGAGATGAAGTTTTACCATGTTGCCAAAGCTGGTCTATCACTTTCTTTATTTTCCCTTTCAGTATATTTAATTCTTCTTCCCTAGTTAAGTCAGTATTAAGTGTGTACATTAGGACAATTTCTTATTCAGTCAAATATTACAGTATTTGACAGTCTATATTTCTCCTTTGTTATATACCTGTTGTTTTTTCTAGAAGTAACAATTGCCTCATTTTTTATCTGTATGAATTATGAATTCATCCCAAAACTTTCCACTAAAGTTTTCAAACTCCTCTTTAATGTATGTAAGTATGAAACCCTTGGAATCCTCCATACTCCAACTCCAAATGGACAGCTTGCTTCCGAGGTTGTCTACACAGCTGTTATTCTGGCACTTTCCTTTGTCATTCTAGCAACTGCCTTGACCTTGCTTCTGTGTAAGATGCCTTGTTTCCTGGATCTCTGGTGTTTATATGTATTAGTTCATCCCTTGTTTTGGTGCTATACATTCTCTAATAACTTGAGAGTGAATGGAGGTAGAAGGGAGGAATGAGGTGGTGGAGGTATTTTAAACTTTGCATGTCTGATAATGTCTTAATTCCACTCTCAAATTTAACATTAGTTTTGCTGAATATACAATTCTAGATTAGAAATAACTTTGTCTCAGAGCAGTCCAGTGTTGCTGTTATAAAGTTTGATGCCATTCATGTTCCTGACATATTCACACCCAACCTGGAGAAGCAATTTAGATTTTCTCTGTATTCCCTCTTGTTCTGAAATGTCAGAATTATGTGCCTTATTGTAGATGTATTTCCATTCAAAGTTTATATACTCAGTAGGATTTTAAAATCTAAAATACGCTATTTCAGGGTATCAACCTCCTAAACTAGTCCTCTAAATGTTTTCTTTTTTCTCTCATGTTCTGTCTTTTTTTTTTTTTTTTTTTTGAGACAGGGTCTCACTCTGTCACCCAGGCTCCCAGGCTAGAATGCACTGGTGTGATCATGGTTTACTACATCTTCCACCTGCTGGCCTCAAGCAATACTTCCACTCTGCCTCTCAAGTAGCTGGGACTACAGGCACACACCACCATGCCTGGTTAATTATTTTATTTTTTGGAAGAAAAAAGATCCCACTATTTTGCCCAGGCTGGTCTTAAACTTCTGGCCTCAGGTGAGCCTTCTGCCCTAGCCTCCCAAAGTGCTGGGATTGCAGGTGTGAGCCACCACATTCAGCCATGTTCTGTGTCTTTAGAAAGCCATATAGGATGGTGGTTAAGAAGCTGAGCTACAGAGCAAGACTTTCCAAACTCAATTCCTGGGTCTGCTACTTAATTATTTTGCGACCTTGGACCAGTTAATTAACCTTTGTGTTTCAATGTCTTCATCTATATAAAATGGGTTTAGTAGTAGTGCTTAATTCTTAGGATTGATTTGAGGATTAAATATGTTAATTTTCTAGGGTGCTTAGAATAGCGCCTGGCAGGAAGCACTTTAAAACATACTAACTATATTTTTAAATTAGCATTGCTATCATCATTATTATTGATCTTTTATTCTGAGAGATTTGACCACATTGATCTGGCACTTCTGATTATTTTTTTCACAAATCTGCAATCACATTTTTAATTTCTGCACACTGTTTTTTTCCAGATTTTTTCCTTTTACTGAATTATTATTCTCATATTTTTTATGCACACATCTTTTACAATAAATATTACTTTTTATTTTTGTGACTTTTTTCTGCTCCTGTCATTGTTTTCATTTTCTGCTCATTTGTTTTAGTCCTTGAATTTCATATTAGATGCTTTTCTCAAGTATCTAGTGATTCTTCTCTGTCCATTCATATTCAAAAGTGAGGGACTGAAAAACTAATTGGAAGTGCTGTGTGTTTGGGCATGTAACTTATGAATGAGTAGGTTTACTGTGAGCTTATGTAAAATATCATCTCTTTAAAGGTCTTTTCTCTTAATTTTGCTAGTATTTCCTGGGAGGAATCCTTCAGTCTCCCCATCCCTTGCCTGTTCTGTTAAAGGATGGCTTCTGCCCTTCTGAAAGCCTTAGCAGTGGGAGGCTACTGTGGTGCGGGTGGGGTGGGGGACAGTGGAGAGGAAGAGGAAGTCCTCTCACCCCTCTGTATGAAGACTTTCAAGAAATTATCCTGTCTTCAATGTGATGTCTCATCCCTTCCCTCAGCAGTGCTTCAGCTTACAAGGTTTGTCTTATTTGAACTTTCCATTTCTCTTGCAGTTAGTTGGTGGAGGTGGGGGTGGGTAGAATCCTGACTCTTAGGGAAAAGTAAAGGATCTGTAGATCTTCATGTTCCTTTAAAAATTTTTCAACCAATCCTACTGTTTTCACACAACTGTTGTTCTTTGCTTGCTGAAGCTACTGGTTTGTTTTCTAAGTATACCAATTGTTATGATTTGTTAAAGCCATGTATGTAGTAGAATCTGTGATGTTTACTATATTATTCTCTATTCTTTTCTGCATGTTTTCTACATCTCATAGAAAAAAAGTAATTTCAGATGCAAAGGATGTTTATGTTATAAACCAAGTTTGTTGTAGCATTTTTAGATTGCAAACAACCTAAATTTCTAACAGTAGAGAAATGATAAACTCCACCAAAGATTGAAAAGAAAAAAGTTAGCCAGGTGTGGTGGTGTACGGCATGTTGTCCCAGCTACTCAGAAGACTGAGGCAAGAGGATTCCTTGAACCCCAGAGTTCAGAGATGTGGTGAGCTATGATTGTGCCACTGCACTCCAGCCTGGGCCACCCAGAGAGACTCCAAAAAATAATAATAATAAAAATAAACTAATGAACTATTAATTTTCTTTTTAAACAAATAAGTGTGATGCGTCTTCAGAATTCTGATTGATATAAGTGAAAAATGTGTCGTTGACAGTTGCAAAACTTCACACAGTACACAATTTGAAGTGTTAGGTAAATAAATACATATCCTATTTTCTATTCTAGAACTGGCCAACAGAATTTTCTGTGGTGTTGAAAATGTTCTATACCAGAAATATGCAATAGAGTAGCTATTAACTACTTTTGACTATTAAGCACTTGAAATGTGGCTAGCGCAGTTGAGACATTAACTTTTTCATTCATTTAATTTTAATTAATACAAATTTAAATTTTAATAGCTAGAAGCTAGAATGTTGAACAGCATACTTACAGACCAATGGTTTCATAAATAATGCTGATATATTTTTATAACCAAGATTAACAAACTAATTTAGATCATAAAATGTTTTAATTGGTATCTAGGATCTTTTCTTAAATGCAGAAAAAAGAAATTGGGAAAAATAAGTTTTAGACAATTGTACATGAAAATAAATAGATTTTGCAAGCTAGATGTAAGTTAATTAAATTTAAGTATTTATAATATTTTATTAAAATATTTGTTTACTTTCTCATTTCAGAAATAAAATTAGTGGCTCTCCACCTTGAGGATAGGGCTGTGGGGAAAGGAAAGCTTGAGAATATCAAAATCTGGAAACTTTTACTTTACAGTCTGCAAGTTTTATTCTGCCCCCACAAAGCAATAAAAAATATTGATGTGATTTTATCGTTAGCAGTAACATTGATATGATTTTATTATGATTTATTTACTATATAT
>NW_012114622.1:5147972-5152252 GCF_000951035.1 Colobus angolensis palliatus
CCTCCACCTCCTGGGTTCAAGCAATTCTCCTGCCTCAGCTGCCCGAGTAGCTGGGATTACACACACCCGCCATTTTTTGTTTTTTTAACTAGAGACAGACTGGTTGGGCAGTTGGTACCTCAGGTGATTTCGCCATGTTGGGCAGACTGGTACCTCAGGTGATAGGCCCACCTCAGCTTCCCAAAATATTGGGATTATAGGCGTGAGCCACCGTGCCTGGCCAATTCTCAGATTTTATTCAGAGGTAGAATGATGACCACCAACCAATACTAAGTAGGCAGTTTTTATGTAGTTAAAATGTTCTAAACAGAATGTCCAGTTAGTTCCTTTATGGTAGTGTAATGAGTATTTATTCACCTACTCTTCACGTTCAAAATTTTTCTAAAGTACATTTAGGAATTACTACATTTTAGATATTTTAGGTTAAGATATCAGAATAACAGATATGGATCATAGGTCTCTCCTATATTATGAAACAAAAAATAATTTTAAATACTTCAAAAAATTGTTGTGAAAAACAAAACAAGAAAAGTCAAGGTCCAGCCAAATGCCATAAATATATAGAGTTTGTCATCATTTGGTGTCGTTCCAAACTTCACTGTCAGATTCAGAAATTAATTAGGATAATCTTAAGAATTAATTAGGGCCAGTGGTCTCAAATTTAAACAAATGTTTCTCTCTTTTCTGAATTCCCATTTCACTTTCATCTGTGCCAAACATTTTGGTATCGGATCACATGCAGCTTGATATTCATTGACATTTCATGTATGTATAATCTCATTTTCCCATAAAGGCTATAAGTTTCTTGATGGGTAGAAACTATATGATAATGTATATACTCTGATCTTGTTATGAAATGAGCACCATAACAAGTACTTCCACGCTGCTGAGAACCTGCCTCTGCTCAGTCAGCCTCCTTGGGGCTTCCCTGCTCGTAACTTTCAAGTGTGACTACACCTGCAGTGTTTCCTTCCTTCTTTCAGCAAATCTTCCTTGAGGTTTTTTAGGTGCTGGGTAGAATTCGCAGATGCAGGGACCCATCCCAACAGTGTCCTTGTGCCCATAGAGCCTGCATATGTTTGGGGGAAGACAGAAGATAAAAAATTTCAAAAATGTAAAAAAATTTAAAAATGTAAAAATAAACATTCTAATTGCAATAATGTTATAAAGAATGTAGGGGCCAGACGCGGTGGCTCATGCCTGTACTGCCAGTAGTTTGGGAGGCCAAGGTGGGCGGATCACGAGGTGAGGAGATCGAGAGCATCCTGGCTAACACGGTGAAACCCCATCTCTACTAAAAATACAAAAAATTAGCCAGGCATGGTGGCAGGCGCCTGTAGTCCCAGCTACTCAAGAGGCTGAGGCAGGAGAATGGTGTGAACCCAAGAGGCAGAGCTCACAGTGAGCCGAGATCACGCTACTGCACTCCAGCCTGGGCAACAGAGCGAGACTCCATCTCAAAAAAAAAAAAAAGAAGAGAAAAAAAAGGGAAGGGATAAGCCATGTTAGACATATTTCTAAGATATACAAACGGCCAACCCAGCAAATGAAGTTATGCTCAGCATCATTGTCATTAGGGAAATGCAAATCCAAACCACATTGAGATACCACTTCATCCCCACTAGGGTAGCTATTTAAAAATAATAATAATAACAATTGGTTGCTAAGAATATGGAATAAATGGAACCCACTTACATTGTTGGTCGGAATGTAAAATGTTGTAGCCACTGTGGAAAACATTTTGGCAGTTCCTCAAATAGTTAAAAACGGAGTTACCCTGTGACTCAGGAATTCCTCTCCTAGGTATATAAATATATATACCAAAGAGAATGGAAACATGTTCATACAAAAGTTTATGTGTGAATATTTATAGTAGCATTAGTCATAATAACGGAAGAATAGAAATGATCCATGTATGTCAGGTGATGAGTAGTTAAACAATGTGGTGCATACGTACAGTGAATAGTATTCGACCACAGAAAAGAATGAAATACTGGTGCCACGTAGTTGAACATTGAAGACGTTAATCTAAGTGAAGGAAGCCAGACACAAAAGGTCACATATTGTATGGTTTCATTTATAGGAAATGTCCAGAACAACTAATCCATAAAGACAAGATTAGTGGTTGCCAGGGGCAGGGGAGAAGGGGAATGTGGAGTGATTTTTAAATGGGTGTGCAGTTTTTTGGGGGACTGATGAAGGTAGATAGTGGTGATGGTTACACAACTCTGAATTACTAAAAATTACCAAATTTTATACTTAAAATGATGTTTTTATGTTATGTTATTTCACTTTAAAAAATATATAAAGCGTCCGGTGGCTCACACCTATAATCCAGCACTTTGGGAGGCCAAGGCAGGCAGATTGCTTGAGCTCAGGAGTTCAACACCAGCCTGGGCAAACATGGTGAAATGTGGTCTCTACAAAAAATACAAAAATTAGCCAGGTATGGTGGCATGCGCCTGTAGTCCCATCTACTCAGGAGGCTGAGGTGGGAGGATCCCTTGAGCTCAGGAGTATATATACATACACACACACATGCGCGTATATATAAGTGTATATAATGTATATATGTATGTATATATAAGAAATCTTATAACCTATATATGTGTATATAAGAAACCATATATATATGTGTGCATATATAAGAAACCTTATAACCTTTATATAGGCATTAATTGAAAAAGTGTATCTTCTGTACATCTTTTGAACATGTTCATCTTTAAGAAAATGAGTGCCTTATCAGTATTAAACTTGGAATCATTACAATTTTCGTGATACATTAGAAGTGTTTAACATGGTAAAACGTCTATTATGGGAATAGATATATATTTAATAAGATAAATCAGCAAATGCTTACCTATATTTTATAGTCGCATCTTGTTTAGATAAGTTAAACATATTAATGAGTCTCTAGTACTTTAGGGTTATTTCTCTAATGTTGTACACATTAATGTAAGAGCATTTCTTAGAATCGGACTATTTTCCACAATAAGAGGACAGTGTGGTATAATTATTTTTCAAATGTTTTTATTATTGAGTTGTGAGTAACCATTGTTACAGCTATTGCCAGGTGTCCCTGGGGTTGAAAAAGATGTTAATCCAAATACATTATACTAAATTTATTGCCCGATATTGACAATACAAAATGTGTGACTCTGAGGACAACTGTTTGACTGACTTCTCACGATCTAACATTTGTAGGATTCCTAATATGTAGGAAACACCATTCTCTGTATTTTACATTTTTAACTTATTTACTCTTTACAACAACCCATTGAAGTGAATAACACTTTGTTGTTGTTGTTGTTGTTGTTGAGACAGGGTTTTGCTTTGTCACCCAGGCTGGAGTACAGTGGCATGATCTTTGCTCACTGTAGCCTCAACCTCCTGGGCTCAAGCGATCCTCCCATCTCAGCCCTGTAAGTAGTTGGCACTACAGGCATGTGCCACCACACCCAGCTAATTTTTTTGTATTTTTTGTAGAGATGGGGTTTTGTCGTGTTGCCCAAACTGGTCTCAAACTCCTGAACTCAAGTGATCCACCCATCTTGCCCTCCCAAAGTGCTAGGATTTTAGGTGTGAGCCACTGCGTGCAGCCAGAAGTAAATACTATTACCTCCATTTTTTAGGTGATGAATGGAGACATAGAGAGGTCATGTGGTAACACAGACACTGCTACTAGTGCAAAGTCAAGATTTGAACTGGACATTCTAGTTGCCAAATTCAAACTCATAACCACTATGCTGTATTACACTAAACTCCCTCACAAATACGTATTTCCATTAGAAAATGAAGTTACTTTATATTGTAAGATACTAATGCTTAGCTAGGAATGATAGATTCACAGCTTAAATGATATAACTAGTTTCTAATACTAGCATTAATTAAAATGTGGGTTCACTTTGAGGTCTTTTAGAAGGTAAGTAAAATATATCATATTAACAGGTAATGTGTTTTGAGCTGATTTGTTGACATGATTCTAAGCATAAGTACATTGATCTTGAAAAGTAGAAGTTGCAATTTAGACTAAAATATAATATAGCACAGATTATATTTACTAATCCAATGCCCCACATTATCTTTATGATTCTAATAGAAAATAAAACAAAATTATTGTATGTGCTTTCCTTCTTCAAGAAACTTAAATACAGTTTTCTTTGAATTCTTTCTATAGTACCGCTTAACAAAAATGTTTTCTAGTTTTTTATGTTTTTTATAGTTACGAAGTTGGTCACCTTCCAAAATTAATAAACTGGAACTTATCGTCTCTTCATTTA
>NW_012114622.1:5152327-5153688 GCF_000951035.1 Colobus angolensis palliatus
CAATACATTGGAAATTTCTAGTGTTGCTAACATTATGGTTTAAGAAAATTGTCATATTTTAACCACAGAATCTCAATTATATGTCATTCTGTTTTCTTAGGAACTTCCAGCACCATTACTTGATGATAATAGTAAGAAGGAATTTGATGAAGATGTGTATAATCATAAAACACCAGAATCTAATATTAAGATGAAAATAGCTTGGCGTTACCAGTTATTACCCAAGATGGAGGCAAGTAAACCTACAAATTCTTTCTAAAATTTGCAAATACATTTGTTTTCGTCTTATAGAATCTCTTGTGGTATGCCTATATGTGTATTTGTTTATTTAAAGAATTAGCTGTTTCATTTGTAGAATTTTTGGTCAAGATGATACATTTCTTACAAGTAAAATTACGGTAACTTGTTTT
The DNA here is from genome assembly GCF_000951035.1 of Colobus angolensis palliatus. Classification (NCBI taxonomy): domain Eukaryota; kingdom Metazoa; phylum Chordata; class Mammalia; order Primates; family Cercopithecidae; genus Colobus; species Colobus angolensis. Next base: position 5,152,738 of record NW_012114622.1, read on the forward strand.
TTACCAAAATAGATTGTTTCATTTCTGCCATAATACCCATATAGAATGCTTTATTCTAGGGTTGCAAGACAGAGTAAGTGAACTAATGAAGCCATTTCTATCCAGTATGGTTACCTATAAATGTTCAATGTAAGTGATGGTTCTTCGGAATTACTATTTTTATCCTTAAACATTTTCAATCATTGTATTTTCAAACTCATCTGTCTGGTAATGTCATCTATTCAGAACAGACAGAATAGGTAAGAAATGACGGAAAAATTTCTGAGAAGTCAAAACAAATGCCAATAAATCTGTCCAGTAACTCATGAACTCTGTTCCTAGTGATGGCATGGTTCATTTATTAGCTTCCTTATTTGATTGTTCACTTCATTCACTTTTCAGACACATTATTTAACGTCTATCTTATATTACCATACTAGTAGAAAAGTTAAAGAAGAGACATAAGCTTGCAGGTGCAAAACTGGCATTTGATATAGGTAAAATAAATGTCATTATTCTTGGTTGTTACTTCACCCATTATTTTAGTGAATGGCTTTTTTGAATTCTAAAATTACAAACTAGTAAGCACATTGTGCCAATGTTTTATTTTTACCTTGTTGCCAACATAATAATAATTATATGTAATACATAAGTACTAACTCCAGACTTTGCTTTAAGCATATATGTTTTGAGAAATGAGTATAACCTCTTGTTAGAATAGCAGTTGATTTTTGTGAGTATAGAAATTTGGATATTTTCTTTAAATTTTATTGCTAAAAAATTAAGCTTAATGTTTGTATTATACTTGTTTTCTCTGTTTTAGAAATGTCTATATTTTTATGAATTTCTATTTAAATCAATGTTAGTCATGAATTTCCAATACATTGGAAATTTCTAGTGTTGCTAACATTATGGTTTAAGAAAATTGTCATATTTTAACCACAGAATCTCAATTATATGTCATTCTGTTTT
>NW_012114622.1:5154008-5171693 GCF_000951035.1 Colobus angolensis palliatus
ATTGTTCACTTCATTCACTTTTCAGACACATTATTTAACGTCTATCTTATATTACCATACTAGTAGAAAAGTTAAAGAAGAGACATAAGCTTGCATAATCTGAATAAGATATAGTTTCCTTAGTCCATCCTACTCTAGTCTTCCATATTGACATCAGTGTTATCTTTCCCAAGGATAGAAATATGTGTATGATACTCTTTAACTTCAAATGCCTCATTTGGTTTCCTATTTTCACTACCCCTTCTAAATAAATAGCAGACTGTAGTACCCTCTAATACCCTCCTGCCAAACTCAGACACAGCCTTAGAATGCTTCTCTACAGGAATGTTCTGGGTAGCCACTACCACTAATGAAAGTTAGTATATGAGGTGAAACCTGTTTGCTATTATAAGCTTTCAATATGAAATACAAATTTAAGATTGTATAGAAAATCTGTACAACCTAATCCAAGTCTACCTTTTTAGCCTCTTCCTCCTGTGTATATAAAACACTACATTCAACTATCCTATGAGAATTGCTCCTTATAAATTGCTTGTATTTCTTTTAGTAATGCTTTTTTCGCTTTCTTACTCACCAATGCATCCTTCTCCAAGTTCAAATGTTACTACCTCTTATGGCTTTCCATACATAATTATCTACTTTCTTTTTTTTTCCTGTAGTACTTCATATGTTTTAAAATACATCTTTCTCTGGGTCGGGCGCGGTGGCTCACACCTGTAATCCCAGCACTTTGGGAGGCCGAGGCGGGTGGATCATGAGGTCAGCAGTTCAACACCAGCCTAGCCAAGATGGTGAAACTCCGTTTCTACTAAAAATACACAAAAATTAGCTGAGTGTGGTGGCGGGTGCCTATAATACCAGCTACTCGGGAGGCTGAGGCAGAGAATTGCTTGAACCCAGGAGGCAGAGGTTGCAGTGAGCCAAGATTGTGCCACTGCACTCCAGCCTGGGCGACAGAGCAAGATTTCGTCTCAAAAAAAAAAAAAAAAAAAATCTTTCTCATTGTTTTATACTTAATTGGTAGTGTAACTCTCTCCTCCTCCAGAAGGAAAATTTTCTGCAAGGCAGAGTGCTTGTTTTATTTCCTCTTGTACCTCCAGCACTTATACTAATGTTATTTTAGTCAATAATAATGATAAATGTATTTATTCATTTAGTCAGCAAATACTAAGCTAAGCATCATCTGTATACCAGATATAAAACATGTTATAATAGGTACATATTAAGCAATGACATGTTGTTCTAATTTAAGTGTGGAAACTATATGAATAATAATTTTACACTGTGATTTAAATGACTGTGAACAAACTACAAATTTAAGAGAGAATATTTGCAACTCAAATTATAAAACAAGGACAAATTTTACTTACATACAAATAACTTTTAAAATGAATAAGGAAAAATTCTACAACTGATTTTTTTTTAATGGGCAAAAATGTGAAAAGAAAATTTAAGTGACTCTTAAACATACAAAACATATGCCCAATTTCAGTTTTAATGAGAGAAATTCAAATGAAAAGTACACTGTCCTGCTATTTTTCTCTTATCAAATTGACAATGATCTAACTTGGTAAGACACTGTATTAGCAAGGGTGGGGGAAGCTGGTACTCATACTTTGCTGGTGAAAATGTAAAAAGGTACAACTTCTGTAGAGAGTATTTTGGTAGTAACATTCATGATTACAAAAACGTGTTCTTTGATTCTTTTGGAAATTTACATCATTAATATATTTACTAAAATGTAAAAGTGAATATACATGAGCTATTCTTGCAGCGTATTTTTTTAATAGCAAGAGATTGAAAATAGCCTAAATGTCTATCAGTAAGCAACTAGCTAAGTAAATTATGGTGTGTCTGAACAGTAAAATACTATACATTTGTATTAAAAAATAGAAGGAAGCTCTGTGTAATCAGAAGTTGTTACAGGTGTAGCCTAGTTTGGATGTGAATGAGAACTGGGTGCAGGCGGCCAGAATAGATGTTAGTCTGTTTAGGAAAATATGAGTTAAGTGATAGAGATCAAAACAAACGAGAAATATAGGACTAGCACTTGAGAACCCTAATGGCAAAGAGCTTCATGTCTTTGACTCTGGTAGATTCATTCAAGTGACTGGGCTTAATGGTGACTGTATTCTAATTTTTCTACTGCTGTGTCCTGAAAGAGTCAGTAATGAACCTAAACTCTAAGTTTAGAGACTGGAGTACAGTGGCATGATCTCAACTCACTGTAACCTCCGTCTCCCACATTCAAGTGATTCTCCTGCCTCAGCCACCCGAGTAGCTGGGACTATAGGTGCCCACCACCACATCTGACTAGTTTTTGTATTTTTCATAGAGACGGGGTTTCATCATGTTGGCTGGTCTCAAACTCCTGACCTTAGGTGGTCTGCCTGCCTTGACCTCCCGAAGTGCTGGGATTACAGGTGTGAGCCACTGCACCCAGCTGGTTTTGGTCTTTTCATTGGCAATTAACATTCTCAAGTGAAATTTTTGTCAAAAATGCAAGTAACTAAAGCTTTAAGCCTTTTTTCTCCTTTTTTTGTTTTTTGAGACAGAGTCTAACTCTGTCACCCAGGCTCGAGTACAGTGGCACGATCTTGGCTCACTGCGGCCTCCACCTCCTGGGTTCAAGCAATTCTCCTGCCTCAGCCTGCCAAGTAGCTGGGATTACAGATGCACACCACCACACCCAGCTAATTTGTGTACTTTTTAGTAGAGATGGGGTTTCACCGAGTTGGCAAGGCTGGTCTTGAACTCCTGACCTCGTGATCCACCCATCTCAGCTTCCCAAAGTGTTGGGATTACAGGTGTGAGCCACTGCACCTGGCCAGCCTTTTCTCTTATTGCTATTATGAAAGCTATATAGAGTTTGGGTAAAAATCATTTGTTTCTTTAAAAATACATTGTTTTTTATAAATTTGAATCATAGATACTATCCTTGCCCCAGTGAGTAGTGCTAATTTCATTCTTCCTTTTAGAGTCTGGTGTACCTGCCATTAGCTTTGTTATCTATTAATTAAGGTTGCATATTAACAAATAAATTTAGTACAGTTTTTCTTTTTTTCTATTTTTTTTTTTTTGAAATAGGATCTTACTGTATCTCCCAGGCTACAGTGCAGTGGTGCAATTATGACTCACTGCAACCTTGACCTCCCAGGTTCACGTGATCTTCTCACCTCAGCCTCACAAGTACCTGGGACCACAAGTGCCTGCCACAGCACCCAGCTGATTGTTTAATATTTTTGTAGAGGCAGGGTCTCACTATGTTGCCCAGGCTAGTCTCAATCTCCTGCCTTCAAGCAATCCTCTCACCTTGGCCTCCTGAAGTGCTGGGATTACAAATATGAGCCACTGAACCTTGCCCTAGTGCTCAGTTTTCAAGGTTTAAAGCTTGAATGTTTTGAAAGTTGTTCTCTTCTTATGATGATCTTGTCCAGATTATTTATTTTTTCATTTTCTTAGGTCTCTACTAAAAGATTACTTTATCAGAAGTGACTGCCTTTGTCACTGTAGATGAAATAAAACCACTCTCTATCATCTTCTTTCACTGCTTTACTTTTCTTAAAGGCACTTATCATTAAATGATGATAATATATATCTAATTTATTATTATCATCTATCTCCTACTAGAATTTGAGCTCAGTGGGAGAAAGGGACTTTGACTGTTTTGTTTCACTGACATTTAGTAGGTGCTCAGTAATTATTTGTTGGATGCACGAATGAATGAATTATATAGTATGTAGATTAAATATTAAACTGAGCTAAGACACATTAATCAATATAGACAAAATGATAGCTTATTTTGTATATACAGTCAATGGTCATGCTTATGTTTACTTGTATTTACAGTGAGTTCTGTCCACTTTAGAAAATAGAATCACCTTCTGGCTTCTTTGCTTTTCTTTGAAATGTCACTAGCATGTATATTTGCCTGTTAAGGTAATTTTATATATGATGATTTGCCAAGACTGATAGGCTCTGATGATCACTCATCATTATCTACTTTATAAATCTAGGCTTTACTTTGCCTTTCTCATTTTAACACAGACACACACACACACACACACACAAACCTGGCTGTATTAGTTCATTCTCACTGAGACTGGGTAATTTATAAACAAACAAAAGAGGTTTAATTGTCTCACAGTTTCACATGGCTGTGGAGGCCTCGGGAAACTTACAATCATGGCAGACGGTGAAGGGGAAGCAAGGCACATCTTACATGGCAACAGGAGAGAAAGCACAGGGAAAGCTGCTACTTTTAAGCCATCAGATCTCCTGAGAACTCTCTCACTATCAGGAGAACAGCATGGGAGAAACCACCCACATGATCTAAATCACCTCCCACCAGGGACCTTCCTCGACGTTTGGGGATTACAATTCGAGTTGAGATTTGGGTGGGGACACAGAACCAAACCATATCACTGGGTTTTCTGAGATCAGATGAGATTGGGCACATTCAGGATGGTTTGGCCGTAGACGTCACGTGTTTTCTTTATTTTACTTGGGACAAAATGCAGTTAACATAATTGTGGCTTAAGATTAAACAAATAGTTCAAAACTAGGAGTGTTGATTATCAGAGATGCCTTTTAAAATAAGTTGTCACCAGGTCCTAAGGGTGTAGCCATATTACCACTTACTAATGCAAAAGAGGACAAGAATATATATACCTAGATCAGTAACAATAGTTCAGTAAAGCATAAAGCAGTGCTTCATTTAAATGGAAGAGTGTATAGTTTTAAAAAGCCCTCTTTCCTTCACCATGTGATTTTAATGCTCTAAGGTAGATACGCCTTCCTCTCCCCCGTCTTATAATCATCAACCACTATTCCTGACACTCCATGAATTGTTAGCCAACAGTATATTCTGAGACTTAATTTTCTCAGTATTGCAGAGCTGTAATACCATGACCTACAATGACTCCAGCAATTCATTTCAGTGTGTTAAGTCTTTATTATATTAAATTCTCATGAAACATTGACTTTCTGTCTTAGTGGTTTAGCTGCAACAGTCCTGGGTAGATGTGTACAGGTGTAGATGAGCAACAAATACCATTTTTTCAGTAAGTCAATGTAATTACAAAACACAGTGATGGATCTTCTCATTCTCTAGTGAATCATGACACAATAATAATAATGAATAACATTTACATACAATTCATAATTTACAGAATATTCATTGCCAGTATTACATTAGAGTCTCACAACAGCCTTGTAAAATAATTATTAGCTCCAGTTTCTAATGATTAAACTAAGAATCTAAGTGTTTTAAAAACTGGATTCTTGCTGTCTGGTATGCTATACTGAGAAATAAGAAATAATAACGGTAAGGAAATGTCTTATTTAGATTTTTTTGGTGCAGCTTTTCTTTGAAAGTTTTGTTTCTTTGTAACATACTAGAAGTAGAGTATGGTATTGTTTTTCACCATTTTCCTCCTGTACCCCCATCAAAGTTCATTTTCTTTTAGCATCATAAAATTTACTGAACCATGTCATTTTACACACTTCCACAGATGACAGAGTCAAAAGGCAGTTTATGAATGTGAATTAGAAGTTTTCATAATGTAAAACTAAAGCAACATGTTCTTACTTAATAAGCTGACTAGTTATTGATAATAGTTTGATATTTTAAATGTATCAATTTTTATTGAGTTGATGACAGTTTTTTGTAGATAATAATAATTATTTTATTTACAGCATGTAGTTCTCTTTTTTAGAGGAAATGTCTAAGTCTTTGTTTTATAATTCTAGGCCTCAAAAGATTCCAGTGTTTCAAAATCTGATTATATGTTAATGTTATATGTCTTGAGCAGAAAAACTTGGAAAATTGTTTTTTCCTGTAAGAATATATTTTTATTTTCATTTTTAATTGGAATTTTAAAAATTCTTCATCAGCAATAAAATTTTCGTGGCTACCTTATGAATATTTTAGCTACCATATCTAATTTTAATTTCTAAATAAATTAATAATTATAATGAGTAAAGCTTCCAATTTTATTTTTACATTTTAATGAATTATTTGTGTTCTATATGTAAACTGTCTCAGCATGAAATCAATTTTCTGCCTTGATTCATTCCAAATCTGTGATTTCTATCACATTACTATTGTAATTAGAAACATTAATAGAGACGGCAACTTAAAAAGCATACTTTGCTTCTTGGCAATTTAGCATATTTCTCTGAGTGCATAAGACTTCAAGAACTTTCAGTCCACTAATAAATTTATTAACTCAAACTTAAAAGAAATGAAAAGTCTCTTTCTTTCTCTCTCCCCATGGCCAGTCTGCTAAAATAGATTATTCATGCTTATTTGATTCAGGTAGGCTTTTGCAAGCTTCCCTACTAGGCCTGGGAATGTGGTACATTGAGGCCTTTTCAGAGGCTTCTGACATAGACCAAGCTTTTATTGCATGGTGTTTTATTATAGCCAAATCCTAGTCTCCACCCAGTTTGTAGGCACTCTGCTTATTCTTTTGAATCAGGAAAGGTTATCACCTACCTTAATCCATGCAGCAGCATGGATTAAGGACACCAGTGTGCCCCAGGATTCTCAAAGAGGATCCTGGAAACTTCTGGGTTTTTCTTTTTTGCTGTCTTTACTAAATTCTGTTGGGCCTTAGGGGGATTTGCATCTGAAATGGGCAACCTGGTGTTTTTCTCAATGAAGACATCAGATCAAAGTTCAGTTAGTCAAGGCCTTTCTAAAACATTAAGGGGGCTTGGACTTACACAATAAAAAGATGAGCTCTGGCAGAGATTGCAGTAAAAACATTCTGAACTATAATCCGGATAAAGAATAGATTATAGGCCAAAGAACAGACCTTGTTTAAATTGCTTTAGACTAATAACTTTACATTTTAAAAGTTTGCACCCTAGTTTTAAGAAACATTTTAATATTATATATTTTATTTATTAATGAAAGTAAGTAGTACCTTATGGATGGATGAACGGTCATTTCATTTAAAAAATAAATGTCAAACCTACAGACTCTGAATCTGAAAAAAGTGTTTCTATTAGACTTAAAAAGTTTTATTTCTTATTACTGTATAATTTCATGTTTGTAGGCATTTAGTTTAAGAATATGAACCCTTGAAGTCTTAAATGCAAGTGTCTAGTGTCAAGCAAATATGTCTTTCTTATCTAAATTAAAAAGTTGTCACTTAGATAAGTATCTACTATGTATAGTTCTTCAATTTCTGTAGTGATTATCTAATTTTGTTGAATATTCTGAAACTTATATGTTTCAGGACAGTGGAAATTATGTAAGAGTAGATCTGGAATCTTTTATTAGAAAGTATTGCCAAGTGGAATTTGTTAATAATTCAATTTTGGATAATGGTATATATATATTTTCAATGTGTTGAATGAAAGAAATTAGTTCAAAGTCCATTCAAAGCAACTTAATAATAATGTTATGTTAGTAGACTTTGCTATCACATATAAATAAATTCAGTGTCATATAAATTAGAGTTTCTTATAAGAAAGATAATTTGTTGGAGAAATTGTTAGTAGAGAACACAAAAGAGGAATTATCAATGAACCAATGATTATGCCAGGTTCTGATTGATCTAATGTAGGTCATATACATTCTTCAACTTTATCGTGCCTTGTTCCTGTGTGGAGTATTGTAGTACATTTTCTCCTATAAGCTTAATTTAAATTTGTAAGAAATGTTTAATATACCTGTATATTGTCTTGTGTGAGAATTCAGTTTTAAAATGATACTCAGTTTAATATATTTAAATAGCTAGCTTCTTTTGGACCTCTTACCAGTGAATGAATTGGGTTTAAGTTTTCATTTAGTTCTTGGCAACTGCATATTTAATTTGTCATTAAAACGTAGAATCTTAAATATTAATTGAGAATTATATATATTAAGTTTTAAACTTAGGAAGGTATACAGTGTAATGAAAAAAAACCAAAGAGGTTTTTAAATTCTTATCAAATTTAGGGAACCACTAGAAGTGAAGAAATGTGAAAGATAAAAAGGTTGATTTGTAACTATAAATGGTTTAAAATAATAAAGGTTGTTGTATGCTTCTTTGAAATTTACTTAGTGCATGTGTATCAGTTCTTCCTTATTAACTTAAAATTCATAAGTATGTCATTGTTTTGCTGGATGTAGGACAAATAAATTATAGCTTAAAAATAATTGTTTAACAGCCACTATGGGTTTTATTTTAGCAGATTGGACCAGTATCATCACGATTTGGTCACTATTATGATGCATCAAAAAGAATACCACAAGAACTAATTGAGGCTTCAAACTGGCATGGATTTTTTCTTCCAGAGAAAATATCTTCAGTTCTCAAAGTAGAACCCTGGTAGGTTAATGACCGATTTAATAACAAAGTCTGATTTCAAATATTAGTAGAATGCACTTTTACCACATTTTTGAAAGAATACACATCTAAGGGTAAATATAATAATAAATACTAGTTTTCTATATAATTTGTAACTTCAAGTCTATATATTTTTCATAGTATTTCATTACTGTGACTTTCTTTTTTCTTTGGTCCTATAACTGCTGGAACCACTATTTCTCTAATTTGCAACTTGAAAAGTCAGGACAACAAATTTATAATAAGTGCTGGTTTTCAAGAAAATGTAGAACAGTTCTAAACCAGAATTTTTCAGCTTTAAATGCAAATAGACACCTAATAAATATGTATTGATAATAATAGCAATGAAAATGATACAACCTAGTATCGTTTGCTTAATTTAATTTTTTGGCATATACTTTTTCAGAGAGTAAACAAGTATGTACTTTACAATATTTTATTTATGAAGGCTTTCTATTTCTGGTTCTGCTGTAAATAAGACAATCCGTATAATTTTAAGTGACTTAGAATTTAGAGTTTTGGTTTTAAGTATCAAAACAACCCAACATGTTTATACTGCCAGTATGTTATTAAGACAAAACTCTGAAAATTACAGGACTTGACATTGAATAATATATGTTATAAAGTGTTAAGAATATTCAATTTCAATTTTTATTGCAGTAAATTATGGAACAGATTGTCATTTGTATTTTCTTAAGCACTTGTAAAACCATTTTCAAAAGTAGATGAACTATTAAATGAAGATTTAATAACAAGGCATTGTGGACAAAAATGACTTAAAATTTATAGTCTCTGTTCTAAAAATAATACCTGAGAATTTAGAAGAGACTATTGTACTCATTCTTCTTAAATGTTTCCAAAAAATATTCACTTTATTATGGAGTTCTCCAGTCTATGGACAGAGACTTAGCAAAAGTGGTGCTTTGATGTTGTTTTAGCATTTATAACTACCATTAATGTATTACTGCTATGTGTCAGCCACTCTGTTAGGCACCTTACATTTGTTATCTTCTGTAATCCTTATATTAACCCTATACAGGGTTATGTAGTATTAATATGGAGAAGTATGTAGTCCCATTTTCTAGAAGATACTGAAATTCACAGAATTGATCTGAGTTTAATTATTAAGTGATAGAACCAAGCTTAATCTGTCAGATTTATCTTTCTTTTTTACTTCACTGCTTCAGAAGATTTTGGTGTCTTTCACCTTTACCTTCCTATGTCATGCAGTAATGAGCACTGATAAAGGAATTTTTAAAATCTGGATTCTGATATTGAGTTCATCCTACCCTTAACCTTGGGCAGATCACCTAAAATCAGTGAAAATTAATATCTTCATTTAAAAAATTGGAGGTGGGGAGAAGAGGAAATACCACCTGCCTTACCACCTCACTAATTTTTTGTTAAGTTTGAATGATTATATTGATTTTTCTATTTCCCAGTTTTTGCCACACATTGAGTCAAACATGCATTTACGTACAAGCGTGCGAAATAGGTCAGGATAATTTTCCCTTAATTTCTCAAATAGTAGTAAAGAGTGGAACCCAGGTTCCAAGTAAATTCTCCCTGATTCAAATACCTGTATTAGCAACATTGCTATACTGTCTCCATTAACAGAGTGCTTAGGAAAATAAATGTAAAATGTATATTATGTTTGATGTATTTAAATGAAAAATAATATGGTGTTACTTTTGTGATTTAAAAAAATATATTTTAAGGACGATACTTTTTTTACACCAGCAAGTACAGTGTTATTCTCCATTTACTCAACAGCTGGGGTAAGGAGGGGATTAGCATGTGTCAAATATCTTTTCCAAGTCAGGTGCTCTCCCAGACATTTGACTATGGGATAACTCATTAAATTTTGCCAATAACCCTCCAAGAGAATGTTAACCCCATTTTATAAGGAATTTCAGGTTAGAGTTGCTAAGTAACTCTCCTACTGTTGCAGGCTGTCAGTGACTGAGCTAACACTCAAACTCAAGTTTCTAAAACCTCTGCTCTTTTTTTTTTTGTACCATGCTGCCTCCATTTACTGAGGCAGTAAATGTACACCCACCAACCTAGGTGCCAAAAAAATTACTCCTTAATCAGCTGTAAGGATATAATCCTATAGTCATTAAAATACGTATTTTCTGAGTGTTTTGTAAGAACTAGCAGTTTTGCACAGAATAGGAAAATTTATAGATTTTAATTATCAAGACAGTATTTCATTTCATAGAGTTAACTGATAATTCATTTATTTCATATTAAACTTAAATGCTTAATTAAATGTAATTAAACTTTAAACATGTAATTAAATTAATTTTCAAAATGGGTACTTTACCATGTGAGATTTATTTTAATTTATGAAAAGCATGTGCTCATTTCACTAAAATGAACTTTACTGGTTCATTTATAAAACAATAAAGCTAAGCCTTACAGTTATCTATGCTTTTCCTATAATTAAGGCTAGAGGATATAGCTGTGTCCTACTGTCACATGTGAGGATATAATATATAATTTTGTAATTTCTGAAGGTGCTATTAAAACATGTAAAGATATTTTTACAATAGGATAAACGGCAGATCATTTAAAATTTACAGTAACTAATTTAAAATGATTAGAAGGTTTGTCTGTAGAAAAAATTCATACATACAGTTTAAATTTTCAAATTAAAGCCAGAGTATAAAGACTTCAGATGTTTTACAATAATATTATCAAGATAGCTCTGTTTGGATATTTCACTATTATAAATCAGATAATCTGAGTCGCAAAATAATAAGTTAGTTTTGAGAATAATTCTGGAGTCTAGGATTTTTTACTTTGACTTTGTTTACAATTAAGCTTTGCTAATAAGTGTGTCCAAGCATAGTTTGGTTTCCTTAGTAGAAAGACACTGCCATTCTTTAGTGTCGTCTTTCTTACTGATTAACAATTATATTAACATATTGCTTAACCTACCACTACCAACTGAATGTTTGTGTCCCCCCAGAATTCATATGTTGAAGCCCTAACCCCAACTGGATGATATTTGGAGATGGGACCTTTGGGAAGTAATTAGGTTTAGATTAGGTTGTGGGACCCTGGTGTGATAAGATTGGTATCTTTATAAAAGAGGGAGAGACACTGGAGAGACACTCACTCTCTCCTGGAGCATGCACGAATGAAAGGCCATGTGAGCACACAGCAAGAAGGGTGCTATCTGCAACCTAAGGGAAGAGCCCTCACCAGGCACCAACTTTGCTGGCATGTTGATCTTGGACTTCAAGTCTCCAGAAGAATGAGAAAATAAATTCCTGTTTAAGCCACCCAATCTATGGTGTTTTGTTATGGCATCCTATCTTTGTCCATTTGTGATGCTATAACTAAACACCTGAAACTGGGTAATTTATAAAGACAGAAATTAAATATTGAACTTTCTATCCTCCAGATCTATGAGAAAATAAAAGTGCTGGCAGGTGTGGTTGTCTGGTGAGGCCTGCATTCTGCTTCCAAGATGGCACCTTTTTCCTGCATTCTCCAGAGGAGAGAAATGATGTGTAGTAGTGAAATGATGGCAGAATGTAAAAGGGCAAGCTAGCCAAAACACTATGTGAAGCCTTCTATATAAGGGCCTTAATCCCGTTCCTGAAAGAGGAGCCCTCGTGACATAATCACCTCTGAATACTATCACATTGACAACACCTGAATTTTGTAGGGGACACGTTCAAACTATTGCACAGACTGATCTGACAATGTTAGGTCTTGAATATTGAGTTTGCATACAGTTGGTAGTCAATAGAATGAGTTTATTTTGATATGTTTCTTTGAATTTCAAGATTTTATTTTAACATATTTATCCTAACAATAACCAGTAGTTTCTTATATTGTCTGAGTGTTCTACTGATTAAATTTAATGAATTGAATTCTGTGAGAACCAGTTATATTTCTGGGAGAATTTGTAAGTGAAAACGATGAAAAGAGGATGCAACTAACATTTTAGAAGTCATCTCATTTTTCTCATCCTGCCAAGTTTCTTTACCAGTTTAAATGGAACCTCAGTATAAGTCTTCTATAATGGTTTCCTAGACAAATTGTAATTGTGTTCCTCATACATTCCTACTTACTTTTGTTCATATTTCTATCAGGACACTTAACACATGACACTGTAATTATTTATCTTGTCTACATGCTTGTCTTTCCCCTCAGACATTGGAAATCCTTGAGGAAAGGGGTTTTGCTTTCTTCATCTTTCTTTTCCTTATATCTAGAACACAGGTGTCCAGTGCATGGTTGATGAATTAATGGATCAATGCACAAAATATAGTAATTGTAAGGGATAATTGGAACAACAGCTGAGAAAGGAATGAGGCCAGTAGACCCAAGTTCAGGCAAACTGATTTATTGTCAGTCCTGCCAGCTACCTCCTGACAAAAGCAGAGGAGGCAGCCCTGCTTACAGACTACTGCAGGACTTTATAGGGAGAGGAATTGGTCAGGGTGGGGGGGCTGAGTAGGGGATGCAGGTGTCTTGACTGCATCCTGGAGATGTTTTTTGCCAGCTTTGTTATGCGAGGTTAACAGACGTGTTAACCGCATCCTGTAACTGTCTGGACAAACAGTTACTGGAGGGGTCAGTGATGGGGGATTTGTCTTTTGCCCTGGGGTAGCTGTGTGGAGAGTGCAAGAGACTGTATTGTAAGGCCTGTGGGAGGGGAAGGGAATGGTCTGGTCGGGGTGACCCTAACATTCCAGCCTTTTAACAGATGATAGGAAAGGGGGTGCCATTTTTCATCTGCTACTTCAAGCTGAAAGGGGGCAGTGGTCACGGGAAAGGCTGGAAGGTAGGGGTTGGTCCTGGTACTGGTTTTGAAATTGCTGGTATTTTTATAGTAGCATCATGTTTTGTATGGTTCTGTGGGTGAAAGCTCGAACACGGTTCTGTAAAAACTGGGTAAAGAGACGTAAGAGGCAGGGCCCAAAGATTAGAAGAAGGAGAATGGTTATGACGGGTCCTAGGAGTGGGAGTAACTAGGAGGCCTAAGAGCTGAGACACCAAGGGGGCCAAGAGGGCCAGGCAAAGAGCTGGTTTTTTTGGGGGGGGTGGCAGGGGGGTACACTCAGTCTTTTAGTTTTTTGACTGCATCCTGAACCAGGCCTGACTGATTAAAAAAGAAGCAGCATTCCTCATCTAGGACGATGTAGAGACCTCCATTTTTTGCAGTAAGTAAATCAAGGCCTTTGCTGTTTTGAAGGATAACTGCTGCTAGGGAGACTAGTTGGTTTTGGAGGTGGGTAATAGAGCTTGCTTTTTTTTTTTTTTTTTTAGGGAAGCCTAGACATCTGTAGAGAGTGCCTGGAAATATGATAATGAGGTTCCTCTTAACTGGTGTGTAGGAATAGATGGAGAATGGAGGGCCCCTCAGGTGGAAGTGACAGAGCATATATGACAGTTTGAAGTTAGGTTTTTTAGTAAGGTAAATAGATGGGCGGAGGAGAAATAAGGGCAAAGGAGTAGGTATAGGGGGCATGCACCAATATGGAAGGATTGGTGAAGGGATGTTAGAATTTTTTTTTTTTTGGGGTTGTTTTTGGGGGAGGATGAGTTTTTGATTTTTGATTATCTAGTTCTTTTGGAAGGATTTTTTTTGTTGTAGTAGTGAAGCTTTTTTTTTTTTTGTGGGGGGAGAGATACTGGGGTTGGATTGTAGGGACAACGAGGAGGAGAGTGCCAGGGGCAGAAGAAAGAGAGACTTTTTTTTGCTGCCTTGTTGGCTTTTGTGTTTTCTCTTCAGATTTTATCTGATCCTGTTTGATGTCCTTGACAATGTATAACCCCTGCTTTGGTTGGAAGGTGCAGCCTGAAGGAGTTGGTAAATAAGGGGGCCATTAGTGATAGGGATTCCTTTGGTAGTCAGAAATCCTCTCTTTTGCCACATGGCAGCATGAGAATGAAAGATGTGATAGGCATATTTGGAGTTTGTATAAATGTTGACTTGTTTGCCTTTGGAAAGGGTTAGGGCTCTGGTGAGAGCTGTAAGTTCTGCATTTTGGGAGGAGGTTCCTGGAGGTAGTGGTTTAGCCTCAATTACATGGTTTAAGGTAACTACTGCATACCCAGTTTTTGGAGAGCCGGGGGCTCTGGAAGAGGAGCCATCTACGAAGAGTTGGTCATCTGGGTTAGTGAGCGGCTCGGGGGAGATGTTAGGGAAGTGTGGCTGCAGGTGATCCAAAATGTCAGTGCAAGAATGAGTAGAAGGGGAAGAGGATATGGGGAGTAGGGATACTGGGTTGAGGGGGGCGCTTTTGGTGAAGCTGAATTCGGGATTTTCGATAAAGAGGGCATGGAGTGACTGAATTCGGGAAGGAGAGAGGGAGCTTAATGCCTGGGAGAAGAAGAGATCCTATAAGTTGTGAGAGCTGTGGACGGTGATACTGTGGCTGAATGTCAGTTTTTTTACTTTACAGAGCTAAAATGGTCACTGCTGCTAATGCTCTAAGACAGGTTGGCCATGCTTTGACAATGTTGATTGTTTAGAGAGTTATGCCACAGGGGCAAAGGAAGGGGGACTTCCCTTTTGTTGCCCTAGGACCCCGAGAGCTATTCCTTGGTTTTCGGTGGTACAGAGAACAAAGAGTTGGGAGATGTGGGTTAAGGACAGGGCAGGTGCAGTGACGAGAGTGGTTTGGAGTCTACAGAAACTGGGAAGTATGTTGTGTGTGGGGTTTAGGGGTTCATTGAGAGGGCCTTTGGCTGCTTCATAGAGGGGCCAAGCCAGGAAGGCAAAGTTGGGAATCTATATTCTAAAGAAACCTGCCAGTCCTAAGAAAGAGAGAATTTCATTTTTTGAGGAAGGCGGAGGCAAGCTATTTATTAAGATTGCTTGTGCTGGGGTCATGGCTCCGGCGCTGGGGGAGAGTTGGACTCCTAAGTATGTTACTGTTGGGGTAGATAGTTGGACTTTGGAGGGGGAAACCCTATATCCTTTGCTAGCAAGAAAGTTTAGGAGGGTGATGGCGTGAATTTGGGAGTGCTCTAGGGAGGGGTTGGAGAGAAGGAGATCATCAACATATTGGAGGAGGCAGCTGGGGGAGAGGTCTAAGGAGGTGAGATCTTGGGCTAGAGGTTGTCCAAAGAAGTGAGGGCTGCCCCTGAAGCCTTGGGAGAGGACAGTCCGTGTGAATTGCCTTGACTGAAGAGTGTCAGGGTCAGTCCAGGTGAAGGTGAAGAGGTCTTGGGAATTAGGGTGTAAGGGAATGGTAAAGAAAGCATCCTTTAGGTTGACTGCCATATAGTGGGTGGTGTTGGAGGGAATGAGGGAGAGAAGTATATAGGGGTTAGGGACCACAGGGTGAATAGGGAGGACAACCTGATTGATGGCTCAGAGGTCCTGAATGAGTCAATATGAGCGGTCAGATTTTCTAACGGGGAGGTTGGAGGTGTTATATGGAGAGTGTGTTGGTCTAAGAAGACAGCGTGAGTAGATCTTGTTTATGATGGATTGTAAGCCTTTTTGGTGTTAGGGAAATAGGGGTACTGGGCAATGTTGGGAAATTTAGAGGGGTCTTTTAACTGGATTTTGATGGGGTCCTGGTGAGCAGCTATGGAAGGGCTGGTGGTGTTTCACACTACTGGGTTAACGAGAGAGGTGGGTAGTGGGTGCTGGGGAGGGGGGGTCAGGGGCCGGTCTAGCAGAGAGGAGCAGGAGGGACTCTGGTTGAGGGGGGCAGGAAAAGGTGATAGAAGCTTTGAATTTGGCTAATATGTTTCAGCCTAGGATGGGGTTGGGGCAATGAAGCATGATGAGGAAGGAGTGTGAAGAAAAATAGTATTAGATAGGGAAATAAGTAAGGGATTCAGTAGCGTGTGGATGTGAGACAAGACCTGGGAAGGGTAAGTGGGTACTAAAAATTTAGATAAAGCTGAGTAGGTGACCCTGCTATCAATTAAAAAAGAGATCGGCTTACCTGCTATTAGCAGAGTTACCCTGGGCCCCGATGCAGTAATGGCAGATGGGACCAGGCCAAGGAGCCATGGTAGGGTGAACGATTTTTCACTCCTTGCCTTGCCAGGATTTTGAGGAGTTGGTTTGTTAGCCTGGTTGTTAAGAGGACAATCAGACTTCCAGTGGTTTCTTGGCAGGCTGGGCAAGGAATTCTTGGTGTTGTTGAGTTGGGATGTGCCCACGCCCAGTGGCCTTCTTTGCTGCATTTAAAACAGGCCCCAGAAGGGATACTGCTATCGGGTATTTTATGACCTTGGGTGCTGTTGCCAGATTGGGAATAGCCGTGACTAGTAGCTGGCATTTGGCATGATCTCTTTGGGCTTTATTTATTTTTTCTTGTTCATCCCTATTATTAAAGACTTTGAAAGCCAGTTGAGAAGGTCTTGTTGTGGGATTTGAGGGCCGTCTTCAGCCTTTTTAAGTTTGCACCATATGTCAGGAGCAGACTGAGAGATGAAATGGGTATTAAGAACAACAGTTTTTTCCGAGGAGGTAGGGTCAACACTGGTGTATTTTTGGAGGGCCACTGTAAGATGAGAAAGAAATTCAGTGGGGTTTTCATTGACTCTTTGAGAGATTTCTTTGAGCTTTTCAAAATTTACAGCCTTATGGGCTGCTTCGTTAAGGCCTGCAATGAGGCAAGTACTCATATGGTTATGAGATGCCTGGCCGGGGTCTGTGGGTTGGTACTCACAAGGGGGCTCCTTGGAAGGGAATATTTTATTTCAAAACTACAAGACTTTTAGATTGAAAAGCAAAGAACCACAGTATATTCAGAAGTCTAAATATAAGGTTAAAGATTACAGGCATGAGTCATGCCTCTCATCCCAGCACTTTGGGAGGTCAAGGCAGGAGGATCACTTGAGCCCAGGATTTCAAGACCAGACTGGGCAACATAGTGAGACCCTGTCTCTACAAAAACAAAAACAAACAGACAAAAAATACTAATAACCAGGTGTGGTGGCACATGCCTGTAGTCCCAGTTACTCAGGGGACTAAGGTGGAAGATTCACCTGAGACTGGGAGGCCAAGACTTCAGTGAGCTGTAATCATGCCACTGCACTCTAGCCTGGGCAAAAGAGCAGGACTGTTGTCTCAAAAAAATAGAAAATTTACACTCATAAGAAAGAAATTGCCGGGCACGGTGGCTCAAGCCTGTAATCCCAGCACTTTGGGAGGCCGGGACGGGCGGATCACGAGGTCAGGAGATCGAGACCATCCTGGCGAACATGGTGAAACCCCGTCTCTACTAAAAAAATACAAAAAATTAGCCGGGCGAGGTGGCGGGCACCTGTAGTCCCAGCTACTCGGGAGGCTGAGGCAGGAGAATGGCGTAAACCCGGGAGGCGGAGCTTGCAGTGAGCTGAGATCCGGCCA
>NW_012114622.1:5171743-5240256 GCF_000951035.1 Colobus angolensis palliatus
GGAGGCTGAGGCAGGAGAATGGCGTAAACCCGGGAGGCGGAGCTTGCAGTGAGCTGAGATCCGGCCACTGCACTCCAGCCCAGGCGACAGAGCGAGACTCCGTCTCAAAAAAAAAAAAAAAAGAAAGAAAGAAATTATAGAAGAGAACATCTAAGACCAAAAATTTGGAAGTATATAGTTATAGAACTATACTATAAATTACTTTATTAAAAGGATGTGGTAAATGATAAATTAGTGCAAATCTCAGAACTGGTGGAAAGGCATCATGTAAGTGTGAAGAGAGATTCTGCTTAGCTGCTAGTGATACAATTAAAGTAAAAAGATAATATTTGAAAATTCAGAAAGAGGACTATTATCCTGGGCCTCATTTTTTGTTTGTTTTGTTTTGTTTTTTAACTTACTTTATTTTCAACTTTTATTTTAGATTCAAAGGGTACATGTGCAGGTTTGATACAAAAGTATATTGCATGATGCTGAGGTTTGGGTTTCTGTTGATCACTTCACCCCGGTAGTGAGCATAGTACCCAATAGATGTTTTTCAACCCTTGCCTCCCTTCCCCCACTGTATTCCCCAGTCTCTATTTTTCCCACTTTTATGTTCATGTGTACCAATGTTTAACTCCCACTTATAAGTGAGAACATGCAACATGCAGTATTTGGTTATCTGTTTTGGCATTTCACTTAGAATAGTGGCTGGGCCTCATTTTGACCAGTGGAGAGAAACTGCTTGCTTGCATGTTTGCCTTGTTTTTACCTCCTTTCTGTCCTTTAAAGGCCATCAGGTACACAGAGTTAAGTGAATCGTCTTATTCCTAAGTTCGTGCATGGTATCCTATCCTCACTGGTATGCATGGGTTTTGTTTTATAATTTTCCATCTTATTCACCCATTCCTAATCTCAGTTATCTCCTCCATAGTTATGTTTGTGTATATCCTTCCAGATTTCTGCCCTCACTTCAATAATGTAGTCTTTGACCCTTGACTCTTCTCTATCTCAGTATCCAATCTATTAGCATGTCCTGTCAACTGTATCTTCAAAATGTATCCAGATACCACTTGCAACCTTCACCTCTACATGCTAGCCTACATTACCCACATTTTCTTGCCACAGCTGATAGCCTCCTAATTGGTCTTGCTCTTTGCTCTTTGGTCCTTGCTCCTTGTTGGCTCCTATTTTTCTTCAAAATAGCCCTAGTGAGTTTTTCAACATAGAATTTTCCATCCAGTAGAATTTTCTGCAGTGATGGAAATTTTCTGTATCTGTGCTGTGTGATGTAGCGGCCACTAGCCACATGCAGCAAATGAATGCGTGAAATGTGACTAGTAAGACCAAGGCACTGAATTTTAATTTTATTTTTCTTTAGTTAATTTAAGTAGCCATATATAATTAGTGGCTATCTTGTTAGGCAGTCCAGTTTTACAGTATACATCAGCTCTTATCACTACTCTGGATCAAACTCTCCAATGATTCCCCAACTCTTTCAGGATAATAAATCCACGACCCTACAAGGCCTTACCTAATCTGATTGCTAGCTGTCTCTCTGATCTCACTGGATCTCACTGAGGTTGGAGAAAAGGTAAAGGGAATATCAACAATGTTTTCCAGGATTCTGATATTAGACTTAGGATAGTCCAGTCTACTGAAGTAAGTAAACATAATCATCTGTCCGATAATATTTATTGAAAGCTTTTTCCAAATCTCAGCACCTATGAACTTGAGCAACTGCTATAAGCCTAGCGTTATGCTAAGTTCTAGATCATTGTAGTGAACAAAGCAGATGTTAACCTTGCTATTGTGTGGCTTACAGTCTAATAAGAAAGCACTTAATTTTTTACAAACAAACAAACAAATATATATGTAGTTAAATATAAAGAAAGAACATTTTCCATGGGGGAAGCTAAGTGGGCAGAGATAGCAGTGGGTATACCTTGAGTTGTGTTCACTGAAAGTCTTTCTAAGTGGAAACATTTTAGCTGAGACCCAACTAAAAAGAAGATAATCATGCAATGGGCACTGGGCCAAGAAGTATTATTGTCAGAAGGAGCAGCAGATGTGCTAATAAAGGAAGGAGCTTGGTATTTTCAAGAATTTAAAAGGCCACTGTGGCTGAAATCATGTGAGCGATGGAAAGAGCTATGTGGAGGTGAGTTCAGATGGGTCATATTACTCTCTCAGGAATTTTTTTTATGGGGGCAAAGAAAGATCAATAACTAGAAGGGATTGGGGGTGAAATAAGATTTTTTTTTGCTCTGTTTTATTTAAATGTCAATGCAAAAAAATTAATAAAGAGGGAATGGATGAAGATGTAGAAAAGAAAGCAGCAGTTTCTGAAGATATGTACTAATGACTTCTCTTTACTTGTGAAATAATGGTCATAGTTGTCCACTAGGGAATGGTTAGTTACCTCTTGGGAGTTTGGGTTAAATTGAGAAACTTTAAAATGGTTATTTCATAGACTGGAAGAATACACTGACTACAGAAATCTCAAGTGGTTGTGGTGGTGCCAGTCTATCAGATTGTGTGACTTTCTTGCTTCTGTGCGAAGATTCCTGGGTATAAGCAGGGTTGAAATTTTGCAAGGTGGAGTGAGTAGGACAAAGAACAAAGAAGTTTAAGTGATTAAAAAGAGTGAACAAAATGTAGTATCATGAGCTTTAGACTGAAGAAAAACAACTGAAGACACATGCTGTTGATATATATATAGAGAGAGAGAGAGAAAGAGAAGGGGCAGTACTCTGGTAGTAGATTTACTAATCTTAGTAGTGGAGGTAAATGAACAAAGCAAGCTACTAAGATAAGTAATATTGGGTGAGAATAAGTTGTTTGAATTCAGACTGTAAGTCAGGTGCAGAGTCTCCAATTAACAGTGAGGAAAATGTCCAGGAGCTTGATAAAGACAGCAACTTAAAAGGAGAATGGCTGGGGATTAGCAATATATAAAAGAAGCATGGATTTGTTTGTTAGTTTCGTTTTCCTAGGAAGTGGAGGAGGAGTGATTTGAAAGTGATGTTAGAAAACAAAGAGAATACCAACCAAATGTCCCAAATATTGAGGAAAAGATTCTAAGCTGCAGATTTATTTGATTAGGCTCAAGTGTCTACCAGCTTTCAAGGGAAATTCCATCGTGCTTTGGAGGGTGATGGGCACTGTGGCTTTTATTAAGGTCTAAGGCTAATGGTAGCTGTTAAAACTGCAGCAATAGCTGTAGAGAGGTGGCTCTGCAGAAGATTTTTCTGTATAAGAGATCAGGGGTGGTTACTGGGCTTTGCATCCAAGATATAATGGAGTGAAAAAGCAGATTATAGAAATAGGATAAATAGCACAATCCTATTTACATAAAATTTTGTATAGCTTATCCCAAAATCTTTTCTAACACTAATTCAGGAGATGTTAATTTAGCTTCCAAAAACCTAGTGATAATGCAGGCAAATAAGCTCATGAAAGACTGCAAACTAAATCCCTTTCCTAGATTATCTAAGAGATTCACAGTATACATTAGATTTGAAAGGCTGTGAGGAAAATGCCAAACATTTTTTAAATACATAGTAATAATAATCCTCTTTACATTTGTTTATTGATAAAATACTCTTCTTTTTAGAATCAAAAACATTTTTATCAGCATACTTCTTAACATCTGCAATCGTTTTTTTCAGTAAGAAATGAAAGGACTGGTATAGAGAGATGTCTTACAGGATATTCACCAAACTGTTAACAATATTTGCCTCTGGGTGGTGGATTCTGGATAAGTTTTCATTATTATTCTTTGTATGTTTTATACGTTTGAATTTTTATGATGAACAGGAGCCTTTTTTTTTTTTTTTTGAGATGGAATCTTACTTTGTCACCTAGTGCAGTGGCGTGATCTCGGCTCACTGCAACCTCCACCTCCTGGGTTCAAGCCATTCTCCTGCATCGGCAACCGTTCAAGCAATTCTCCTGCATCAGCCTCTCGAGTAGCTGGGATTACAGGCGCACACCACCACACCCAGCTAATTTTTTGTGTATGTTTAATAGAGACAGGGTTTCACCATGTTAGTCTGGCTGGTCTCAAACTCCTGACCTGTTTGCCTTGGCTTCCCAAAGTGCTGAGATTACAGGCATGAGCCACTGTACCTGGCCAGAACAAGAGTCATTTTTATAACAAGAGAAGGGATTTCAAATTATGAGCCTAATCATTTGGTAATAAAATAGTAAATTCTTACTTTATATCTCACCCTCATACTGTATTTCCATAGAGTTAAAGAGATAAATATAATAAATGAAATTATTAAAATAATCGCAGAAAATATGAATGAATGTCTTAAATTCTTGGAGTTGAGAAATAGCAATGAGTATATCTCATGCTCAGATCTAAATGCCATTCTCCATTCAAAGGCACTGGGACTCTTTGGAGAAATGGTTGATGGAAGAGAAAGAAAAAGACATGCCTGGAACATCTTTTTATGTGTAGAAGTTCCTGAAGAATGATGATGGCATATCAAATGGACACAGAAGCCAGCCAAAAGGAACTCTCACTGGGTATGCTGGCCAATTTGAGCATCAAAATAAATAATGATAGTAATGGATTTAATAAAATAGGAAGATACAAGTACATACTGATATAAATAAGTAAGTGAATAAATTGAAAGTTTTTTGAGGTATAAGATAACTTACATAGCCAGAAAGTACCATCCCACAAATTACTTATTAACTACAAAGGGGAAAAGAATAATTTTACAGTGGAGAAAACTAGAAGAATTACCTTAATCAAGTTAACATCACCAGTAGTGGGGGTGATCAAAAGCGTGTATCACCAGATAATATGCAGTGAGAACTCAGCAATATTTCTGTTAATGTTCCACCAAAAATTAATAATTTAAATCTAATCATGAAGAAGCATCACACAAATCCAAATTGGAAGCATTCTACCAAACATCTGGACTGTAATCCTCAAAAATGTCAAGATTATGAAAGTTAAGGTAAATCTAAGGAACTTCCAGATTGAAGGAGACTGAAGAGAACAAATGACAACTGAATGCAACATGTGATTCTAAACTATTTCATTTTGTTGTATAGGATGATATTGGAACAACTGGTGAAACTTGAATGGGGTGTGAGGATTAGATGGTAGTCTCAGTTTCCTACTTTTACCAATATGCCAGATCAGATGGTTGTATTATTCTCCTCTAGAAGAATGTCCTTGTTTGTAAGAATCACATCCTAAATTATTAAGAAGTGATAAGTCATCAGGTCAGCAACTTACTCTCAGGTGGAATGGGAAAAAAAGATTTTTTGTTCTGTGTTTGCAACTTTTATGTAAGTTCGAGATGGTTTCAAAATTTTAAAAATTACAAACATACATGCATATATTTCCATAAATTATGGTTATGTTTAAATGGGTAAGAAAAAATTGAATACCTTACTTCAAAACAGGCAAAAGGTGAACGTTAAGAGGATGTTCTCAGAAGAAGATACAGAAATGACCAATAAATGTCACTACATCAAAAGAAACATAAACCAGAACCATAGAGATAGCAGTTAGCATAGTGGCTGGCATAGTAAAGGGTTAATGAATTTTAGCCATCATAATTGTTATTATTTCTGTTTATATGTTTGATATTTGTCCATCTAGTCATCCCACCCAATCACCCTCCATCCTGCAACTGGAGTGTTACTATATTATATTGACTTCATGGGAATTGATCATAACTAAGTTATTGAGAACCGATTTTTCTGTCAAGTACTATTCTTAGCATATTACATTTTTTATCTCATTTAATTCTTCAAAAATCCTATGACGTTAGCAGTATCCCCAGTTTGAAAAGAAGGAAATAGAAACAACAGATTTAGTTTATTTAAAGTTACACACGGACTAAAACTCAAGGGACCCCAAACAGTCAACTTACCCTTGAAAAAGACCAAAGTTGGAGGTTTTATACTTTCTAATTTCAGAACATGTTACATAACTACAGTAATTAAAACAGTATGGTATAAAGTAAAAATTGCATGTAAGGACAGATACACAAAGCAATAGAATAGACAGCCCAAAATAAATTTTTGCATATATGGTCAAACAATCTTCAATGGGGTACCAACAGGGACTGTTTAACAAATGGGAAGACCGGGTATCTAATGCAAAAAATAAAAATAAAAGTGAAGATAAATCCTTGTCTTACACCATATGCAAAAATTAAAATGGATTAAAGACCTAAACATAAGATACAAGACTATTAAAATCCTGGAAGAAAACATAGGGGAAACACTTCATAATCTTGGATTTGGCCATTATTTCTTGGATATGACACCAAAAGCACAAACAATAAAAGCAAAAATAGACAAATGGGACTACATCAAACATAAACTTTTGTGCCTCAAAGGACTCAATCAACAGTGAAAAGGCAACATAAGAAATGGTAAAAAAAAAAAAAAATTGCAAATTATATTATCTGATAAGTGGCCAATATCCAGAATGAAGAACTCCTACAACTTGACAACATAAAAACAAATAACCTGACTTTATAAAATAGGCTAAGGACTTGAATGGACATTTCTTCAACGATGATATACAGAGGGCTAACAAGCATATGAATAACTGCTCACTATCACTAATCATTAGACAATACAAGTCAAAACCACAAGATATCCCCCACATCTGTTAGGATAAAAATAAAAAATAGGAAAGGAAAAAGTAAAAAAAGAAAAGATCAAGTGTTGGTTAGGATATGGAATAATTGGAACTCTTGTGCACTATTGGGATTGTAAAATGGTGTAACTGCTATGGAAAACAGCGTGGCAGTTTCTCAGAACTGTATGATCCAACAATCCCACTTCTAGGTAGATGTCCAAAAAAATGGAAAGCAGGGATTCAAAGAGATATTTGGACACCCATGTTCATAGCAGCAGCATCTGCAGTTGCCAAGAGGTGATAGTAGTCCAAATGTCCACCAACTGATGAATTGATAAACAAAATTTACCCATATGGTGGAATGTTATTTAGCCTTAAAAATGATGGAAATATATAGTTCATATATAAATACATATGTAAAATACATATTACAACATGGATGAACCTTGACATTGTACTAAGTGAAATCAGTTACAAAAACATAAATATGATTTTACTCATATGAGATATCTAAAGTAGTCAAATTCACAAAAACCAAAAATGGAATGGTGGTTGCCATAGGTTGAGGGAAAGAGGGAAATGAGGAGTGGTTGTTTCTTGTTTCATGGATATACAGTTTCAGTTTTGCAAGGTAAAAAATTTCTGGAGATCTGTTTAACTTAGTGTTAAGTAGTGTTACACAACACGTCTGTTGAATATAGTTACCATTACTGAACTATATATTCAAAAGTGGTTAAGATAGTAAATTTTATATTATATGGGTTTTTTAACCACAATTAAAAAGAAAAATGGGGAAAAACAGATTGGATTTAAAAATCAGCATATTCTGTTAGTAGAAGATAAATCAAAACCAAACAAAGAAATGCTCAAAGTAAAATGACAAATAAAAATATTCCAAGCCAAAAAAAAACACCCCAAAAAGCAGAAACACAATGAAATACCATTTCACATCCTCTAGGATAGCTAGAATGAAAGAATCAGATAATAAAAAGTGTTGACAAGGATGTAAAGAAATCAGAACTGTCATACACAGCTGGTGAGAACATAAAATAGTACAGTCGTTTGGACTGGTACACTCTGGCATTTCTCAAAAAGTTAGAGTTACCATTTGACCCAGAAATTCTTCTCCTAGGTATATCCCCAAGAGGATCAAAACAAAACCTTTTTTTGTGTGTGCATTTATGTACAAAAACCTGTACATAAATGTTCATAACTACATTATTCATAATAGCTCACAAGTGGAAACAACGCAGTTATTCCTCAACTGATGAGTGGATAAAATATGGTATATCCATACAATGGAATATTTATTTCACCATAAAAAGGAATGAAGTACTGATACAGGGTACAACTCAGATGAATCCTTAAAACATTATAGTAAGTGAGAGAAACCAATTGTCTTAGTCCATTTTGTGCTGCCAGAGCAGAATACCATAGACTAAGTAATGTATAAACAATAGAAATTTATTTCTCATAGTTCTGAAAGTTTGAAAGCCGAAGGTCAAGTTGCCAGCATGTTTGGTGTCGGTTAAGGACCTAGTCTCCACTTCCAACATGGTAGTTGGAACACTGCATTCACCAGAGGGGAGGAACCCTGTTCCTCACATGGCAAAAGAATGGAAGAACCAAGAGAATGAGACAGGACTGAACTCGCTCTTTTTTACTGGCACCAATCCCACCCATCATGGTGAAGCCCTTATGGCCAAATCACCTTTCAAAGGTTCCACCACTTAATACTGTAACAATGGCAACTAAATTTCAACATGAGTTTTAGAGGGGACCAACATTCAAAGCGTAGTATCAGTCATAAAAGACAACGTATTACATGATTTCGTTTATATGAAATAATAATATGAAATATAGAGAGGCAGAAAGTACATTAATGGTTCCTTAGGGCTAGTAGAATTGGATGGAGTTGATAAAACAGGTATGAGATTACTTTTTGAAGGAATGAAAATATTCCAAAATTGTGGTAATACTTAAATGGCTGTCAATATACTAAAACCATTGAACTGTACACTTTCAGTGGATGAATTGTATGGTATCTGAATTCTATCCCAATAAAGTTGTTACCAAAGAAAAGAAAACAGACCAATTGAATTTAGCCATTGCAGGTCATCAGTCACCATAATGAAAGCAGTTTTAATGGATGGGATGGGTGTGGTGACAGCCTACGTGGATTGGGTTTAAGTGAAAATGTAAGGAGAGGAGTGGTGACACTGAATTTTAGAAAATTTAAGGGGGTCTGATACAGAGAAATAGAGTAGTAGCTGGCAAAGGAGATGGGACAAGTGGTTGTTATATTGTTTTCAAAGGAGAGATAACAGTATGTTTGTATATTATAGGAAACAATCAATAGAAAGGGAGAAGTTAGTAATGGAGGAGAGAGGAGAGAATTGTCCAAATGATATTTTTTTGTATGAGGCCTGTGCACAAGTGGAGGTACTGGGTTGATATAGGAGTTTAGATAGTTCACATATGGCAGCCTGAGAGAAGACAGAATACGTATTTGACTACACATGCTGAGAGTGTGGTGTCTTAGTCTATTCAGGCTACTATAACAAAAATATCATAAACGACAGCTTATAAATAACAGAAATGTATTTCTTATGGTTCTGGAGGCTGTAAAGTTCCAGGATAAGGGTGCCAGCATAGTCAGGTTCTGGTGAAGGCCCACTTTCTTCATAGATAGGTGTCTTCCCTTTGTAACCTCGCGTGGCAGAAGAGGAACGCAGGCTACCGTGGACCTCTTTTGAGAGAGTGTTAATCTCATTTATGAGTGCTCCACCCTCATGACCTAATCACCTCCCAAAGTTTTCACCTCTTTCTTTTAATTTTTTTTTTTTTTTAACTTTTAAATTCAGGAGTATAAGCGCAGGTTTGTTACATAGGCAAACTTGTGTCATGGGGGGTTCTTGTAGATTATGTCATTAGTCAGGTATTATGCCTAGTACCCATTAGTTATTTTTCCTGATCCTTTCCCTCCTCCCACCCTTCACCTTCCAAAAGGCCCCAGTGTGTGTTGTTTTCCTCCTTGTGTTCATGTGTTCTCAAGTTCTCACCTTTTAATACTGTTGCATATTAGGGCTCAACATATAAGTGTTGCGGGGACACGAGAATTCAAACCATAGCAGGTAAAAAATGTAGTGGTAGGACACCTTCTGGCTGCTTCTGTTTTCTCAGTCAAAGCTTATAAACTGATAATGAAGATGGAGGAAGAGATATTGGAGGTTTCAACTAAAAAAGAAAAAGAGAAACTATGACATTATCGTCTAGGAGAGTGAGGATATATATAATGGGAATAGCCTTAAGGGCCTATTGAGGTTTGTGGTCATGAAATTAAACTCATACCAGTCTGTTTCTCTGGCCATTTTTAGCTATACTGAGGCAAGTGTGGAATAGACAGAGAGTTGTGTTTAGCCAGAATAGCAGGAAGTGTGACAAAGCAAGAGAAGAGCAAGGAAGTGAAGATAAGGATTGACCATGGATCGAGATGGTTAATTAATTGAAAGAGCTTATCAAAGCAGATGAGTGAAAGGTGTGGTAGACAATGATACAGAGATCTCAGCAGGGTCAAATGATTGTATATGGGTACTAGGTGGAAAGAAAGTAGTGGTTATGTAGAGGGGTATGCATGAAATTGAGATTATAGAGGTATGGTAGTTATTGATAATGACATGGTCCAAGAAACAACCATGGGGATGATCAACTTAAATAGAGTGGAGAATAGATCATTGGAAGGGAGATCAAAAAACTGAAAGGCCAGAGTGTTAGATGAGTCATGACCCAGAGTTGGATAGATGACAGCAACAGTGAAGCGTAGTAGGAGACGTAGTCTAAAACCTTGTTTACATCAGTAATTAAAGGAAGTCAGAGTGATGTCAAGCTGAGTTATTTTTCATGAAGGATCATAACCCCTCTTAATAGTATCCCTTTGGGAGGCCGAGACGGGCGGATCACGAGGTCAGGAGATCGAGACCATCCTGGCTAACACGGTGAAACCCCGTCTCTACTAAAAAAAAATACAAAAAACTAGCCGGGCGAGGTGGCGGGCGTCTGTAGTCCCAGCTACTCGGGAGGCTGAGGCAGGAGAATGGCGGGAACCTGGGAGGCGGAGCTTGAAGTGAGCTGAGATCCGGCCACTGCACTCCAGCCCGGGCAACAGAGCGAGACTCCGTCTCAAAAAAAAAAAAAAAAAAAAATAGTATCCCTGTCAGAACATGGATTGCTTAGCCCATACATGTAATTTGTGCATCCTCATAGTTCTTAGTATTTTCCTAACTGTGGCTCAGAGGTTTCTGCTGATCATTGTTCTTCTTGGTGCGCTTAATACATCCCTACACTTTGTAAGTTCTTGGTTGAACATCCATGGTGAAGATAGTCGAACTCAGTATTATTAGATGCAAATCATCAGAGGAGAAAAATCAGTAAATGACAACCTTCAAGGTAACAGTAATGAAATTTTTAACTTGAAAATTACTTGTGAATAGACTTCACAGTCTCTATAGTCACATGCAAATTATATGCTAATGTAGCTAGCTCAGCAAACTATTTTATACAATTAGTTCAGACACTTAATATTGTGCCTACTGCCTTACAAGGGTATCTCACTATTTGTCATAGATGAATGACATATATGTGTAAGTAGAATTTTGGTAATACAAATCATACTTTCTCATTTATTTGCATAATAATGTCAAAAATGCTTCATCTTCACTTTAAATTAATCCTAATTGGGAGTGATAACAGCTTCTTGTCCTAAGTATTTCTATCAAGTAGTTAAATCAATATTTAAATACACAAGAAGTTCTTATTTTTAAAAGCCCGGCAATGACTGATTTTAATGAGAAAAATCATTTTTGAACCATATGATTTCAAAGTCAGAATGGACAACATAGATTATCTAATGCAACCCTTGGCTTTACAGATGAGAAAATGTTGAGGACTGGAACAGAAAATTTAAACAATTTACCTTATACCACACATGTACATGTTGACACAGGTAGAACTAGAACCCACATCTTAAACCTACATTCCACTGTACAATACTCGTATCTAGTTTATATATTTGTAAGCATACACTTCACAGTATTGAGTTTTCTGTATTCATCGTGTACCAAGTGCTTTGTAAGTAAGGCCTTGGCGGAGGCCTCGATCAGTGCAACTAAAAGAGAAATCTCTTTCTAAAACTATGCACCTGAATGCGTCATTTGGCTATGTTGAATGAAGCCATGTTCAGACCTCCTCTGGGCCACATTACCACAGGCTTTTCATTGAATCTAGATCTCCATCTGGGACTTTATCTTAGCATAGCCAAAAGAGCAGGTAATTTGAGTTTTTTAAAGTTTGAGTTTTAAGTGTCATTTGTGTCTCTTAATTGTGGTATAGCCTTGGGCAAATTACTTAGCCTCAAAATGGTCTTAAAATCTCAACCATAAAATGGGGAGAATGACTATACTTAATTAACCTCACAAGGTTATTCTATTCATCAAATGTGGTGACTGTGATACAAAAGTGTTTTGATTATTTACTATGTACCAGACACTTTTATCAGATGATATAGTTAAAATCAGGTAGTCTTATTGAAAATCAACCTAAGAGCCTGTTATCTATGTATAGATTTTTCACTTATCAACAAGTTATTTTAATATCATGTGTATATGATCTTATTTTTGTAACTTACCTTTTCACTGATAAAATCTTGTCTCCTGTTACCCAAGGTTTTTTGTTGGTGGTGGCAGTGTTGTATATTGTTATTTACTCATATTTAAATATTTTTTTATTAAACCCCTCAGTTGAAGTGACTTTTTTTCTTTTTTCTTAATTATTAAAAGATTTTTAAGTGTTTCTTTGAAGACTTTTGCTAAGCATTCCTTTGTTTGTTTCCAAAACTGTAGTTTTTATCTGTTATTTATCATCTACCTGTGCTTGATTTCTTTTGTAGAATACTACATCTGATTCTTTTTCTTACAGCTAATGTTTTTATCTTTCTTAATGAGAGTGAATGACAACACTACTTTTCACAGCAAAACCAATGCAGTTTGTTGATAGGAATTAAAATTATGTGATGCAAATGTGCTTTAGACCTCTTGAGGAAAATTAGAGATGGGGGATAGAATATTGATAAGCATGAGTTTCATTTTTTTCTCTCATCTCTAAAAAATATTAAACTTTGTCGTCAGAAAACAGGTTTACATTTGTGTCATTTGGCCTCTTTTATCCATGTTTATATATTAGTATAAAGAAATAAATTCTTGCTAAACCACATGGTAATATTAGCAGAAAAGCATGAATAATGCACATGGACCAATTTTACTTTTTTAACTAAAGAAAATATTAAATGTTTGATATTTTAAAGGTAAAAAGTAAAGTTCTAGTAATTGTTTTTATGTTCTTTGTATAGCTAATAGTTTTAAAGGCACATTGTCGAATCTCCAAATACCTCATTGTAATATAAAAGTTGTTGAAAATATAAGAAAATCAGGCAAAATAGTATACAAATTCATATAATGTGATCACAAAATGATTAGAAATGTGCCACTTTTGAAGCATGTTTTAAATACTTTGATAACGTAATCTTTGTTGAATGTTTGGAAACATTAATAAAGAAGCCAGGATCTTTTTAACTGGGTTACTTCTTGCCAACTCCTGTTTTATCAGTGCCTACACTACTAAACACACACACAAGAGTAAACATCCTCAAAAGCAAAGGATTTTAATAACAAACCAAAATTTTAGATGACAATAGAAGATATTTATTTTCAGCAAAAAGATATGTGTGTGTGTGTGTATATATATATTACTATAAACATTGCTGGCAAAGAAACATGGAGATTAACAGTACTTAGTATTTTAGTATCAATATCATGTAAATAATTTCAGTTTTAAATGATTTAATCCCACATATTCAAAAACTAATATTCACAATTGATATACCTAAATCTATTGATTGATTCCATTTTATTTGTTATCAAATAGTTTATTTTTCTAGAAATCTAATTAGAGGAATTTATTTTATTATAAAATTTTAAGCATTGTTGATGATTGAACTGTTTTATGTCAGGGTTAAATAAGAAATTAAGAACTATTGGCTTCGCATCTTCCTTTTTATTCTCATATCAAAGAACCCCCTATTCTGTGCAACATGATAAGAATCAACAGAGTAAAAAAATAATGTATGGAATGGGGGAAAATATTTGCAAATCATATGTCTAGTAAAAGGGTTCATATTCAAAATATTAAGGAACTCAAACAACACAATAGCATGAAAACAAATAACTCAATTTAAAAATTGGATAAGGACCAAAATAGACGTTTCTCAAAAGAAGCCATACAGATGACCAATAGGTATATGAAAAAGTGCTCAACATTATTCATCATCAGGGAAATGTACATTAAAAACACAATGAAGTTTCACCTCACACCTGTTAGAATGACTGTTATCAAAAAGACAGAAGTGTTGGAGATGATTTGTAGGAAAAGGAACCCTTGTATACTGTTGGTGGAAATATAAATTAGAACAGCCGTTGTAGAAAATAGTATAGAGGTTCCCTAAAACATCAAAAAGAGAACCAACATATCCAACAACCCCAATTCTGAGCATTCAGTCATTTGACACTTATGAATGGAAATATATTCTGAGAAATGTGTTATTGGGCAATTTCATCATTGTGCAAACATCATAGAGCGTAATTACACAAACCTATGTGGTACAGTCTATATACCTAGGCACTATAGTAGTCTCTTGGGCCTAGCCTACAAACTTGTGCAGCATGTTACTGGACTGAATAGGCAATTTTAATACAAGTATCTGTGTTTCTAAACCTAGAAAAGGTTCAGTAAATAATAGTCTAAAAGATAAAAAGGGGTACACCTGTAGAAGGCACTTACCAAGAATGGAGCTTACAGGACTGGAAGTTGCTCTGGGTGAGTCAGTAAAGGAGTGGTAAGTGAACGTGAAGACCTAACATACTAAGGTATACTACGGTAGACTTTATAACACTGTACACTTAGGCTGCACTAAATTTATTAAAAATATTTTCCTTTCTTCAATAAGAATTCACCTTAGCTTCTGTAACATTTTTAATTGATAAACTTTTGCATTTTAAATGAGTTTTTGACTCTTGTAATAACAGCTTAAAACACATTGCACAATTCTACTAAAATATTGTTTCTTTATATTCTTATTTGCTATTTTTAATTTTTTTACTTGTAAAATTTTTTTGTTAAAAACTGAGACACAAGCACACACATTACTCTAGGCCTGTGTGGGGTCATGATTATCAATATCACTATCTTCTACCTCCACATCTTTTCCCACTGGAAGGTCCTCAGGAACAGTAACACACACACAGCTGTCATCTCTTGTGATAACAATGCCTACTTCTGGAATACCTCCTGAAGGTCCTGCCTGAGTCTTATAGTCAGCTTTTTTTTTTTCGATAAATAAAAGGAGTATACTCTAACAATAAAAAGTATAGTATAGCAAATACATAAGCCAGTAAAATTGTCATTTATTATTGTTATGTACCATACATAATTATATGTGCTGTACTTTTTAGGACAAGTTTGTTTACACCAGCATCACCATAAACATGTGAGTAATATGGCTACAACATCACTAGATGATGGGAATTTTTCAATTCTATTCTAATCTTATGGGACAATCATTGTATACGTGGTCCATCATTAACCAAAACGTCCCTATGCAGTGCATGACTGTATATGTGAAGGAAATAAAATCAGTATGTTGAAGACATATTTACACTCCCATATTTACTGTACCATTATTCACAATAATCAACATATGGAATCAACATAAGTGTTCATCAAGGGATAAATGAATAAAGAAAATGTGGTGTACGCACACACAATGGACTTTTAGCCTTCAAACAGAAATCTTGTCATTTGTGACAACATGGATGAAACAGAAGGAGATTATGGTGAATGAAATAAGCCCAACACAGAAAGATGAATATTGCATGATCCCCTATTATTACTATATGAAATAATAATGGTTTGGGGTAGAATTATTATTAGTGGATTAAAATGCATTGGTTATATTTTTTATCCACTCTCCTATAACCCATAGTGACATTCATCAGATGATTGGCTGGAATTCATTTCATAATCTGAAAGCTTGCAGATTTTACCCCTTGTGCAAAGCAAATTGATCCAGATTAGGATTGAATCTACTGCATTCAGACAGCAGCACTGTGTTCTGAAAGGTTGATCTAGCTGGGACAAATGTGTGTTAAGATATGAAATAGTCATAAAATTGCCCTTACAGAATATTATTTTTACACACATTTCCACACTCGTGAAAAAAAATGTATCTATGTAATCTACAGCACTTTCACTGAAAATGGAGAAATAACTGTATGAGAAATAGCCAAACTACCAAATTCTTCATTATCTGGAGCTGTATTTGTTTTGTACACAACAGCATTTTTTTGTTTGTTTTGTTTTTGCAAGATAGACACTTTTGGGTTTATTGTGGCTGTTCAATTACATGTTTACAGAGATGTACAGATATTTTTCCTGAACCACCTACCATTGATTTTGCACACTAAGCAGTCTGCTATATTTCCTAACATTTTATATTCTTTACTGCTGCATTCATGCTTCAAATTAGATTTCATTCTTTCTTTAGGATATTTCTTCTGCCTATGTGATTGTTTGCTTAGGATCACAATAAAGCAAATACTTGTGTAATTTTAAGGTCACCCACAGCTTTTGCAACATTAGGCACTTCAATGTCTATGGAATTGCTATGCTCATGACATTATCATGACATTAATGTGCAGTCATAGCACACAGATTGTCCGTTATGCAGAATCTTAACTTCAGATAATGTAAAGCAGATTTTCCTCATGCTTACTAAAGATTCTTTGAGATATTTCATAGCATTTGTAAAATATTTTAAAACAATAACATTAATGCTAGTATTTATATGGGAAATAAATTTGGTTTTCTTCTTAAATTCATCCATTTATTGCCTTCTTTTAACAAAGGAAGTGAAGATTATACTCACTTTTCTTCA
This sequence comes from Colobus angolensis palliatus, assembly GCF_000951035.1. NCBI lineage: Eukaryota > Metazoa > Chordata > Mammalia > Primates > Cercopithecidae > Colobus > Colobus angolensis. Next base: position 5,188,390 of record NW_012114622.1, read on the forward strand.
TGTGTCTTAAAAAATCAACTTTTAGAATATTACTATTATTTTAGAAGTTCTAAGAAAATTAACTTTGATGGAAGATGGAAGCTCAGGTGATCAGGACATTGATTCAGGTGTACTTGGCATAGCGGTTCATTAACTATGTGTTAATTATGTATAATTACTCCTGAAAATCTATAGTGGCTTCATCTTTTAGGTTGCTTCATTATATCATTAATTTTCTTGGAGGTAACTAAGCCTGACATAATTAAGTCATCTTAGTCTCCACAGGTTTTTATCTCCCCATGATGTCAGGAACACTGAGCAAGGTATTATAAGGCATTGTAACTTATTCCTTGTATGTATTGACTTTATATTTTAGGATTATATAGTACTATTTTGACATTCTTAAGTAATCTAATAAATGTATGCCTTTTAATTATTTACTTAATGTTTTAGCATAGATTTTGTACTTCCTGTCTAATAACCCATTTATATATTTGAACCACTTCTTTTACCAACAGTTCTTTGACCCCTGGCTACATAAAGCTGCTTCAGTTTATCCAGAACATCATTTATGAGGAACGATTTGATGGATCCAATCCTCAGGTATTAAATAGCTTCAAAGTCTTTTATAATTATTTATGTAATGCTGTTTTCAAATTCTTTAGGGGTGGCAACCCAGAAGTTTTAGATTAATAAACAGTGAACAAGCTGTTTTCAAGCACAGTACATGTAAATAAGCAGAGCACAAGCAGCTTTAGTTTGACTGTTACTGTGTATTTAGAGTTTCAGCTAAGTTCTCAGTGGAGGCACATAAGACATACACATGCTTTATCAACATCATTTTTAAATATGCATTTGTAGCATTTCCGATTAAGTAGCTGCATTTTGAGAATTACTTTTAAATCTGCAAGGTTTGTACTTTTCTATTTAAATTGTTCCTGTTTCTGTCATTCGGCCTTAATTTCAAATTACCTTATGAGTAAGAATTATCTTAAGATTTTATTATATTATGCTTTGTTTTATTGAATTAAAAAATACGTTTTTATTTGCCATATTAAGTATCTTATAACGACGATTTCTCTGTAGCTCTAATTTTTAAAACTTCCTCCAAATTTCCATTAATAAAGATGTTCTGGTTAGTTTAACTTAAACAAAATGTGAAAGATTTTATTTCTACATATCATGCCTTTCAGAATTCTTCCACAGTGATTTTAATTGCTTTTGCTGCTAAATGATTTGCGTTACATTTGTATTATTTTAGCAGAAATATTTCTAAAGCACCATTATTTTTATTGAAGACAGAGAAGCTGAAAGTCTTATTTTTGGCATTATCAGCTACATTTGTGCTTAATTCATGGATTTTTAAATATTCTTGTAAACTTTATTATTATATTTAACAGTTTTTCCATGGCAAAATAAATTATTTTTCAGTTTGTTTTGATTGCCAGTTTAATTGCAGGTTGAAAATACTTATGTGTGTATGATAAAGTACAGACATTTATTTATAGGTGGCTTTTCATGTATGTCATAATTTTTGTGACAGCCTTTAGTATTTAATACAATTTTATTTTGCTCAGTGTTGCTCCATTTTTGGCCCTACCTAATATTTGTGGGTACTGTGTCTTTCCTTTGGTGCCAGTGCTTGTCTGGAGAGGTAAATTGGTCCCTGACAGACACCTCTCCCCACTTGCTGTGGTAACTATGGAAACAGGCATGTCATAACAGTTCCTATGGTACAGTGTGCAGAGCTGCTGCTCTTGCAGGATGATGACACATCTTCTGAGAGTAAGAAATTTTATAGAATCCCAAAAGCAATGGTAATAGCAAAAGGAATACACACACACAGAGAGAGATACATCTTAAAAATCCTTACTAAGTAAGCTAGTATAGGAATAGAATAAAACATTTGTTCTCTTAGTTGTTTATTCGACTATGAAAACACCACTATTTTCAAGAAACAATTTTTTTTTTTCCCACAAAAATTGATAGACAACAAACTGGAGCTGGTTTGGCTTTCTGAACCAGAGATTCTATAATTACTGACTTTTATGAAGATTAAACAGCGTTCAGGTAGACATTCATATGGTGAATACCAAAACTGTTTTTAAACTAAAATATACCAATACATTATTATAGAATTATACTTACAATTTTATTGGAACTAAAATATAATGAATTTTCTTCTTTAAATTAATTGTAGTGTTTGCTAAATTACTTGTTAGTCCATGTATCTGTCTCAGAAACTTTAGATGAGTTCTAGAAGCCACAGAAATACACCTACAAGGCACTACTTCAAAACATATTATTCCTAAGTCAAGAATAATGTTCTGACATTGAACTAAATCTTACGTTTTAAAAGAAAAGTTTTATCTTTTTTAAACATTATGTTTTCAAATAAACTGAACTAATTTGAGACAACATATAGAAATACAGAATATTATATACTACCTTATAATTAGCCTTGGTAGTAAGTAATGTAGCTAATCTATAAAAATGGAGTGCAGACATTTACAAATTGTGCCCATAATTTCATTTAAGTTGTTATTTTTAAATATCTTAGAAATATATGATAAAAATGAAATTTGACATGGATTTTACTTAGAATACCAGATTAAATATTTTGGATATTCTCATAGGAATAAAACTATTGATTGTACAGCTGACAAGGTTCATTTTTTTAAATCTTATGCCACACAGTATGCCCCATTATTATATGGCATAGCAAAGGAATTGTATATCCTAAAGGACACAAGAGATTTATAATTCAGCCTTTGTTTTTGCAATTACCATTATATTTTTTAAAATATAAATGAAGCATTATGCTCAATTATATTCTGTTGTGCTGGGTACCAACCTCACTTAAATATCTTATCCCTCATTCATTTTTTGGCTTAATATTTTCATTCACTTGATATACATATATCAGTGTATCTGTCAGAGTCATTAAACCTCTGTAGTTCTCCTAATTTCGTGCCTAACAGCATTTTTGTTGTAAACTTTTATCTGGTACTTTTTAATACAATAATAGGTAATGAGACAGTGGTTTAAAATACTGTTGATCTTTAGTTTCTGAAATGTTGACAGAGAAAACGATATTATCCTGCTCTCCTTTTACCTTCATGTTTCATTCTAATATCTAGATTTTTTTTTGTATGTTTCTCTCCCTTTTTCTAGAATGCTCTTTCTGTTGGGAATCTAACTTGTTTGTTATCATGAGATAACAAATTTAGAGATAGCAAAATGAACTTTACATTCTTGCCATTTTACTTAAATTCTGAGGTTTTAAATAATAAAGAAAAAAGAATAACCCATCATATTTTACAGATATCTTACACTAATTCACCAGAAATGTATTTTTACTTCTAACCTAAGCCCTGGTACATCTCATTACTTCATATCATTCAAGTAATGCAGAAATAAAAAGAAAACCATTTTTGTGGACCATTGAGGATGATAACATAGGGTGTCTTAGGTGGTTGTCTATCATAAGTTTAACACAATCATTTAAAATATTGAACCAGCTGCCTACGTAGTGCGATCATATTTTAGGTCCTTAGAGTCAGGAAGTTTTTTTCTAATATGCTTATTCTATAATCCTTTTTTTTTGTAATTTCATTCTTATAGTCTTATCCAGGCCATTATATCCCTTCAATAGTATTGAATCATAGAGCAACAATGTTATCTTCTCTCCTTTTAATTTTTTTTTTTTTAATGGAATCTCACTCCGTCACCCGGGCTGGAGTACAGTGATGCAATCTCAGCTCCCTGCAACCTCCGCTTCCCGGGTTCAAGCAATTCTGCTGCCTTCAGCCTCCCAAATAGCTGGGAATAGAGGTGCACACCACCACACCTGAGTAATGTTTGTATTTTTAGTAGAGACAGGGTTTCATTATGTTGGCCAGACTGGCCTCAAATTCTTGACGTTAGGTGATCTGCCCTCCTCAGCCTCCCAATGTGCTGGGATTACAGGTGTGAACCACAGCGCCTGGCCTCTCCTTTTAATTTTAAAATGAAAAAAACTGGCTGGATGCAGTGTCTAACACCTGTAAGCCAAATACTTTGAGAGGCTGAGGCAGGAGGATTGCTTTAGTCTAGGAGTTCAAAGTCAGCCTAGGCAACATAGCAAGACCCTGTCTCTACAAAAGAAAATAAAAGAAAAATTAGCTAGATCTGGTGGCACATGCCCCTAGTCCCAGCTACTCTGGAGGCGGTAGTGGGAAGATCACTTGAGCCCAGGAGTTCGAGACTACCCTGAGCTATAGTAAGGCCACTGCACTGTATCTGGGTAACAGAGAAAGACACTGTCTCAAAGAAAAAAGAAAAGAAAGAGAAAATGAAGTCCTAAGTAATGTGTGTGTCTTGTCCGGAATCATCCATCTACTTAGTTACACAGTCCTGACTATAATTCTCTCTTATTCATTTATTAGCTTATGTTCCTTTAGGCTTTCGTCTTCTAACATTTCAATGTTTTATTCATTTTTCTTACTTTCCATGATCAGTAAATTCTGCTTGAAAAAGGAATACACAAATTCAGTTTCATTTGTAATATCAGGGAAATAGATATATTGTGTTGGACAATAACTAGTTGGTTAATAAATTTTATCAGGGTATTTTATAGCAATAGCAAGTGATACATTTTAGGAATTTGTTTCATCAGAAATCACATATAAAGCAGCACACATTCCAAACTATGTTAAAGCCATGAAAAGTTAGAGCCATCTTACTTTTCCCATCAATTCTAATAATGAATTTTCAATTATTTGCACATGCCAGGTTTTGTTAATGTGTTCTGCTTTTGATCACAAATTTTGCTGAATTTTTAAGGAAAGTATTTACAAAACATTTACTTAGTTAGAATAACCCAAACAGTAGAATTTATTATAAACACATCTGTTGTTAAACATTTATTCACAGTGATTTATTCACAGTTTCATTAATAGTTTTTCAATGTTCTTTTCCCAAGAAATATAGTCACTTATTGTGACCTTAATGTTGGTAAGCTCAAATTCTAAATGTTCACCTGTTAAATTTTATGAAAAGTGTTGAACTTAAATTATTATTTTAAGAGCAGCTTCAAGAAGAAAAACCAGAGGCAAATGTAAAATATAAAACCAAAAAGTCATGTATCTTTAAAGTTTTTTTCAAAGAACAGATCAGGCAGTAGGTAGGATAAAATTAAATGAGAAATATTGTACAATTTATAGTTTACTGAAAAACAGAATTTTCTAATACTGACAAGGGGTTTGCAAGCATTCTAGTTAAGATTTCATTATTACTTGTTTTACTAAATATTTTAAGTGCATTAAGTATAATTCTTAGAGTTGTGGCTGTTAAAATTTAGATACAATTTAAAGCTTAAGGCATATGATACTGTTCAGATTTTTCAAAAGTTAAAAAAATATTATTTTTTATAATCTTGTAATCAAAACGGTTTCATTTATATTGCTTTATGTTCTAATAGTACATAAAAAATTTTAACATATCTATTGACATTATCTCCCTGATGTTATAAATAAAGGTAAGATCTGACAGATAAAAGTGGTATTCTATTGATTAACAAAACTTTATATGTTTGCTTTTTTCCCACTTTCTTTTAGAAAAAACAGAGAAACGTTTTAAGAATAGGAATTCAGAATCTTGGCTCACCTTTATGGGGAGATGATATTTGCTGTGCAGAAAATGGTAGCAACAGTCACAGCCTTACCAAGTTCCTCTATGTTCTCCGTGGTCTTCTGAGAACCTCTCTTTCAGCCTGCATCATCACAATGCCAACACATCTGATCCAGGTAAGAACTTTCCAGAACTATTTTTTCATAACTCATGGTGATATAGTATGACATTGTGGTTTTAATTTGCATTTCCATGATAACTCATGATGTTGACCATCTTTTCATGTGCTTTCTGGCCATTTGCATGTCTTCTTTTGTCTGCCTTTTGTCCATTTTTTATTGATAGTCTCATTATCAATTTGTAAAGTTCCTTGATATTTTACCTACAACTTGGTAATAATTTTCCTCCTATCTATGACTTGTTTTTTCTATTTTCTTAACAGTGTCTTTTGAAGAGCTAAAGTTTTCAATATTGATGAAGTTCAATTTATAAATTTTTTAGTGGTTAGTGGTTTACCTCCCTCACACCTCCAATCTTGACAGTCTTTGCCCTCTCCAACGTCTTTTTCTTATGTTTTCTTCTAAACATTTTATAGTTTTTTCTTTTACTAATGAATCAATGTATTTCCATTTGAATTTTTTCCACAGTTTTAGTTCATGTTCTGAAACAGCTTTTAGTTTCTTTAATTAATATGTTAATGTAAACTATATGTTAATATCAGTATCGTTTACTTAAGTACATATTGTCTGCCTCAGGCATGTGATTTCATATGATCTTATATATCTACTACATTGTAATCTCCGTAGACGGAGGGCCAGATATTTATACATTTCTTTATAGGCTTTATGGTAATAACATAATATTAAACGTGATTTTAAAATTCTTAACACAGTACCTAGGCTTTTCCTAGATAACCAGTAAATGTTAATTAAATAAATATTGAATCTTTATTATAAAGTTATGTAATCTTAGTGTCTCTGTTCCAACATACCTAGACCCTACCTGCAAATAGCAAATGTATTAAAATGACATTTAGTTACATTCATTATATACAGCATATATAGCAAATATGACTGAAAAGTGTGACAAATGAAAAGTGAATTTAGCTAGATGCAGTGCCTCACACCTATAATCCCAGCACTTTGGGAGGCTGAGGCAGAAGGAGCTTAAGGCAAGAAGTTCAGCCTGTGTAACAGCAAGTCCCCATTTCTACAAAAAATTAAATTAAATTTTAAAAGAAGTGAATTTGGTCTACTTGGCTAGTAGAATTTATTTATTTATAATGGTCAGCAGAGGATAACTCAGTTTTCCTTGAAGGACTTTTTATACATTGTATCTGGACCTAAATTATTATCATTAGCTTAAAATTGCAGACATATCATAAGGAAACTCCTTTCTCTAATCATGCTAGACATTGTACACATACTTGTATTGCTTTCATTGTTAATAAGTTATCATAAAGTTAGTACTCAAATAATAGTTTGGTTAGACATGGTGAGCTTTTTATGATAAATAAGCATGACACAGACTTATCAGATACTGGTGAAAATACTACTACTTATACTACTACTACTACTACTACTATGCTATTACTACAACTATTTATTAGCCATGTACTACATCCCAAGCACTTTACAAGCATTAGGTCCTTGAATCTTCAGTGCTACCCTGTGAAACAGGTTGTTTTACCTCTGTTTCCATAGGGTCACCCAGTTAATAAGTAGCAGGCCAGTGTCCTTACCCGACTTCAAACCTTATCATCCTCAGCATTAGGTTATATGGCTTCACTAATCATCACAAAAACCCTGCAAGATAGCTGTGATTTCAATTGCAAAGGCAACTAAACTAAAGTTAAATGATTATCCAATATCCCATATCTGTTGTACATTTTAAGCTGGTATTCAAGCCCAGATCTGGTTAACTCAAAAATTTAAACTCCTTCCTCTCTGTCACACTGTATCCTATGTGTCCTGAATTATTAACTACCTTTGATGACACTAAGTTTCTATTAGGAAAAAAAAAGTTATTGACTAATATTGTAATTATTCTACATTTTTAAGAGAAAATTATTAGTGTAAAATATTTGATAAATTAGTACATATAAAAGATTAAACAAAAAGTTCCATTCTAGACAAAAGAGAAAAAGATAAATATGCTTCCTTTTGTATAATTGCAAAGAAAAACAATTATGAAAAAAATATATATATATATGTAACTTTAAATTTTATCCCAATGGGGCCTCTGTGAGAAAACAGAAAGAAAAGGAAAACACTTTTTTAAAGCCATTTTGTTGGTGAGCATCTTTATTACTTAAGGAAGAGATTCCCATTGTGGATTTCTGTGACAGTGAATCCTGTACCCTCGTTTAAGGGAACAGCAGATACTATCAGATGACCTCAAGTCAGCCTATCTAGACCACTGATTAAATAATGAGTGAATGATGTAGTGATCTGGATGTTTGAACCTGAAACAATATTTTAACTTTGATACTTTACAGATATATTTAAGCCCCTGTATAACTGGAAGATAGATTAAATTTATGCTTCTTAACATAGCAGTAAAGAGACTCCTTTGAAGTAGACATAGCAAAATATAGGGTCAGATTTTGGTAATGAGCATAAAGTTATATAGTGTGACAAAGAATTAAGACAAAGAATTAAGACATATTCCTCAAAACAGAGAATGCCTTTTTTTAAAAAAAAAAAAAAACTGCACAGCCTTCTAAAATTTTCCCAATTTTCAATCTCTCATTCCTAGACAGTTTTTGCAAAGTTATCATATAGTAGTCTTCTGGCCCTAATATCAATTGAGTTATAAAAGACAAATAAATTTTCCCTTGCTCTTTGAACATGATATCTGACCATATATTTGTTTTTATATGAAAATGTTTAGGAGAAAATATAAAACATATACTTCTTCCAACCCGTCATTATATAAATATGAGGTAAAACTTAATAACTTTTAAAGTCTGTCAAGGAAAATCAGTCTTTTGGCTAAGGAAAGAGAATAAGAATTGCAAGCAGTATGCTTGGAAAGGTAATCAAAGATGTATGAATACATATAACCAGGGCACTGTGAGTTTATTTAATAAAAAGTTACATGGTGATTACTATGGGCCAGTTGCAGTCCTAAATGCTTTTCAAATCTTAACTCATTTAATTCTCATAATAACCCTATATGGTTGGTACTGTCATAATCTTTTCCCAAGATCACACAGCTAATGAGTGGCAGAATTTAGACTTAAGTAGTCTACCTCCTATTACCTTAATCTTAACCACTGTGCTATGCTACTTGTTCAACAGAGATACTAGAGTCAAAATTTAGAAACAAACGTGCACAAAGTAGCATTCAATGATAGAAAGAGCCTGAGATCTTAGAGGCAGATAGATCCAACTAGTTTCACAGTCTTAGTCAAGTCTTAATTTTTTCAGCCTCAGCTTCACCTGTGAAAATGGAGCAAAAAGTATCCAGTTAAGAGGATTAGTAATAACATGTACTTAAACAGTGCTGGCACATAGTAGGCATTCAATATATGTTAGCAGTTGTCATCTTCACTATTATTACTTAAACAGATCTCCAAAATTGAGGATTTGAACAGAGATAAGGCTACAAAAAATAAGGTATAAAAGTCTATCAAAGCAATAGAAATCTCCTGCCGCCTCTTTTTATGGAAGACACAGGATCTTCTCACAGGTTAGGCCTGAGACAAACCAGGAGGCATAAATAAAGTCAGTTGGCCATCCAAATATTAGTAGCATCACCTTCTTGAAACAAGACTCTTTAAACATCATACATCAGCTTCCTGTCCACTATGACCAGTGCCACCTCTGGAGATTGTAAGTTAGGGTTTAAATGGTAATTGAATAACTGTGGGTAATTTAACTTATACACTTATTTAACAAATAATGCAGGCACTGTTCTAGGCACCCATAGGGATACAGTAGCAAACAAGACAAACAAGGTTTCTATTCTCATGGAACTTTTTCAACAGTGTAAAAGATAGGATGGAACAGAAAAGTAGTATATGTGAGTTTGTTGATACTTAGCTTGGGTGTAGTAGTAGAGTGATTTTGGGCAGAAATAGAAATGTAGTTGGATATCCTTGAAAATTTTATCATACATATAGTTGGGCATGTATAGATAATAAAATTGTGGTACCTTTGAGTGCATTATATAAATTAACATTAAATTAAAGGTATTTTGTATAAAATATCCTTATTTCTTGAATTGTTAAACCAGCCAATCAGTGTTCTTACTTTAGTTATTAGCATTCTGTCAGACTTGTATAGTAATGATTAGTTACCCTTTATTATACTTTTGGCATGCTTCCCATGTTTAATGTCATTGTAGGGAAGGAACACATAGTTAAGGAAATTGCAAAGAGAGGGAAAAGTTAAAATAGGGAAAATAATGACATAGATTCAAAACTGATTTTAACTTATTGTTATAATAAGACTTCTGCAAGTAGAATGAACAATAATTATTTTTTAATTTGCCTTTGAAATGTTTTATGTTCAGTCCCACAACTTTGAACTTGACATTTTTTTATTTCCTTCAGGTTAAAGATTATTTTCTTTAACGCCACAGGAAAAAAATGGCAAGCATACTTTGGAACAAGTATATAAAAATAAATTCTAAATATCTGTTAAGAAAACACTAAAATTGTTCAAATATATTATGAATGTCTTAAGTGTATATTTATATAATCTTAGACAATTTTCCCTGTTAAGTAATATTATTACTCATACTGTCTCTTGCTAGAATATAGTTTTAGTGTCTGCCCAAAGACGTTGAACTAAAAATGTGTGTGAAAATGGCTAAGTTAAATACAGACTTTGTTACATGCTGAACTATGGAGTAAAGTGTCATTAGAAGGAGCAGAACTACGGATGGCTCCCCTATATTCCGGCATTACTCAGTTCCCAGATCCCTGCTGTGTAGTTGTTCCACTCGCCAAGAAGCCTGTTAAAGAGCCCCCAAGAGCATGTGTACAGCCCTCCATGTTAATAGTTAATTGGTGAGGATGGCAAGATGAGAGGACAGCCGAACATGTGGTCTCTCAGACTCAAGCAGTAGACAGACCTTTAGTTATAATAACAGCAGCTGCTCACATTCTCACAACTCAACTGTTCAAAACTCTGTTGTTGAGTGAAGGAGGTTGTGGTGGATTGAAAAAAAAAAAAAGAGAAAAGGTTACATCTAAGAAAAGGAACTAAAACACTATCTTTAAACTCTTCCCACATATTATTGTAATTATGAGAATATTGCAACTTTTAAAAACTTTGGTGTAAATACCCATGTTGAAGGTTATTATATTTCACCTACACTCAACATTCTGCTGCTTTGTCCCCCTTTTACTGTTAGAAACAGAAATGTTTTTGTACCCTTTGAAACTTTTTAATGAGTTATCATTTTCTTTTGCAAAGTGGTAGCTTTAAAGCAGTTACAATAGAATACTGTTTGACTTCCATGTCTAGCAAGATATGAAACAGTAATTTGTTGGTCTATAAATGGGAATTGGCTTACCACTAGCAAAATTTGTCATCCACCTCCAGATTATGCAAACATTTTGTGGCTTTTGAAAATAATTAATTTTATTTTCGATTCCCAGTAACAGTTTTGTGCTTGAAGAAAATGGTGACCAATAGCATTTATTCTTTTTGGAAATAGAAACTTAGTTTTGTGCCTTATGATGATTTTATTAGTGAAGTGAAAAGAAAATAAATTTCCCCTAGTTTATGCATTTTTAAGTATAATCTGTGGCAAGTTGTTTTTGATTTGTATTTTTTAAGACATTTTTACTTAAAATTGTCAGCAAATAAATATTGAAACACTTAAACTAATTTAAACTAAATTAAATTACAACACTTAAACTAAACATGTAAACACTTAAACTAATTAAAATTAGAAATGGAGAAAGTTACCTTATACTGTTCTCATAGCATTTTTTTCAAAAAGAAAATTTACTTATTGTTAGTCTTTATTCAAGCTGTCATAGTCTATACTTTTAAGGAATTTTTAAATATAAACAACAACTTGATAAACCTCTCCCTAAGTACAATAATGCAAGAATGAAAACTCCTTTGACATTCTGGATCATAGAATATGTCATTATGTTTTTTCATTGTATAATAATTTTAAGTATTGCCAGAGTTTAATGTACTTGTCTAGAGAACAGTAGTTGGTAAACTATTTAGCTTTCCTTTATTCAATCACATTTCAGATTTGAAACTAGCCTATAGCGTATTTTCATTTGTCATCATTGGTGCTTGGTGAATTAATAGCCTTATTCAATTTTTATCATATACCCACTGTTTTGTAATAATTTGATCTGTAGAATTTTTTCCCAGCTATCTCATTGAAGAAACTATTACTAGCATGTTAGCTTATACCAAGGAAAATTCATTTTCTGATGAAAAGGAGGGAGAAAGGGCCTCGTTAAAATATGTCTCCTGAAAAATGAATGATGTTTTATTTAGTGTATTATTTTAATTGATGTTTTTTCAAATTAATCTTCTATAACATTAATGTATTAGAGCTTTGAACCCACTGAAGTGAATGATACAGTATGTTTCTATATAGAGAAATTGAGAGCAAACCTTTTCACATCCATAAACTTTTTTGTTCATGCTGAGTATTTTAGCAGCTAAACTCTAAGTCAAGCAATGGACCGCTTTAGAACTAACCACTAATATGGGATTATGAAATGTGGACTCCAGTGGCCTTGTGAATTTCTCTCAGTGTGAAATCTTTTATTCTTAAAACAAGAACTAAGAATAATTGCATGGTGGAGAAAAATATACTTTTGTGAGTTTACAGCTATAAAATTTTGGAAAATATTTTTTATCTAATTGTTGATATGAACATAACACCACCTTCAGTCATATAACTTTATTTCAAATGATCTTTTTAAATGCACTTTATTAAGAAGAATATTTAAGGATGAAAATTACAGATTAATCTCTTGATCATAGCTACAGTTACTAAAGGATAAAGCCAGATATTCAGTGTCATTTTTTTATGAATTCTTTTCTTAATCAGGATATTCTCAACTGAGAATCTGCCTTTAATGTTTTCAGATCTTCTTAACTACTCTGAAATTGATTATAAGAAATTTACATATTTAAGAGTTTTAAAAGAAGCAGTTTTTAAAATGAACTAAATTATAGTATACCCATTTCAGTTTTACATCATATTTATCAAATTCCAGTGACTTTGTGTCAGTATAGTAAGTTGTAAACAGAATCTGTTTTTCTTTAAAATAACAAATAGTCTAACTGTATTTCAATCCTTCTACCATAGACGCTGGTAACTGGTTAATTTTTAAAATCACATCATAGCTTGTATGCATTATACATATATATTTAATTTACTTTTTTGGGCAAGGATGATTGAAACTTTTTACACAAATAAACTCTAATACACAAACTTTAAATTACCTATAAAGTTCTGCCTATATTGAGCGTAGTAGTATATGTATAATTTTGTCTTTGTGTAAATATGCATATTGAATAAGAACAGGATATATTTTAAATTGTCAGTAGGGTTCATTTTCATCTTTAAAAGAGAAGTACGATTCAGAAACCTTTCATTACACTTAATCTAACCAAAGCATATTCAGTAAGCCATAAAAAAAAAAAATTGGTTTAAAATATTTTTCGTTTCTCTAAAATAACTTTGTGATGTTCTTGTTCATATTGTTGTTCATTCTGTAGTTCCTATAATGGTAGTAGTTATTAGCTAAAGGGCTATTTAGGGCCAAACTTTTCAAGTGTATCAATGATATAAATAGTGAAATGTCTCATCGCGGTATGGAGATTGAGTCATCTGTTTGGACATATGGAATCTTTGGCTACTGGACTGCATCGTCTTTATAATGCCCAGTGTCCAAGGATGGACACAACTGTTCTGGGAGCATAAGGGGGAGTGGGGGGCCCTGTGTGTTCAAGCTACATGAATATGGTAGGGGAAAAAGAGGAGAAATGATCTTTTACATTATTTTTATCATAAACTATCTTCTATATCACTTTTTGTGTATAGAAAACAAGTACAACTTTATTTAATTTTTCATTTATTTTACAAATAAAATTACTAAACTTTTTTTCTTTGGCATTGTAAGCTATCTGAAAAATACCTGTGAGAAAACATGAGTTTTGAGTTTTTCCTATTTATATACTTGGGTGCATGCTTTCCCTTAAAGAAAGATTAATGTCATCAAAAATAAGTGATACTTATTTCTTAATGTTGAGACCAAACATGCTTGTAAACAATTATAATTTAAAGCTGTTTAAGTACCAGGTGAGATATTATGTCCTAGCGTTATGTTTTAGCCCTTTGCTATTAATTACATTATTATTGCTATATGAAGAGTTCTTGCTTCTTTAATAATATTTTCGCACCCTATGTAGTTAATCTTTAATGTTGGGAAGGACAGGGGAGAGATTAAATTAGCCTTGTAACCTCTTTTTCTTCCAGGCTGATGATAGAAAATAAAAGCTCTTAGCCACAAAATGTAACACTTAGAATTAATATTTAATTAGACTAGCAAATTGTACACTGTGGCTGAAAGCTTCCAAAGAGTTGTTAGTGCCACAATTGACCTACAGGTTTAATAATAACTCACTTCTAGAAGCAAGTGCCAGTTCAGCATAGTAGAGCCACTGTAAGAAAGTCCTGAGAGATTAAAATCAGCAAACCAAATGGCAGGCAAGGATTCCTGGGATGGAGCCTTCTGGAAAGCTGGGAGCTGGAATAGCTTTTAAGCCAGGATTCAGATGAGAACAGTGGGTGAAAAAGCTGATCCCTCCTGTTCTGGGAGCTTCTGGTTGTAGGCCAAAATCTTAGAACAGATTTTTACTAAATGTTTTTGCTGCAGCTATTAACTTACATTGAAAATCAAATATTGAATAATTTTTCTGTAAAATTTAGCAAATTTTTTGTGTAAACATTAGTTCTTAATTTCTTACATATTAGTACATAATATCTGTAAACTCAGATCATTAGATTATCAGATAGGTTTGGCGCTGTACATCTATGCTGTTTTGCTGTGACATGCTGTTTCCTTGTTCCCTGTATAGTTGATTTATATGGTTCATTTCTATATTATTTCATTACGGGGCATTATGCAGAGCCTGAGAAAGAGATTGTGAAGTCTGTAGCCCAAGAATTTTTTTTCTTCAGGAAAGTATATATATCAACAAACATAATTCACAGGCATTCTTAATTTTTAAAGGCCTTATATTATAAAAATAATGCTATATTTTATGTTTATGGTACACTTAAATTACAAGATAAATAATTCGACCTCCTGGTAAAACATTGAGTCCTTATACTTTTGCAAAATTAATCTAGTGAAAATAAGACACCCTGAGTTTGAAAGTGTGCAGACTGAAAGGGGGGCACCTTACATAATTTATTAATAATATCTTAAATAATTAAAGAAAAGCTAGTCATTTGTTAAAAATTCAAGCAGGTGAGGACCTTGCCAGCAGAGGGAGTAGTCCTGTCTTCCGTCAGGTTCCCATCATTTTCCCACCTGCCTCAGCCTTTTTCCCAGCCAGTCTCCCATCTGGACCTGGCTCTGTCAACCTGCTCCTGATGACAGGCTATAATTTTGTATTCAATATGGGATTATTCTAAGCTGATTTTAAACTTTAGTATCTTTAACCTGCTACTGCATCACAAACATCAGCTGGATGCTCTGTTTGATATTTGGATATTAGCAATTGTTTTTCCAGGCAGGGCGTGAGCTTTTGGACATCTGTGAATTGCATTTTAGGGTTTCAAGTATTAAAGTACTAAAAAAAAAATTTCTGATTTAGGAAGTTTCCCATAAAACATTTTCAATCATGAAACACAAATTTTTCTGTGGGTAGATTTCTTAATACAAAACTAGACGTATAGTTAAGAAAAATGCCTATAATTAATTTTGAATATTATACTATTATTCTGTCCAGCCTGTTCATTTCAGTATTTTGCTCATCCCATTTCTGAGACTTTTCAGAATATGTAAGTTTTTTTAATCTTTTATAGAATAACTTACTGAAAAAGAAACAAAATTAATATAAATAAATGTTCTGCAAAGTATGTTTATTTGAATATTTGAAGCCAGTGTAAATATAATATAAACAATATTTATGAAAGTAAAATGATGTATTCTTTAAAAAGTCTCAATTATAAGGAACCACCATTTTCAAATCAAAATTTAGAATATTGAGTATTTGACCATGTAGAAAGCACAAAGAGTTGTGGCTCTATTACGTATTCCTAGTAAATTTTGATATCTTAGCAATTTTTTTCACCATCGAGGTTAGGAATATTTTCCACTAGCCCCTTCATGGATACGTTTTGAGCTTTAGGATAAAGAACCAAAATATGTTTGTTTTACAGTTTTCCTATGTGAATATTACTATGTGATGCTAGGCAGAGAATGTTACATTTAGAATTTTTTTAATTTACAAAAGTTCCTCTGTATTCTAAAATTAACCTTGACTTTAAGTTCAGTGTTAAATCTGGAAAGATATAATCTAATACCTTCATCAGTTTATTACAAATATTCTAAATCTCATAATTATGAACAGAATTATTTTCCCACTATCAAATATTTTTTAATAAAATAAAAATCTAATCCACAGAAGCAAGTGACAATTCTGGAGGAAGTGGGGCAAGTTTGTAAAAAGTTATAAATGTAGTATAAACAATTTTTTTATTTCATAGTCTTGATTTCTGTAGAATGGAAAACCTAATAAGCATGGAAAAATAAATGTCTCATTAAATATCCCCAGATTTATCCTTGGATCCAAGCTTATTTTTGGATTATGTAACAAAGAAAGGTCTTAAGTTCTACTATATTCGTGTTCTATGCACATCATTTTTCAGAAAATGTTGTTATAAATTGTGCTGTTGATTATGACATACTTGCTTTTATTGTGGGGATTCCCCTCCCCGCTGTCTCCCAACACACACCCACTACATCATGTATTATGGTCAAACATAAAGTAACTTAAATATTTCTCTAAGTCTTTAACATTAACTTAATAGTGCTTTCAGGCTATTATAGCCCCAAATCTGATATTTGTGCCATACTCAAATGAGAGCTCTTCCTTTCATATTATTTTTGCTGTCTTTCTTAAATAGTATAGAGTAACTGAAGTTAGAGTATAGTATAGAGTAACTGAAGAACTTGCTCTTACTTGAGGCGTTGCATAAATGCTTTATGTTGATTGGTTTATTCCTTTCAAGCTTCTTGATAATTAAGTTATTGGTTAATTACTTCTTAATCCACTTACTAAAATTTCTTCTGGAAATATATTTGTATTGGTACAAATTACATCTTTTATATTGTTGAGATAATTAGGTCTGGGAAAATAAAGAAATATTGAGAGTTTAAGGTATTCTGATTGTTACTTGGTAACTCTAAATAGGTATCTGAACTATTTTTATTAGAAAATTGTGGGAGCTTTAAATAGCAGTGATTAAATTTTTATCTCTTAACAAAATTCATAGTTTTGACTTTAAGAACTTTGAATTGAAAGGGAGCATTAAATTAATCTTCCTTAATTTAAAATCCAGTTAACAGATTTGTTGTATCCTAATAAAAAATGTATTACCATTGTATAATGGCAAACAAGAAACGTTCTATGAAACCAAACAGAAAACAGTCAAAACAAATGCTCTGAAGGTGTTTTTTGAAATTAAAGTTGAAATACAAAGGTAGAAGACTGGACAATCTGATTTGCTTTGCTTATTTGCAACACCATTTGACGTATTTTAAATTTAAATGATTAATTAAATTATGTTGCAACAGAAAACTTTAAGAACCCTTTATGTAACTTAATACAATGCTATTTGAGATTGCCAGCAAACTCTTAAAACTCCTGGACACTGGCTTTCCTCTCTTCTGGCTTCCCTCCTAGTCATGTCTTGGCTACTGTCCAGAGCTGACAACTTTCACCCAGGAGCACAGGGAGATTTGTCTAGGATGAGAAGGATTTTTGAGCCATCCTACGTTTTCACATCCAGATGGGCAAGGAGGAGGGGGGCAATATCACTGTACATACTTGGGTGATGTCATTGTACCATACATACACCATAAGCATTAATTTGCCCAGATTGGTGAATTCTGAATGTCCTTACTGAAATGTTCCATATTGGAAACTGTATTGTAACAACTTCAAAATTAATGCAAAGATTATGTTCAAATTTAAGTAATTGATGTATGAATACCTCTACTTGTCCATTTCTATCTATTAATATACCGAAGACCAAAGGGGTTTTACATCTTGGCTAATAACATAAAAACACTTAGAATCTGTTAAGATGAGAATGTGGATGTTCCCAGATTCAAGGCCTGTCCTCAGATCATTATGCTAAAGCTTTCTGAACACTGCTGGTTATATTATGACAATTTATTATCCATAGTGTATTCCTGCTAAAGTGAATTGTGATTATTATGCTTTTATGGGTTTTTTAAGCTGTTAATTTTAGATTCTTCTAAGTAAATTCACCTGCTTTTATCTAAAAGACTATTTAGTATTAATATTATTATTTGAAAGACCTTTTGACAAGAATGGTTTCAAGGTAAGATTACATCAATAGATCATATTCCTTATGAAGCTTGGAGGTGCAGAAGTAATCAATAACAATTTTTTTAGCTTTTTAAAACACATGTAAGTTTGTAAGCCCAAATGTCTTTTATGCTCCTACACATAACTAGAAGGTTGAATAAGTTTATAGTAAATATAAACATTTTCTCAGTCAGAACCTTAGATGTTATTCTTATATAATTTCCATTGCTTTTTATTCTATAAGTGTTTTTCAGATATCCCCACAACTTTCACAATTAATGTGGTCTGCCACATTATGCAAACAATTTTGCAAAATAAATGTGCAGAAAGCAGTAAGATCACTGTGAAACTATATAACCAATTTTATGGTAATAGTATGATTAACAGTTATTCTTGTACGAATACTTTATGAAGGTTTTTTCAATAGACTTTAGTTTATAATTAATAAATATGATGCAAACCTGTGAAACTTAGAAATAAATGAAATACATGAATGAGTTTCTGGAAAATTTTGAAATCTAGGCTGTACATATTTTTTACTTAGAATTCACTAGTTTTCCCTTTTAAAGTGGATAACTGATTTTTTTAAGTCTCCCACAAACTACCTTTAAAAGACTTATGAAGTTGATAAACATAATAGGATATAAAATGGTTTATTAGTAAATGTTAAGATTAAATGAAAGAAGTAAATCCTCTTTGAAATAAGCAAATGTCAAGTTGACAATTTAAATACACAGTACCTTGCTTATGTACTATCAGAATGGAAATTTATCTCATCTTTAAACCTTGTAATTTCTATTATTCATATAATTGAGAAAGTCCTAGTTTATATCACTTAAATCTTGAATAGATGAGTTCTAACAAAAATTAACTTATATCATTTTAGATTCAGATATTTAGATACAAAGGCTTAGTCTTTTACTTATAGATAAAAGGAAATCTGACCTTTTGATTAAGAAATATTGTCAGTAGCCTTTATAAATGCCTGTTCATCTGAGGGTCCATGACAGGAGTACTCTTCCCAGTTGAGTTTATCCTAAAAATGAAATGATAAGAGCCTGCTGGTTATTATCCATGATTCTTCTTAATGGGGGAACCACATGGTTATTCTTCATCTCCCACTTGTTCTCACCCTTTACTATCAACCCAGCCACACCCCACCCCCACCCCAACATTGTTCAATACTCAGCACAATGAATCATTTTCAAGTTGACTCATTGTGAACTGTATCCCAGCTGTTGGAATGTCTGGCAGACATTTTTGTTTGGGTGAAGAATAACTGGCTGAAACCCAACCTGGATGAGTTTGATATAATGGTCTTTGGCTAAAGAAATATTGAGAGGAACATGTTTATGGCCTCTGAAGCCCCTGTTATTCGTGGAGTAGGACCATCCCCTGTGGCACAGAACTGAAAGTAAGGAATCAATCTGGATTATTTTCTCACCATTGAATGAAAAATTGCCTTAGAAAAAAATAGGCATTTCCAAATTATGTTTTTCTGTACTTAGTGTGCCCACGTGATTGAACATATTAAAGACAATTAAGAATAATTATTTTTACTAATTCTTTTTAACAACACTGATCCAAAAGCTGAAACATTCTTTATATAATGTAGAAACATTCTTTATATAACACACATTCCAACTTATGAAGGAGTTTCAAGTACTGCCCTAGGTGTGAGTTAACCAGTCATTTCAACAGAATGTTTGGTGACACAGGCTACTATGTGTTTCATAATACCAAGTCAGGTAACATTGACCAGCCCTCTTTAATTTTCCATTCTTATGCCATCTTTATAAAGGGACTTAAGAAACAAGAATATTAGTAAGCTCAGTTGTAATCATGTTTCCAGAAAATGAAAATCTTTTCTTATATTTGACCTCTTTCTAACAGGGGATATAGCAGGCTGATAAATTTTCTTGACTGTTTTGTATTTCCCATTCTCTTCTTCAAAGATTAGTTTTAAACTGGTGGGCATTACCATTGTATAAAATGAGAGTTTCAAAATTGCAAAATTTTACAAAAAACATTTTCAACTTATCTAGATCTGCTAAGCAAAAAATTATCTAAGACATCATAGCATATAATCACAGTTTTCTGATCTACCACTCTGTCAGGGGCTAAAAGGAATACTCGATTTCCAGTAATTAAAGAATTTTTTAAAAAACCCTACCAGATATTTGATGATTATATTTTTATAGCCAGGAGATTCTCAGTATTTTAGAACTTCTACTACTTAATAACTGGACATACTGTGTTTGTAAACATATTAACCTGTTGTTTTGATCTGGCAAAATGTGACATTTATTAAAATGTATTTAGCAGTATTTCAGTTCATCTCAGATTGTGTCGAGAAATAAAGGATAGGCTACTGGTCTAAATGTTAGTCATCTACCATCTTTTCTTTCCCTTTATTATTATCCCAGAGCCAAGTGGCAGCATCTGGAAAGAGAAAACAGAAGACTCCATAGCTAGCCATGTTGCAGTCTCTTAGCTGGTCCTTTCCCTGTTTCTAATATGTCACAGAGTACCTCAGCTGTTATAGGGCTGGGACCTTGTCCCAGCTGACAGACGACAGTGAGACTCTTGCCCTATACTTTATGCTGTACCATCTACTGCTTCTTAATCCTGCTGTCTGACAGATTTTCCAATGGGCATTGAATGAAGTAATTTGAAAAATAATCATGTATGAGAATAAAGGTAGTCCTGTTCCTTAATACAAGTGAAAAATAATCAATTTATGTTCTCTACCAGAACTAATCAATTTATATCTTCTACCAATTTATGTTTTCCCTTCAGTTCTTCAAATTAGAATAGCATGACTATATGGGCCAGCATTTTCAATTAAGGGCATATTTCCATGCAGTTTTCTGCCTATAGTAGCTTTAACTTTTAAGGTATTTCTCTATTGATAGTCTATCTCCACTATAGTTTTTCATGAGATGGCATAGTGATATTTTACAGATATTATATTATTAATATAACATTTAACGTTACTGTTTTGTTTCCATGTTTTGCAGAATAAAGCCATTATTGCCCGTGTCACAAACTTGTCAGATATAGTAATTGGTCTGGAATCATTTATTGGTTCTGAGAGAGAAACTAATCCATTGTATAAGGATTATCATGGTAAGTAGAACCTTCGTAACGAGAAGAGCATGAGCAGGCTGCTTTTAGGTTACCTGGAAGCATCCTGTTCAATCCAAATATATATAGTCAAGGAGTATAAATTTTACAATACACCTTTTAAATGTTTTCCATTCCTGTCCAGTCTTCCATGGCAGCTTATTACCCAACTACATTAAGACTATAGACTATAATAACTGAAAGGAGTCAAACCCAAGTATTAAGGCATGGCTGAATCAGGTGTATATTTTGTTGTTTTAGTGTCTTAGGGTAGCCGTGTAATCAGTCATACTTACTAGCCATGTTTGAAATAAATACCGTATTCTAATAATGACAGTTTTCTAAAGCAGTTTATACTTTACAAAGCCTAGCCATATGATAAGATACATACTGGATTATATTTACAGATTCCTAGTCAATTACATTTTCAGAAAGAGAAGATCTTTCATTATATTTGAACTTTTCTCTGTTTACTCATTTTCTTGTTAGTTTGAGTTATGAACA
This sequence comes from Colobus angolensis palliatus, assembly GCF_000951035.1. Lineage (NCBI taxonomy): Eukaryota > Metazoa > Chordata > Mammalia > Primates > Cercopithecidae > Colobus > Colobus angolensis. The sequence goes on from NW_012114622.1 coordinate 5,210,175, forward strand.
AATTATAAAATATTGCCACCTTGATATAAACACAGGTGAATTCATCAGACTTTCTACTTTTTTTTTGCTTTTAGTAATATTGTAGTCATTTGGTTAATTTGGGGATTCTTTTTAATAAAGAGTCTTATGTAGAACTATATGAATAGTAAAAATGTAGTAGTTAGGCCTAAGTATTATAGGTCTAAACCAAATATAGAATGCAGTGAATAACAGATTTTTACCTATTATTCTTAGTATATACAAATTATTGCTACCATTATTATGGAGCTACCATACTTCTATGGAAACCTCTAAAGACTGAGTAGCTTCTTTGAAGCCTGCTACCAGATTTTATAAGACAAGTATTATGGGCTTATGCATTTTGTAAAATATTTTATGTTCTGAAAAATATTATTTTGATTAAAATATTTCAAAGGTTGAAAGGCTATGATTCTTTGTGCAAAAATCTCTGAATTGATAAATTATTTTCCACACAGTAATGAGTGGTTCTAAAGACTACTATGCTTTCTGTTAATAAGGAGGACCTTATTAATTTATAAGGCCTCTTGATAGCTAAGCAAGCACATTTAAGGTTAAAATAAGAAATGTGCAAATAAAAGTGTGGTGTGCCTATTTCTAATAAATATATTTTACTAAATAATATGTATGAGATGATCTTAATTTGTACCTAAAAACTGTCTTCTTGAAACACCTTTTACATTTTTTTAAGTTTGAAAAATTGTCAGGTATTTTAGTTAATTATTTTTGAAGAGGCCATTTCTCAAGCTAAGTACTTTTAAAGGTTTAAGCTAAGACTAATAGATGCATTATTAAGCATTTTAAACATACTTACAAAACCTTGTACTAGAGAAGCAGTTCTGTAAGTAAGATTTGTCTCTTTGTTCAAATCTGTAATTTGCCTTTCCTCCCCATGTTTTGGGTCAGTGTCCTCGGGATGTTAATTTTTAAATATGAGCTGAATCAGGCAGAAAGATGTAGTGAAGAACCTTCCATGTCTTCATCTGTGGGAAATGACCCCTAGTTTAGTCAGAAACTACATTAGGCTGCACAAAAGCCATCCAGTGCCCTTGTCAGAAAAAATTAGCAAGTGTTTCTACGGACAAGAGGCCAAAGCTTATGGTTTACCTAGCACTGTTGCAAAGCTTATAGCAGCTACATAAAGGTCTAACATGCCATAGATATGAGTGTCTTGGGATGGCATAGGGGTTAATGTTTGATCCTAGAGTGTACCCTGAAATGTACTTTTCTTCAATGGTTTGTTCAAGTCATTAATAAGGTACAAAATGAAATACTTTTCATGAGTGCTTCACTGGTTATCAGTAACCTATAAGCCTTGTTTTGCTGGCTGCTTAGTGGTGCATTTAATAAAATAAAGATCACTCAGTGGTGCCGTGGGCAGCATGCAAGGTGATAGCCATATTTGCTTACTGTAAATACAAGAGAAAATCACACACAAACCAGCTGTAGTTTTGACAAGTATTAAGATCTCTCTTTACATCTGTACTTCTGTACCAAAGTGCAATTAGTTTTCGTCGCACAAGGATTTCTGTTTATCTTATTCTGCTTGATTACTTGAGTATAATCACACCATTTGCTTCATTGCTCCTGGTAGTAAGCTCCAGTTTTAAAAGGGGAGGATGCTTGTGTGTAAATTTACAGGATTCTGCTGTAAGAGTATTTAATTTATGCATCCGATGACAATGTTTAATTTTTTTTTCTTTTGATTTCCTTTCCACAAGGCTTGATTCATATACGGCAGATTCCTCGGCTTAATAACTTGATCTGTGATGAATCAGATGTCAAAGACTTAGCTTTTAAGTTAAAAAGGAAGCTGTTCACCATTGAGGTAAGAGAATTTTTATGTTTTAGTTTACAGTCTTGAGGTAAAGTTATTTTTAACTTATTTTTACTTTATTTTATTTTTATTTTCACTTATTTAATGAAATTCTTAGGACATGTTTTATACTAAATATTATTAAGTTCTTCTGATATAACAGAATAATATTTTAGACTATTGTTTTATTTTTACAATATATCAAGCATGGCAAAGATGATTTTCTTTTGAATATCTATTAAAAGTAAGCTCCAAACTTACATAATAAATATGATATGCATATTTCCATGGCTTTCAAAAGCATATTTAATTAAATGTTAATGAGCTGTGCTTACTTGGGTGTGGAATGTGAATGTTACCCATAATTGTCTGTGGCTAAGAGGATTCTTATCTACATTTTAAAAGCATTTTTCTTTACTATTAGTGAAATTACCTTTCCTCTTGTGTAACTGAACAAATTGTAATTTACACTAGTGTCTTTAAGTACATTTTCTAAGACACTGAAACTTTTTTTGTGACCCTTACGTAAGCAATGGTGACAGAAAGTAGTAGGACAAAAGATTTATTTCAACTTAATCTTGCTAAAGAGCAAATGAACAGAGAACTATTAAGCAATTAGAATTGATGTATTTATTAACGAAGTAAATGCTTAGAGAGAGATGGCTTTTGGGTGATGTGATAGTTATCAGTATAGTCAGCGCAATTTTTTTTTAACAAAGACATAAAACAGCCAAGCAGCCTTGACAAACCATTTTGTTTAATCTCTTTTCAAATGAAAAGCTCCTAAGCAGGCCACTTGTCTTAACTGCTTGAAACCATAAAAAGAGAGAATTGCCACCAATAAATTAGCATATTTTTAACTTCATCACCAAATGATGGTCAATGTGGCTTGGCACTGCTTTGGTGTTTGGGACTTCACCCTTAAGTGACCACTTTGGCCCTTTTTTGACCCTCTGCCCTCTTTAAGCTGGCCACTTGATAAGGTAACTTAATGGTTCTCTCTCTTTTTCTCTTTCCCTTCACATTTGCAAGTAGCACTAACCTATAAATCATTGTAAGGGCCCTATCCAGTGACAAATTAATGTGCCCTCCTCCTAATTAATGGTCATCAATGTCCTTAATTATCTAATCCTATTGAGAGCAGTTAATAGTTAATCAGGCAGCCAGTTCTTCAAGCAGGTCATCTCTGCAGGAGTGTTAGAAGTTTCTCCTCTGGGGACACTCCCTTCAAAAGCCACTTAAAGCCAAAAGAGCGAGAGTGTAGAAATGGTGATTCTTGAGCTAATTTGCTTTAGTTCTCAAAAGAAACCATTGAAGTGGAACCCAACACTGTAATTGTTCAAACATTGTTTCACCTTTTCTGACAGAATACTGAGTAATGTACCATAATATTGCTTAAAACGTTGAGAAGGATACAGTTATAGTTTAGTGTCACAAGGAAAGCATGCTTATCATTTTCTTATGAATTTATATTTTTAATGGAAGACGTAAGTTTTTTCTCTCCATATGGCACCTTTTCCCCAAAATCAGTATTCTAACAACGACATCTGAGATATCATTTCTATTACCATACAAACTAAGCAAGATGATTCCCCTGTGAAAGTAAATATTGTACCCAGAGAAGAAAGTAGTACAGTAATGTGAATCATGTTTATGACTTTCTCTTTTTCTGTCTCATTGAGTCTTATTGGGAATTGAGGGAAAGAGAAAAATAAAGAACTTACGTTCTTTATTTGAGAGGAGAGGTCCCACTTTAGGTTCTAATAGTAACTGCACTTCACCATCAGAGCTGATGAAAGATCTTTTATTAACCACACAGGTTTCTGTTTCATTTTCTCTCGTTCCCACTCTGCTAAACTAAGAATCATTATAATTGGTCAACCTGTGGTTTAGAAGCAATGTTTGAAAACAAAACACAAATAGACTGTTGTTTCTGAAAATTCTATGTAATCAAACACGGTACCTTTTTGGCTAATAACCTAATCACTTAAGGTTTTTTTTTTAGTTTTTTTGTTATTTTAATATAAATATATACATTCTAAATGACTTACTTATGCCATAATATTCAATTTAGTGATTAGAAAAAATAAAAACTAAGGAATCAAACAAACCAAATAGAAGTACATATATAAGTATAATTAGAATACAATAAAATCATGTGGTTCACCTAAAATGTTTTAAATGTAGCATCGTACATTCTAAAATGCGTATCCAAACAGATAGTAAGTCTTGGTAATATATTAAAGAAACTAGAAACAGGAGTAGAAATGACCTGAAAGTAACTAGTTCAAGGATTCCTTTATCAAGGGTAAAATCATCGAGCAAATGCTACTGTTTTAATACTCACAACAAATAAATGTTCTTTTTAAATGTCCTGATACTTTTTTTAAAATAAAATGTAACCTTGCTAGCCTGTAAAGTCTGAGACTAAAATAGATAGTCTATTGAATCTGAGTCTTACTTTTAGAAGTCAAAGATAGTTGAATCTGACATTGAATCAGGCATTGAATCAGAGTCTCACTTTCAGAAGTGAAAGGTAGTTTAGCAGGGAAAGCCGAAATAACATTTCCAATTCCACAGGCAAATTTGTTACATGTTGGAATTTACTGTCAGTCACATGTCTCAAAAGGGGGCAAGGTTGGAAACATGGGGCGCAAAAGAAGCAGGCAAGCACTCTCATCTCTATTTTTAGGGCACCTTTTTGATTTGTTAAGTCATTGCCCTTTATATGTATGAAAACTTATTATCTTTTTACTAGCAGCTACCAAGGGCCTCTAACAGGTAGAGCAACTTTAACTCATAGTCTCTAATTTCTTTGAGTGATTTGGAGAAAACAAAGGAATATTTCTTCCTTCTCAGAGTGTGTGTTGGTATTGTCCAGATTCAAGTGAAAATATTTATCTAATCATAGTAAAAATTTTTGCTGATACCTGTAACTACAAAGCTCTATAAATTAGCCCCTCTACAAAAACCGTAGCAGAATCATATCCATACTAATTGCACTAAAATCCTGACATGCATTCTAGATAAGTAAAAGTGAAAGTTTAAACCATGATTTCAGGTTAAAAGAAATCGCTTTCCAATTCTTTGAAAATTGATGATTCTTATAAGCAATACATAGTAACAGTATGGCATATGTGATTAACCGTTATATACTACTTATTCCTTGATCTTAACCAGATCAAATTTACCTAACCTTGCCTAACCTCCATTTAATCACAGCAAACATTTGTTGAGCCTTTGTTAAGTAGCAAGTACTATACTAACTTATTTATACTTTTATATAGTGTTTAAACATTTTAAACAAAAGCTTTACTAAGATATAATCATAGATTCAATACGCATAAATGGTGTGTTTTTCATCTTTATATCTAAGAATCAAGAACAGAGTTATTTACTTAATAGGTATAAAATCTTTGCTTAAATGTATATAATATAGATAAATTATGAATGGGCTTTTTAAAATAGTGCAAATAATACAGCTATAAATATGATATAAGCTCCACCAGTCAAGTGACCTGTACACACTGTCTTCTTAGTTACGTGTAAGATAACTTGAATACATAGCATCACTTCCAAGCTAAAATAACTGGTTAAATTTGCATTTCTTAGCTTCTGTAATTTTTGCTTCTTTAATATCAGGCTATCATTAACCAGTTTTTTCTTTAGTAATTATGATGTAATTACAGTACATAAACAAGATTTGGCAGAATTTGAAATGTGGCTGCATATTTGATGACATAAATGCAACATTTTCACTTGCACTTAATAATATTTTGCTATTTTGATTTTGTATTTTCAGCTCGATCATATTGTAGCACATTCTAGTCATAAAATTAATATAAATGATAATAATGTATTATTACATTAGTTGCACCATCCATTAAGGTTTTCACAAAGAGAGTTTCCACTTTGGTAATGGGACAGTTTTCCAGCTCAAAGATTCAGTGTTTCTAAGTTCAAGTCAGAGAGTACAGTAACTGGATTAACATTTAAATATACAGAAGACTTACAGTATTTACTACAAATTTTCAATATAAAGATTAACACTACTTGTGTAGGCTGTAATTGGTCAAAAAAATAGTAATTATCATAAATAGTGTATCTTTGTGGGCCTCATAAACTAAATGAATATTGAGAGTAGAGTGTCAAAGTAAATCATGTTTACTCGAGGTTGTCTTATCATACTTTGTCCCTAATTCAGAATAGGACCTCAGTACCTCTCCAGTCACCAAGAACTTATTCTCAACAAAATAATTGACCAATCAGTTTTTATTAAGTAGCTATTATTTTTGATATACTCATGTAATAGATTTATTCTCAAGTATTAAGACTAGAATAGAACCAATATAAATTAGATTTATAATTAATTGCCATATAACTTGGTACTATTCAGTAGGATTATTCAATAGGATTATTATTTACATATTGGAAAAGCATAAACTCTTACAAACTAAGGAGTGCTAGTGGTTATGATAATGTGTAATAATTTGGAGTGTTTCATGATATCTTTGGTCCTAGGTTTACTTTATTCCCTATGCTTATTTTCAGCAGCCTTTCCAGTTTTTAAATGAGAAGTAGAACGTTGAATATGTTTACTATATCTAGAGATGGGGAGAGGGATGGTTAACTTGCTTGTCAACTCACAATTATGTTACTAAAATAAAATAATGGAAATATAAATGTCTGGCTTGGGAGCCTTGTTGAGTTGTAGCATCATGGGCTGTAGTCCAATACACTACAAATATTGTTTGTTATTTCAACTAACTTTTATTCCTAGATACACTGCAGCTAGCAGAAAGAAAAAAAATCAAAGTTGAATATAGGCATCTATTCATTTAGATTAAATCACTTGTCAAAAATAAACCAAATTAACATTTTTTAACAATGGAAATGTAATTTTTTTACATGTGTACATTTTGATATATTCATTATATTGTCATTCTCATATTTATGCTTTTATTCTCAAGTGATATCAGTATATAATAGCATTACATAGGTTTCACAGAATCTCCAGAAGTTGGTTTAATACTTACTATACTTTATATATTTCACATGCCATAGTTAACCTATCAAAAGTGCATACCACCTTAAGGAGAACACAGTTTTGAGAATCTGTCTAATCCTATTTCTTCCCACTTTGGAATCTTAATTAGAAGAGATAAAAAAAATCATTTAACTAAATTATTGTCTTGAATCTGTAGCAAAAGGTATAATCCGCAATTGGGCCAATTAGTGAACCCCATAGTTAGCTATGCTGCAGCAAACAATTTGATTAGATCTGACACCATCCTAGTTCCCACTGTTGTTTTGCCAGGTATGATGGTCAGACTTCAAAGAGCTGGAGGCATCAGCAGGGCAAGGTTTGGAGGCCAGCTTAGGTCCGGTTGTTAATCTCTCTGCTAAAACCACAGCAGCTCTCACACAAAACAAGCTTACACGACACAATCATGCGGTATTAAAGTTAGGGTTGAGTCATGCCAATTTCCCTTTGATTTTTTGATGATTGACCAAAGATGGCTACATGACTAGACACATGCTAAAAGTATACTGATTAGGTAAGTTCCCAAAATATTTGAAGTATTTTTTAACTTCCTATATAAATGTTGTGAAAGCTTATTCCCTTTGATCAAACCTTCCAAAGTAGTAGTACTATACTGGGGAAAAATGAGCGTTTCTTACTGGCAGCCTGAATATCAAACTTTTCAGTTACCGCTTTATATAAATTTGTCTTTACATTAATAATTCCTTAAGGAGAATATATAAGGAAATTGTTTCTAAGTGGTAAGCTTTTGAAAAATCTATTAAGTACTTTGAAAGAAAAAACATTTTTCCCTGAGTCATTTATGTTAACTGACAGTTTTTCTGAAATTTCTTTATAATTGTTTTCCACTTAAATGTTGAGTAAAGTGCCCTTCCGAGATGTGGTTGCATAAGTGTTCTTTTCTCTGCATTCTGATTTGTTGAAATATTGCAGTAATAGTGACATGTTTCCATTCTGAGAAAAGCCTAAGGCTGCTTTAGTATTATTCCGAATGATTGAAACTGCCATCTTGCTGACTTTCCCTTAGGCAGTGTAAGGCCTGTTTGTTTTTGTGTTCATTTCACATGCTTCCTGTTAGTTTGGCTGGCAGAACATCATTGCTTCATTTGGCAAGGAAGAGTAGATTCATATTTGACTGTTACATGTCTTATAATTTCTGTATGGTCATCAACATGTAGGATATGAAACTTGTAATTAGTTATATCAAATGAATCATCTTTCTTTGAGAAATACTATCAAAATATGACACCTTGACTATAATTTTTACATAAAAATCTTCATTTTATAAATTGAACTTAGGGTCTAATATTTTACATTGCACTATTTATTCATAACTACATTACTCAGGAAATTTAAGGAAAATATATATTTGAATAATGAGATGGTTGCACAAAGCAAAGTCAAATATTTAGAATCTTACTAACAGTCTCTCATAAAGATACCATGGTTACCTGTAGTGAGTGCAGTTATCTCAATTTTTAGATCAGGAGGATACAGACTCAGCATTGTCTAAGTATGCAAAGGGGAAAATATCTCTTCTCCCTTCTTCCTAAGTTTTGCAGACATAAACATTTATATATATGTTTTATGGTTTGGCTCCAAGAAAATTATATTGCAGTACTTCAAAGATTTTCTTCAAGCCTTTGTAGAACTGCTATAGCAGAATTAGTCCAGTTTACATGATACTCTCTGAAACACTTCCTTTATTAATGTGTCATTTATAGTCTCTAAGGAAGATAGAGAAAAAGAAAATAGAAAATGATGACAAATCACAGCTATTTCATTTCTTCACTTAAATGTATTTTTTAAGTTTCTAGAAAGTAAGAAGATGCATTTTACTAGTATATCCTCCAAGGTGCCTTAACAGTATACTTAGTAAATATAGTATCCTTAAGCTTGTGATGTAGATAGTTTTGCGGATATTTTTGTATCTAAAACATTTCAAGTTTAGTCCTGCCTCAGTGCCTTTGCACAGCAAATGTTCAGAATCCTCATCCCTCTGATCTTTTCAAGGCCTTTTCATGTCATTTGGATTGTAAATTAACTATCTCAACCTCCTCCTTAGAGAAGTCTGACTGGCCTGTCTGAAGTGTTCACTAAGTTACTCACCCTCATATACTGTTTGAATTCTCAGTGTAATGTATTTTATAATTGTTCATCAGTTTATTTGTTTATTGCCCTGACCTCACCACTAAAATGTAAGCTCCATAAGAGTAAGGACATAGTATGTCTTATTTGCAGCTAAATCCTGCGTATGTGTAATAGGTGCTCCATAAATATTTGTTAAATTGTGAAGCTACAGTTTTTAAAGTAACTCATGCCTACTGTAAGTTTCTTTAAAAAAATGTATTTGGTGTCTGATTTGTTCTAGGTATTGTGTTGGGTGCTTTCATATACTTTTTTTTTTTTTTTTTGAGACAGAGTCTTGCTCTGTGCCCAGGCTGGAGTACAGTGGCATGATCTCGGCTCACTGCAACCTCCACCCCCCGGGTTCACGCCATTCTCCTGCCTCAGCCTCCTGAGAGTAGCTGAGACTACAGGCCCCCGCCACCACCCCCAGCTAAGTTTTTGTGTGTGTGTTTTTTTTTTTTTTTAGTAGAGACGGGGTTTCAACATGTTAGCCGGGATGGTCTCAATCTCCTGACCTTGTGATTCGCCTGCCTCAGCCTCCCAAAGTGCTGGGATTACAGGCGTGAGCCACCACGCCTGGCCCATATACATTATTATATTTAATTTTAATCCTCATAGAAACCCTTGCATACATACTATTTCACATATTTAATAAAAAGAAATAGATAGGAGTTATATAACCTTCCTTCCCAAAGTCATACATCTGTGGTTAGAGCCAGGATAAAATTCAGATCTTCTGAAGCCGTATGCAGAATAACAGTGGAAAGCTAACATGTTCACAAACTGTTAATTATTATTAATTTTTAAAAATACGTTATATTACATATTTAACAGAGGGCTAGGACTACTACAAGTACTTAAAGGCATTATTTCATAGACCTTACAACTACCCATGTAACATTATTATCTTCACTTTACAAATGAGGAAACTTATGATTCAGAGAGATCAAGCAACTTAACTTATCTGGAGTCACAGAACTGATAACTGGCAGAAATGACACTGAAATTGAAGCCCGTTTTATTCTAAAGCCTGTGTTCTTAACCACCAACTGTCTGCCATGCCCTAAGCTGTACTGCTATCTCGTCTTCATTACGTAAGCCAGAAAGCCTCTGTCCTGAAGGATTCTTCGATAAAAAATGATTTTTTAATCTCAGAAAATGTGTTAATGTATTATATGTATATATATATATATAACATTCATATTAAAAATTCTTCTGTTCCCTAGCTTGCATTTCAACTTTTTGTAAAATACATTATAACGTTGTGATTGGATTAATCACAGCTTCTCCCTTATATAACATGATGTTATTATGTGTGTGTGTGTATATATATATTCATTTGTATGTGTGAATACATTAGGGTGATGATATTCTATTTTTTACTTATTTCTAGTATGGTAGGTTTTTATGGAAAAATTAATTTGCAAAAAAAAAGCTATTCTCTAAAATACTATTTACTGTTACAGGATTTCTAAATCTGAAAGAAAGTGAAAAAGTATCATATACAAAGAAATGTAGTTTTCCTTATCAACTATTTTGATATAGTCCAAAAGTATGCCAAATTTAGTTACAATATATTATTATTGTACTCACTTAAGTTCTATGTTCAGGTACTTTTACCAATATTAATTTGCTTATACCTAATCAACCTCTTTTTATATTTTAAATTTTTCTAAGTTATTTTATATTTGTTATTTTTGGAGCATCAAAAATTATCCTGTGAGATAATCAAGGTATACACAACTTTTAATAAGGGTCTACTGAATTCCTTTTTCAAATTTCTAATTTTTTCCTCCCCTTTTATCATAACTGGTTCTAATGAAGGTTTGATTCTTTCATATTAAGAGCTATTTTTCGCTTTTGCAAAAAATTTGATTTGCTGGAAGTTCTTTAAATACCATCTTTAATTAAAATTAAGCAATAAATATTATGATTGTAAAATATTTTCCTCATTTATTGATGAATATGAAAAAGTTTTCTGCATTTTAGTAATATGAAGACATTATGTTCCTCATTAAGAAAATATGATGTTAAATATAAATTATTAGTTTTTAAAAGGTAGAATTGGGGACCGTAATAAATAATTAAGAGAAAGTAGAATGTAATGGGAATGCCTTTAACCCAATAACTGGTAAAGCAGTTCTCTTACTTAAGTAGAAATAAAAAATTTGGCAAATTTATTACTGTCATCACTCCAAGTCACAGTGAACATTTTATAGAGTAGCCAGTTTAGGTTCTTTGTATCTGGTATCATGAAATTCACTGAACTGTTTTGTCAGGTGCTGTCAAGTCAACCCACCATTGTTGTAGAAAATCAGACTAAATCATTTTGGCATGAGCCTTCCAGAAATAAGATACCCAAGATGAAGGGTTTAATGAAATTTAGTATTTGGCTTCAATTTCTTGTCAGACTGTCAAATATATATTTCATTCATTCAAAAATTTGAGTAAATCAGTTGAAATATCTGACCTTATGCTTTATTGAAAAGTTGTTTCAAATATTATTGCCCAATATAAATGATATTTGGAATTTATTTGGGTGTTTTTTAAGGTATAGGATTCTTCATTGAACATTTCAAATAATAAAACTTGAAAGTACATAGTAATAAAAAGAGAGACGTATATTTTACTACAATTAAAATTTTCCATTATAGGCTCAGTGCAGTGGCTCACACCTGTAATCTCAGCACTTTGGGAGGCCGAGGCAGATGGATCACTTGAGGTCAGGAGTTCAAGACCAGCCTGGCCAACCAAAATAGTGAAACCCCATCTCTACTAAAAATGTAAAAATTAGCTGGGCGTGGTGGCAGGCGCCTGTAATCCCAGCTACTTGGGAGGCTGAGGCAGGAGAATCGCTTAAACCCAGGGGGTGGAGGTTACAGTGAGCCAAGATCGTGCCACTGCACTCCAGCCTGGGCAACAGGACAAGACTCTGTCTCAAAAAAATAATCAATTTTGATTGAACTATCTTTGTTTCCAAAGGCATAAAAGCCAAGTTGTATTTAATTATGTTTCTTAAGTCTTTAATTAATGAAATGTTTATTAATTTTCTGAATAATTATATGAATGAAAAAATCTCATCTTTCTGATCAATAGTTATTTAAAAGGCAATATTATAGTGTAGACTTAAATGCCTCAAACTTTTCACTTACATATTTTGATACAGGGGCTTTTTTGTTGATATTTCTGCCAAATACATAAGAAATATTTTCCCAACTTGTACTGTAGCTATGGTGTAGCATTGAAAAAGATTGTAACAAAAAGCTTCTTGGTGCAATTAAAGGTCACTTGTACATATTGTAACAGGCTACTCATTTACAAGATCTTTGTGAAGGGTCAGTGCTATAGCATGAAATGGATTGCCCTTATTGATTCTGTAAATAAATGGATCAACTTATCTTGTAGTCAGTAGGCAAAGGAAAAGGCTAGCACACAGTAGCTTATTAATATTTTTACAAACAAACTGCTAAAACGTTGACCAAAACCAAATGCAATAGGACTATATCCTTGACATAAATAATAATAGAAAATTATTAAAATACATAATTACAGCTTTTAAGGGAAAATTGATTACACATATATATATGTATGTACTTTTTTTTTTTTTGGACATATGAACCATATTTAAGTGTAGTAAAACACAACACAGTGATAGTGTTCAACTCTCCTTTACCATGAAACTGGCATGTTTCAAAATAGTTGGGATGTATACAGTCTATCTTTTCTGTATTGAGATTCAAAATTTGTCATGCATAAGTATGAAAAAGGAATCCAACTAGATGGTGATTTATTTTAGTTATATTTCATAGCCTTTTCAGTAGTCTTAGAAAAAAAATGGTGGTCCAGATAAAGTATTAGTGATGATCTATTCTAAATGAATTAGTAATGTCTGTACTAAATACAAAGAAAATATGTTCTTTTAACAGTTTTAATATACTTAGATTTTACATGTTATGTATGTATATTTGTGAGATACAAGTCATTATTTAATCTCAAATTTTTAAAATATAACGAAATATATTTGTTCAACACTTCCTAGATTCTTCCCTCTATACTTGCATATTCAGACACAGCAACTCCCCTCCCCAACACACACACCCTTAATATTTTTTTATTGCTGTGTACTATTAAAAAAATGAAATTTCTAGTCAATCTCAAACAATACCTTCTAGGATTAACAAAAGTAATTTAACAGTGGGTTTGAATCAATAATCAAATAATGATAAATTAACCTTTAAAAACCTGTAGGACTGATCGGTCTATAAAAATACTAAGGCCAAAAGCCAATCATGAAAAATGTAGCCAAGAAGAGCACTACTTCAAGTAATCTTCTCTGCCTTTTATTTAGCTCTTGAATATCCGTTCTGTACTGTTTTGTTTGTTTTGTTTTGCCATACTTTAGTACATGGAAAACATCGTGCATTTCTTTTATAAAGTATCAAACTTTGAGAAAATGTTGTTCTTTTAGAGCATAGGTGTTATGAACGTAGGTATTTTTATTCATCATTGTATCTCCCTTTCCTAGTTCATTGCCTGATCATATAGGTGCTTGTCAAATATTGCATGAATGGATAAATGAATGAATGTCCTCTTGATATTGCTGAAAACATATAAAAGGGTGTGACCATTAAAAAAATCATTTCAGATTATATGGAATAGTTTGATAGTGTGAATACAGTTTTCTGTAGATGCTTAGTATACTTGTAAAGTTTTACGTAATTAAAATAACCTTCAAAAAATATCAGCTAATAATACAATGAGCTGTTATTATTGAAAACAGTTCATGAGACTTATGAGTTGCAGATGAAATAATTATGTAAAATGGAATTTTAACACATTTTGCGTATTCTACACTTTTAGTTAAATACACATTATCAGTAAAGTAACTGATATCACTTCCATGACAGAATCTAGGACTAATCCTTATTGAAAAATCATCCCATTGATCTCTTTATTATACACTCGAAGCTGACAAATTCCAGTCTAGTTCTTCAGTTTGGCTTCTTCAGAATTTCCTCCTGAGAAACCATTCTGATCCAAACAGAAATTTATATTAAGGACAATTATATTTAGGAGAAAAGCTTTACAGTGTGTGATTTATAACTGAATGCATTTCGTTAAGATATGTTATTGACTTAATGTGTAATTCAGTCAAAAACAAAAAAGTACATGTAAAGATGTTTTGGAAATGTGATCTACTGTTAATAATACTATAGACATGAGCAATTAATTTGGCATTCAATTATTATAACATTCCAATCATTTTATTGGAAAGGTTATTAAGCTTTTGTCCATGTAAAAGTGGGTAAGTAAAGGGCAATATTAAAGCAACTATGCCCATGTTGCAATAGAACATATAGTTAGCAGACTATGGTCCATGGGGCAAATCCAGCTCCATGGGTTTTTTTTTTAAATACATTTTATTGTAACAGCCATTCCTATCATTTTGTCTATGGCTGTTTTCACAGTGCATCACTAAGTTGAGATCTTATGGCCTGTGAAGCCAAAAATATTTTCTGTCTTGTCATTTACAAAGAAAATGTTCTATGAGGAAGAACCCCTGCTTTAAAGAGCCACATACTTTAAAGAAAATTTACTGAGAGCTGTCAATTTGGTGATAATGATTATACTCTTAAAATTAAGCTTTATTTGAAAAATAACAAACACATACAATCATTTGTTGTGTAATTTGCACTTGTAGAATTTATGCGATGTCTTTCAGAAAATACCTAGATTTTTCAAACATTCTGCTTTAATGTCTGTCCGAGAAAATACCTAGATTTCATAAAAGGTTAAAATTGGAAGGGAGCTTAAAGTGCTTCAAAGCCAGCTTCTCATTGTGTGCACATATTTTCTCATCCAGCCTCTCTGTAATCATGTGGAACTCACTTTCTTAGAGGCACCTCATTTCAGACTCTACCAGATTCTTTCAAATGCTAAAGCAACCTCTTAACCATTAGTACTAATTCAGCTTTCTGAAGCCATAGATAAATTGCTATTTTCGATATAATGTTACTGGATTGATAATAAATACCTAATATATGAGAAACAATTGTAATGTATAAATATATATTAGTTTTCCTTTGATTTACATTTCTTTTATAAAACATAAATTTAATTAACCATTTTATGATGTTTATTGTACATTTAACTTAGAACCTTAAGCACAACATCCTTTAAAGGAACCTTTTTTAAAATAAAGCATTAACTAGAAATGCTAAAAGTTTTGAATTCTGAAATTAAAATGCTTTATGAATTGTAGCTTCATACAATTTAAATATTAAAATTCAGTGTTTTCATTTGTAGCATGTTTGAATACACAAACGACTTCAGATTATTAAAAGTTATAAAATCAACTTTAAATGTGATATTGTTGAGTTTTTTATTATAATCTACTTAAGATTTTTTTACTATACAGTAAATTAATCAAAATGTAACATTAAACTTTTGATAACTGAATATTGAGAGGCATAAGGATACATTTCTATATTGGGCATAAGGATATTTTGATTTTATTAGCAGAAGTATATGCAAAAAGTTTAACTGTTCATTAGCCACACTATCCAGTGTCTATAATTGATAGTCAAAATAGTAAGTTTAAGTGGGTGCTATGAAGTCTTGCTTGCTTATATTCATTTTTTTAATGTAGGAATTTCTTAGACAAGTAAACAAGATCTTACTGAAGTTTAAAATGTGGATATATTATTAAGAGTAATGTTGGTCCTGGTAAGATTATTTTTAAGCTATAGGATGCTGTAGTTGGAATATTTTGGCATTTTGGTTAGGAAATTTAAACACGAGGACATTTTTACTTAGTAATTGCTTTTATTTAAGTTAATGTAAGTGATTATATTTTAAAATAATTATATAAACACCAATGTCCTTGCCATTTGAAAATTATTTAAAATTATGTAAAACATAACTTCTTTTCAAAGCTGTTTATAATGTAGAACAGAAGAGAAGATTGCATGAAATCACACAAAAAGACTCAACGTAGTGTTTTCAGCCTAATAAAAATGTTGTAAAAATACTTGTAAGCTTGAAAATCACACTAGCTATTCTTGTTTCAAATTCTGTTTAATATATTGTTCTGTATGATTTTATAATAAACAGATTACTCCTTGAACAGGAATTAAGAATAAAGCTGCCAGGAAGGGGTTTTGTTGTCAGAGTAGTTCCCGCCTCATGTTTTGTAAGAGATTTCATGGTCCCATTGTAAAGAGTAGATGATTTAAAACGTGTTCCCAAGATAAACTTTCCCATTGTCATTAATGAGGATGGATAATACTGAGTGACAAGTGCATTAGGAATGACACAGAAAGAGCTGTTAGATTTGTCAGAGCGTATCACTTCAGGCATTGACACTTGAGGACATTCTTTTTGTGGATATTTGGTTGGGGGGGAGTCTGATTTAAAGATACCAAAGTTTGTGTTTGCTAATAGAATAATGTATTTTACAGTGTATAAATATGTATTTTTCAGTGTTTAGGAAATATTTGGAAAGTTATTTAGATTAGGTTCTTCCACATTTTAAGTTCATGCTTTTATTATATCCTGATTTCTTCCTGAGAAAGTCATCAAACTATAAGACATTTGAATATTAAAGTGGTCCCATAAAACTAAATTCTTCTTCTAAAAAGTCTTATCTCTGGAAATATCTAGCTGAAGGAAAGATACTAAAAATTATACAAATTTTAAAAAAACATTTTGCTATCTTTCTGTATCTAAAAGGGTACTCCTTACTATGCATCGCCTTGAGAATAAAGGTTTTGAAATAAGAAAATACATGTCATTATATTGTCTCTTTGAAAATACATTACAGAAACATGTTTTAAATATTAATCAATGAACAATTAATAATGTCTGACTTTTCTGGTATGTAAAGTATTTGCAAACTGTAGTATGCATCTCAATTTCAATTTTGAACATGCAATTGGTCACTTTTTCACCTTGATTCATCTTTCGTGCTGCCAACCAAATTTTGTCTCTGTATACCTTTTTGACACTAATAATGACTGAGTCTCTGTTCATTTGAGTTCAAGATTTCCCAAGCGGCAGTTTGGAGCTGGGATAAACTATCTATCATGATTGCATACCACTAATCTGTCTCAACCAAACCACCCTGTGACTGAAATTATACTTGACAGTTTACCTCTTCTTGATGAGCCTGAGGTGAACATAGCTACAGACTATCCCTGGGAGGACATGGCAACTACTCCATATGCTAGGGAGGATCCTTTTATTTGTGACACAAGACTTAAACTATGCCTGTAGCAGAAGGGAGGTCTCTCTCTCTCTGTCTCTCTCTTGCTCTCTCTCTCGCTCTCTCTCTCGCTCTCTCTCTCTAATATTTTTAATTTTCAGTAGTATTACTTCTGTACTATAAAACATTTTTCACACAAATATGTTTGGTAAATACTTTCTACCATTACAAATACTTCCTCTAGGTTAGCTTCACCGTGTGTTTAAAAACTATAAAGTCATTTTTCAAAGTATTTATGCTTTCTAAAATATTCTATTATTGATATACCATAATCATCAAATATCAAAAATTCTTATTAATATTTGACTCTTACCAGTAATTGACCAGTTCTTGAAACATATCAGTAAATTTTTATATTATAAAAATGTTTAATCCTCTGTCTTCCTTTTTTTTTTTTTTTTTTAGACAGTCTCACTCTGTGTGACCCAGGCTGGAGTTCAGTGGCACAGTCATGGCTCACTGCATCCCCAACCTTCCAGACTAAATTGATCCTCCCACCTCAGACTCCCAAGTAGCTGGGACTACAGGCATTTGTCACCATGCCCAGCTGATTTTTCTATTTTTTGTAGAGACAGAGTTTCACCATGTTGCCCAGGCTGGTCTTGAACGCCTGGGCTCAAGCAGAGCACCTGTCTAGGCCTCTCAAAGTGCTGGGATTACAGGTGTGAGCCAGCACGCCCAGCTTAATTCTCTCATTTTAACATAAAATATTTTTCAAAATGTTTCTATTTTTTTTTTTTTTTTTGATACAGAGTCTCACTCTGTCCCCCAGGCTGGAGTACAGTGACACGATCTAGGCTCACTGCAACCTCTGCCTCCTGGGTTCAAGTGATTCTCATGCCTCAGCCTCCCAAGTAGCTGGGATTACAGGAGTGGGCCACCACACCCGGCTAATTTTTGTGTTTTTAGTAGAGACAGTGTTTCACCATGTTAAACAGGCTGGTCTTAAACTCCTGACCTCAGGTGATCCTCCCACCTCAGCTTCAAGAAGTTCTGGGATTATAGGCATGAGCCACCACACCCATCCTTCAAATTATTTAAAGATTTTTAAAAATAAATTTGAAGAGAGTAATAAATTGAACACTATAGCAGAAAACATTTTAATTGTTTTGATAAAGATTCTTTATGTAGTCTGGGTGCAGAGGCTCACGCCTGTAATCCCAACACTTTGGGAGGCCAAGGAAGGTGGATCACGAGGTCAGGAGATCTAGACCATTCTGGCCAACATGGTGAAACCCTGTCTCTACTAAAAATAGGAAAATTAGCCGAGCGTGGTGGTGTGCGCCTGCAGTCCCAGCTACTCAGGAGGCTGAGGCACGAGAATCACTTGAACCCGGGAGGCAGAGATTGCAGTGAGCCAAGATCGCACCACTGCACTCCAGCCTGGACATCAGAGTGATGTTCTGTCTCAAAAAATAAAAAAAAGTTTCCTTACATAGACTTAATTACCATTTTTACTGTCACCGTGTAAAGTGTAAAGAAAAACGGCTACCTAAGAAAATGAACTTATTTGCTATTTACTGCCTTTCATCTTTTTTGTGAAAATATCTTTCTTTTGGAATTAGGAAATATCAACGTTTTGAGATGATGGACAAAGAGTGATTAAAGGACTTACTAATGCTATGAAAATAAGAGAAATCTGAAGTAATTTTCAAAAGTGTATTAATATGTGGAGGATTTAATAGTAAGGCTAGTTTTTACAGCCAGCATGGAGGACCAAGTGAACAACAGACAAATTGTAAAAGATTGAGGTTATTTAAACAAAGGCTTTGGGTAAACAAAGTCTTTGGGATATTAAAATGCTTTCTCATAGACCACATATAGATAAGTTTATTATAAAATGCAATTTATTTTCATCTGTCCTGGATTGTTGAAATGTGATCCTACCTGAAGATGTTTAGCTGGCCTGAAAAGGTTGGCCCATAGAGTCTGTTATATCATTGGAGCAAGCACTTAATAAGTTTATTTCTCATTATCCATTACTTTTAATTGAAGTTTATTATTCCCTTGGAAAGATTCCTTTTAGTATAGGGAGTATTTTCTATAATCTTATGAAGCAGCAGTCTAATCACTAATGCATTCTACACAAAGTTTTTCTAAAGCACCTAATGTCAAATAACCATCAACTTGATCTTGGAAGTTCATGGAAATTAATCTCCTGACATCACAGAAGTGATTACTTAGTATAGTGAGTGAAACAGTCTTATATTTTTGGATGTAACATAATTTATTTTTAACAAACTTAATCTGTGTTAATTTTATTATTTTTCTACATTATTTGTATTTTAACTAATAGTTACCAGTGAGCCATGTAAGATTTCGGTAACACCATTTAAAATAAGTATCCTGAAGAAAACTGTCAAAATAAAGTTTATATAATTCCACATTTTAAAAACTTTAACTATAAAACTTCTACCAGTAAACTGCATAATATAATCTAGTGACATGTATTTTTGAATAAGAGGGAGTACTATGAAAGTAACTTAGTAAACTATTTATATATATTCTTTATACCAAAAGCAGTTAAATGAAAATGTCTAACTTAAACACTCACTCATGCTAGGCAGACTGAATTTTGTGCTAAATTTTAACTTAAGCAGTAAAATCTATGATCCATTCATCTTATCATACTCCGTTACTCCTCCCATCTAATTATCTGATCATTAATGTACTTTTTTATTATAAGATGCATCTGTATCATTTTTTAAATAAAATTGTTCCCATTTTTCCCACAAGCATTTATTTTCTAATCAGAAGAATTCATATAACATTACTGTATAGTAAATATTCAAAAATATTTAAATGGTAAATATTGAATAGAGATGATCCAAAAAAGTAATTGCTTCATGTGGAGAGCAGAATTTATTTTAAACTTAGAAAACAAGCAAATTAAAATGTTGTTTTGTATAATATTTAAATACTTATGCCTTTTGATTTTGGTTTTAATATAAGTTTCTTTTCAACACTCTTTTTAATATACATATATGCCCAAGCATGGTACATTATGAATCTTATTTTTTTAAGTAACAAAAAATAATTATCCTGAAAAATGCCTTAACACCATCACATAAGGCAAAATTATTGTATTCCTCAGACTACTTTTTTACTCTACTACTGTGACAGATTAACACTATTTTTAATAAAATGATTGGCAACACTCAAGTCACTTGTTTCATACATCACAAAGGAATAATTATTTTCCAGTAATGTGCTATAATTCTTTTTTTTCTTTTTTCTTTTTTTACAAGAGACAAGGGCTGGCTATGTTGCCCAGACTGGACTCAAACTCCTGGGCTCAAGCAATCCTCCTGCCTCAGCCTCCTGAGTAGCTGAAACTGTAGGTGTTTACCACCACACCTAGCTGTGATTCTTTGCTTTGCTTTAGATATCAGAATGAAATTTCCATTGGTACCGTGTGTGTGTGTGTGTGTGTGTGTGTGTGTGTGTGTGTGTAAGAACCCAATAGAAAAATTAAAAATCTGTGAGTTTTTTTTTTTTTTTTTTTTGAGACAGAATCTTACTCTGTTGCCTAGGCTGGAGTGCAGTGGCATGATCGCCACTCACTAGAAGCTCCACCTCCCGGGTTCACGCTATTCTCCTGCCTCAGCCTCCCGAGTAGCTGGGACTACAGGCGCCCAACACCACGCCCGACTAATATTTTTATATTTTTGGTAGAGACGGGGTTTCACTGTGTTAGCCAGGATGGTCTCTATCTGCTGACCTCGTGATCTGCCCGCCTCGGCCTCCCAAAGTGCTGGGATTACAGACGTGAGCCACCGCGCCTGGCCAAAATCTGTCAGATTTTTAACTTCCTGACCTAGGATGAAGGTTTTTCTTATTTTGATGTAATATATATACTGAGTCAGTTGAACTTACAAGGACTAATTACGTGAGGGTGAGATCAACCATAGATGTTTATTAACTTAATTAGTAAATATTTATGAAGGTATTTTAGGTATATTTTTAATTTAGTCCAGTGCTTTTTATTAAAACACATGTCCTTAATATCTGGCCTCTGCCTGCCTCCCCAGCCTCACCTCTTGTCTCAAACTTCGACTTGCAGCTTCACTCTCACTTGCAGTCTCCTCAATGGCCCATGCTTCTGTCACTTCCACGTCTTTTATTTATTTATTTTATTTTTATTTTGAGATGGAGTCTCACTCTGTCACCAGGCTGGAGTGCAGTGGCATGATCTGGGCTCACTGCAACCTCTGCCTTCCAGGTTCAAGCGATTCTCCTGCCTCAGCCTCCTGAGTAACAGGGACTACAGGCAGGCGCCACCACGCCCAGCTACTTTTTGTATTTTTAGTAGAGACAGGGTTTCACCATGTTGGCCAGAATGGTCTCAGTCTCCTAACCTTGTCCTCCCGCCTCAGCCTCCCAAAGTGCTGGGATTACAGGTGTGAGCCACCACGCCTAGCCCACATCTTTTGTAAATGCCAAAAATGCTCTCCCCTTTGCTACAATAGATCAATCTTGCTCTTCATGTAGTCCTCCACTTCGATGTCACTTCCTTTAAAATGATTTTTCTGCTTCTTCATGACTAGGTTAGATAGCCTACCTCTGTGCTCCCAGAGTAATTCGTAAGTTATTGTCGCACCTCCAACATTATTTTAATTTCCTGTTTCCTTGGTATCTGTCTTCACCATACTGTAAACTAGTGGCAGAAACTGTCTTTTTCTTACTCATTGATTCACCCACAGCACCTTACACAGAATTTAGCACACAATAGATATGTATTAAACATATGTGGAATGAGTGGAAAACTAATGTTTAACTCTGCTAAATACCTGACTGCATGTTTAATTAGCTCTCTATATGGGTCTAGGTTGTCTGTTCTGTGGAGAAGGGTATTAGTAATCAGTCCTCCAAACCCAAACTAAACTGTTTAGATTATTTTCCCTAATTACCAAACTATATAGTGTCTTTAAGGATTTATGCTTTCTACTTGGGATACACCTCCATATCAACCTGGAATTGTTTTTAAAAATACTTTAACATCTAACTCAGTCTTTCCTTCTTAGTGAAGATCTTGCTAGCTCCTCCTTCACACCATTCATCCTTCCCTGCCAATATACTGACTTCCTTCTAAATCTTTGGCATATGCAAAACTTAACTTTTTA
Source organism: Colobus angolensis palliatus (assembly GCF_000951035.1). Classification (NCBI taxonomy): domain Eukaryota; kingdom Metazoa; phylum Chordata; class Mammalia; order Primates; family Cercopithecidae; genus Colobus; species Colobus angolensis. The sequence goes on from NW_012114622.1 coordinate 5,232,569, forward strand.
ATGATGAGTTTGTTGCTTGATGCATTAAAACCCTATCAAATAATTTTGATTCAAATTTAAATGCATTTTTTAGCTAATCTATATTATCTCTTCCTCTTGCCTCTATAGACATATGGTAGTGATTCGGTATGGATACCTATCAGGATGACTAATTAAGGCCAAACCATCTGAGCATTTAAAATGTACCCTTCAAATAGAGGGGAGGTGCCAAGTTGATAACATCTTGATAACATTGGATAGTGATATCCCATGAGCTTACATATTCATTGTCCCTAGTCAATTGACGTTTATATCTATTATCACTTGACTGAAACATGATTTATTGTTTTATGATCATTTGAATCATTGTTTAAAATTCAGTTTGCGGAGTGTTGTGTTGTGTCCCTGCCATTTTTTACCATTCCTTTAGAAGATTTGCAGCCACTCTGCTATTTAGGGAAGATGGTTTCTCCTTCTAACTGTTACATAGTAAACCTCATTGTTTTCCAAATAGGAGACTCCTTCTTTCTGTAAGAGTAATAATTTTATGCTAGGGACATCAAAGATGAGGACGAAAATGTCACATTGTGATTCTGTCTCCATGACACTCCACAATAATACGAAGTGAAAATTTCAAGCTAAGGGAGCCTTTGCTTTATCTACAGTGTCAAAAGTCATGTGTCTCAGATTTTGTTCTCTAATTTGGGTATTAAAATAACCATTTTTATATTTTTTTAGAAAAGTATAATTATATCTTAAAATTTTATTTATAAAATATTTCCCCAAGTCATTCTTTTTAATAAGGTTTTTTCCTAATCAAGAAATAGAAATTATAGTTCCTACTTTTGATTTACTGTTAGCTATTTTAGTTAGAGATTTATTGCCTTAATCTATATGTAATATAATGTGTTTATCACTTAGGAAACATTAAAAAAACATAAGTTAGTAATTTTGTGTAATGCTATAATTATATCATTCATCAGAATAATTATATAAAAGTAAATAAAGGTAAGGGTAAGATAATACCTAATTTAGGATGTCTTTCAACTGTATGGTGCTCATAATTAAAGATTTCAGATAGAAACTAAAGGGCCTTAGTTCCCTTTCACATCAGCCTAATTTTCAAAATAAAACCATAAAATAAATCATAAAATGGTTTCTTTATGTACACATTTATACACTGAATAACAACTATCCACTTAGAAGTTTTTTGGACCCAAAAAAAATTGTTAAATTGTTAATGTGTCTTTACACTAGAGCACAAAACTTAAAAGATGAATTTTGTAGCTCATTTGACATGGCAAGCTTGAGAGCAAAAATGATTTAACTAGCCTAGTGCCATTAGAAAGTATTTAAGGTTTGCAATGGAAAGTATGTGATTATTTCATGTTACTTAAACCGTTGAAAGAAAACGTCGCACATTATCAGTCATTAAAAGTAAACATCTTGCATTATACATAATCTCAGAAATTTAAGACGTTACAGATAAACAGCTTACTAAATTGAGACGTAAGTAAGATTTTATGTCTTTATAAAGAAGGTATTTTTTCACTTTCCTACTTTTTTCCAGTTGGACTAAAAGGCATAAAACAAAAACCTCACCTAGCCTAGCCTAGCATCTAATAGCCCTCACAGACATATATGAATATTTAGATGCAGACTAAACACAGATACCAAAACATGTATCCTCACAACATTTCTAATGGCACATTGAGCAACCTGGTGAGTAAAGACTGCAGCATCTCAAGGTAGAAAATAAGCAACAAGACTTATTTGCCAAGTGACTGTGAAAACCACTTTTCATGCCTGACTGCTACATACAGAATTCTGTGAACCTCTGAAGTAGCCATGTGACTTAAGGTTTAGCTGCTAGCAGCTAAAATAGGTCATCAAGCTCCAGGTCTGTTACAGTCTTACAGTTCTGTCATTCCCGTCAAGAACTTTGTTGTGTAGGAACTGGCTTTTGGCTGCTTAATGTTTGTTTTTGTTTTTCTGGGGGGAACTTAGAAGGTCGATGAGGGGGCTGGGGCAGCAAGGCTGATGACTAAATAGTCTACTCTTCAACCCTGATTTCTAATAGGGGTAGGAAAACCTCTGGATACTCCCTGTAAGGACACTCCCTGACTTTTGCCAGCTTACCATCTGAACCCAGTTTTAAGTGATTTATGACAATGGAGCCAGCATGACTGCACTCTATACTGAGTATTATTATTATATGATTCAATAAATGTCTTCTCTGTTGCAGAAGTTTGTAAGAACTGTTCAAATTGTTTTGTTTATTGAAGTTGTACTGATTATTTTTTAAAAAATGGAGCAGTCATTTAGGACTTAGAAGTCTTTTCTTATGAGGTGATTTTGTTATAGTGGCATTTCTTAGAGATGGTATTTATTCTAGTGCTGTGAAGAACCTGTATAACTTTTTAGATATGATTTGTATTGAGCATATGTGAATTGCAAGTAGTAATTCCAGCTGAGCACGGTGGCTCACACCTGTAATCCTGGCACTTTGAGAGGCTAAGGCATGGGCGGATGGCTTGAGCCCAGGAATTTGAGACTAGTCTGGGCAACATGGCAAAACCCCATCTCTACAAAAAATACAAAAATTAGCTGGGCATGGTGTTGGGCACCTATAGTCCCAGCTACTCAGGTGGATGAGGTAGGATCACCTGAGCCCAGGAGGTCAAAACTATGGTGAGCCGTGATTGTGCCACTGCACTCCAGTCTGGGCGACAGAGCAAGACTCCGTCTCAAAAAAAAATTAAAAATAAAAATAAAATAATAAAATAAGTAATCTTTTTAAAAAGAAAGTCATAATTCAGTAAAATAGTTATCACATACACAGTTCATCCAAATGACTTCCATATAAGTTGATGATATTCTAAGTTTAAGTATGGAAATGCAAAACCTGGAAATTAATAAAAATATAAAGGGATGACAGTAGTTTTTGGTTTTTGGTGGGTTTTTTTGTTTTTGTCTTTGTTTTTTTCGAGATGGAGCCTCCCTCTGTCACCGAGGCTGGAGTGCAGTGGTGTGATCTCGGCTTACTGCAGCCTCGCCTCCTGGGTTCAAGCGATTCTCCAGCCTCAGCCCCCCAAGTAGCTGGGACTACAGGCGTGCACCACCATGTCTGGCTAATTTTTGTATTTTTAGTAGAGATGGGGTTTCGCCATGTTGGCCAGGCTGATCTCAAACTCCTGACCTCAGTTGATCCACCCGCCTCAGGCTCCCGAAGTGCTGGGATTACAGGCATGAGCCATTGGTGGGTTGTTTTTTGTTTGTTTGTTTGTTTTTGAGACAGTGTCTTGCTCTGTCACCCAGGCTGGAGTACAGTGGTGTGATCATAGCTCACTGCAGCCTCAAATTCCTAGGCTCTAAATGATTCTCCTGCCTTGTCCTCCCAAGTAACTATGACTACAGACACATGCCACCACATCCTGCTAATTTTATTTTTTGTAGAGATGGAGTCTCACTATGTTGCCCACACTGGTCTTGAACTGCTGGTCTCAAGCAATCCTCCTGCCTCAGCCTCCCAAAATGTTGGGATTACAGGCATGAGCCACTGCACCCGGCCTAACAGTAGTTTTTGATGTGATCTCAGTTGCCACAATTTTAGGGCATAAATCATAGTCCCATTATCAGTTATCTATCATAAGCCCCACAATTTTAATTGTCAAAACTTTATATGCTATAGATATGAATTATTTAAAAGAGAACACCTGGTAATCTATGTTTAAGCATGCTAAATATGTTTGTAATTTCTTCTACACAATATGATGCACTAGTATTTACTTCTTGATTTTTTTGATATCTGATGAAATGCTAGTTAGCTCATGGTTACTCTAACGGAAATAGAGAAGTTTTTCTTAGTAGTGCTATTCATTATAATAAAACATTCATTCAAAATATTGCCCATATTAGAGAACTCCTTGCTTATTAAGATATAACTGAGTATTTAAGATTGCCTGGGTCCACAGGAAATGTAATGTGTGGCCATAAAAACAAACCCAATTATGACCTTTGGTGGTATCCTGCATGGAGAATACATCAACAATTCATCCCTCTAATTACAGCATTTGAGAAATTGGGGTCATTGGTATTGTTTTCTATTGGAAGTGAACAATAGGACAAAATCTGTGTGGAATCTCTTGAATTTTTATTTAACAGAGCATCTAATAGAATATTATTTCATAAACCTTTCAGAACGTTTTAAACATTGTAAGCATTGTAGAAAATTTTATTTAATAAAGATTCACACTAGAACATTGGAGACACATTTTTCACTAACAAAATATGGAAAAGCTTGTTTCCAAATTGGTGTGTTTAATTGCTTGCATGATCTTGGCAAGTTAATAGAAAAACCTTTAAGTTTGATGCAACCAGTCATCACCATGTCTTCAGTTGACACATTTTGTTAAATAAAAGGTAGAAAATAAGGAAACATGTATTTCCATCTAATTTGAACAGAAGTCTATAGAATATTTGGAAAGCTGTGCTAAAATATTTAATATGGAAAGGAAAGTCTCATTTATAAAACTGTGAAAAGAGTTACCATTTTAACTTGACCTGCCAACCATTTTTCTTCATTTACCAGGTGTACATTTTAGGATTGGAAGTAAATGGAAATGAAACCCTCTTCCCTACAACACTGCAGTCTTCATGTAAGGGCTGTTTAAAAAAATGCCAGGGCATGACTTTTCTCTCAAACCTGAAGGCACTCATAAAGTTAAACTTATTCAAGAATAGGATTTCTGAAAGAATTTACATTTAAGAACTGAATTAACGTCCTGTCCATATTAGTAAAACAAAACTGAATGTTACCTCTTTGTATAATAGCAGTAGCATTGTCTTCATTAATTCAAGTTTCTAGCACCTAGTTTTAAAAACAAGCACTTGGATTGTAAAGTGTGTACATGTTTGTATAAAATGTGGCAGTAACAAAGCTTTGGAAATTATGGAAACTAAATGCTTGGTTACCTCTGTAACCCTCTTTTTTCTATTTTATTGCTAATACTACAAAAAGGCAGTTATTTGTCCATCTGGTTTCCTTAGCATATACATTCTTGCACGTAGGAAAAATCATCACTGTCAGAAGTGAAGAGTTAAGGGCAGGACAGGGAAGGGATTGTGACAGATTGAATGGGTGGAATTGTTGCCCACAAGAGTCATGAGAGGGAATGTAGTATAACAATTAATACATATAATCTTTTTCAAAAATATATTAAGCATATACAGTGCCAAAGTGATCATGTAGGCACTGTGGAAAATGCAAATGCTATATATGGTTTCTGTTCTCACATAACATCTTAGATACTTAATACGGTGGAAGTTGTGAAAGAAGTCTCTTCCCTCTAAAAACTCTGTAGTTATACAATCTTTTTCAGGTGTTTATAGGAAGATTTTTTCCCTCTTTAAATAGAAGAAAACAATTACTGTTTACCCAACATTCAATCTGACAGAAAATCCTGTTGGCTTTGATTTAAAATATATTCATAATTTAAGCAGTTTTTACCACCTCCAATGCTACCACTCAGTCCAAGCCTAACTAGAATTCTTCTTTTAACCCTGACCTCCTTCAATCTGTTCTCATACAGTAGCCAAGAGGATGGTTCTTTTAAAACATGAGACAGATCATGTCATTTCACTGCTCAGACTCTCTGTTAATTCTTCATCTCACTCAGAAGTCCTTAAGTGGCCACCAAGACCCCATGTGACCTGGCTGCCTTTATTCGCTGATCTCATCTTTTATTCCTCTCCTACCGTTGGCTCTATTTTAGTCACACTGGCCTCCTTGCTTGAACACAGTAAGCCTCAGGGCCTTTGCTGCCTGTTTCCTTTGCCTAAAATGTTATTCTTTCAGATCTTTTCATAGTTAACTTCCTCAGTACTTTCAAATATTTGTTCATATATCACCTTCTTAATGAGGGTTTCCTGACTCTTCTTTTCCAAGTAGCAACCTACCCCCATTTTGCCATTGCCAATCACTGTTAGTCTGCTTCATGTTTTCCCATAGCACTCACCACCTTCTAATATGCTGTATAATTTTCATATCTGTTATGTTCACCTTCCATCTTCCTGTACTAGGATGTAGGTTTCAGAAGAGCAAGGATTTTTGTCCATTCCATTCTGTTTAGAACAGTATCTTACCTATGATAAGGTGCTCAAAAAAAAAGTTAGTGTGTCTCAGTTTCTCTCAAATTGTTTCCTCTCTTCTTCCCTAGTTAAATTATATACAAGAATGAATGAATTTGGAAGCTTATACTAGTTGAAATAATATCATTTATTGCTATTATTTAGTAGGTACTAAATGTTAGACACTGTATAGGCACTTTGCTGGTATTATTTAATCCCCACAGCTAGTTCTCAGAGTCAGATAAAGAGGCTTAGAGAGGTTAAGTCATTGGCCCAAAATCACATATCAAATGAATGGCTAAGCTCCAATTCAAGCCTGTAAGAGACTCCAAAGGCCAAGCCCTCTTTGTAGCTTTTGGGTTATGGCCAAGTTTAGCAAGTTTCATTCAATATCAATATTTTTATTTATATTTACATCATTTTTTAAAACCATGTGCCTCCTCACACTTTTTTTAAGTTGATATAAAATTTTCTGTTACATGTTTAAATAGTGACAAAGGGTGTAATTTCTGACCTATTGAATACATGCTTTAGTATGTTTTCATCCAAATCATGAAGTGTAGGCTTAGCTCATTCAATTAGTAGAAAAGGTTTGTAATATAGTCTATTTGGCAATCATTGTCAAATTGATGAGAACAAAGTCCAACTTCATTTTTTAGTTCTAATTAAACAGTTTCCAGGACAATCTCCCCACTTTCTGTTACCATGAATGTGTCCCATGGTCATCATGAAACAAAATGCAAGTCCCTTTAGTTCATCTGTTTTGCAATTATGGGGCTCTCCCTTAGGAGCAATGTACCACACACTAAGGTCCAAGGTGGGTGAGAGCTATACCTTCTTTTGCCAAGTTCAATTAAATGGGAAAGGAGAACTTGCAGACTGTAGGTACATTTTCAAGTAGATTAATTTTAGGAGAGAATAACTATGGAAACTGAGGATCTCAAAATTGAATTCTTTTGAAACTCCCCATGCCCACATAGCTATTGGAAAGTCTTTGTAAAACCCAAAGGGGATGCATTTTCCAGTTTCAAGACCTCTGCTTTATGTTATGTAGTACATTGAAATTTAGAAAATACTCCAAGTTTTTTCGTGGTTATAGTAATTTATTATAATCTATAAAAATAGATCTTTAGGTTATACCAATGTGATTTAAAAAAAAAACAAGAATGGAATTAAATACTTAACATTGATGTAAACTATTTAATTAATAGACTTTTTAAAGAGTTTTTAAAAGGCGTACAGAAAAATTGAAAGGAAAATATGGAGTTCCATATACCCATCCACTCATTCCTCAGTTTCCCCTATTATTAACATCTTGCATTAGTGTGGAATATTTGTTACAGTTGGTGAGCCAGAATAGATACATTATTATTGACTGAAGTCCATACTTTATACTAAGGTTCACTCTGTTTTGACATTCTGTGGGTCTTGACAAATGTATAATGACATGTATTCCCATCTCAGTGTCATATGGAATCGTGAAACTTTCCTAAAAATCCCCTGTTCTCTACCTATTCATTCTTCTCTCCTTCTTTCCTCCCTCCCCCAATGTCTGACAGCTGTTGATCTTTTTACTGTTT
>NW_012114622.1:5247026-5300708 GCF_000951035.1 Colobus angolensis palliatus
GCACTCCCTAGTGAGATGACCCCAGTACCTCAGTTGAAAATGCAGAAATCACCGGTCTTCTGTGTCGCTCGCACTGGGAGTTGGAGACTGGAGCTGTTCCTATTCGGCCATCTTGCTCCGCCCCCCAAGCAATATGCATTTAAGGCCAGGTACAGTGGCTTTTGCCTGTAATCTCAGCACTTTGGGAAGCCAAGGTGGGAGGATCAATTGAGGCCAGTAGTTTGAGACCAGCCTGGACCACAAAATGAGACCCCTGTCTCTACAAAAAATTTTAAAAATTAGCCAGGTGTAGTGGTGTGCAGCAGTGGTCCCAGCTACTCAGGAGTCTGAGGTGAGAGGATCACTTGAGCCTAAAAGGTCAAGGTTGCAGAGAACCGTGGTCGCACACCACTGCACTCCAGCCTAGGTGACAGCCTTTAAGACACTGTCTCAAAATTAGTAAATAATTATTATTATTTATTGCATACATATGTGTGTGTGTGTGTGTGTGTTTGTATGCATTTAAGATTCTTCCATGTCTTTCTCTGGCTTGATAACTCACTTCTTTTAGTGCTAAATAATATTCCATTGTGTGGGTGTACCATAGTTTGTTTATTCATTCATTTACTTTCTAAAGAACATCTTGGTTGCTTCCAAGTTTTGGCAATTATGAATAAAGCTACTGGTATGAACATCCATGTGCAGGTTTTGTGTGGACGTAAGTTTTCAACTCATTGGGTAAATATCAAGGAGTGTAAATTGATGGATTGTATAGGAGCATATTTCATTTTGTAAGAAACTGCCAAACTGACTTCCACAGTAGCTATACCATTTTAAATTCCCACCAGCAGTGAATGGGAGTTCCTGTTGCTCCACATCCTTGTCAGCATTTGGTGTTATCAGTGTTTTGGATTTTAGCCATTTTTCTAAAATGTAGAAAATGAGAGTGGTATCTCATTATTGTTTGAATTTAAAATTTTCTGGACATATGATATGGAACTTTTTGTATGTTTATTTGCCATCCATCTCTCTTCTTTGGTGAGTTGTCTATGCACATCTTTTGCCCATTTTTAAATTAAGTTGGTTTTTCTGTTATTGTTGAGTTTTAAAAGTTCTTCGTATATTTTATATACCATTTGTTTGTTGACTGTCTTCATGCAACTATATTCAAGTTCAGTTGACTATATTCATGTACCACATATACCATAATCTATATTCATGCACCACATATACCGTAATAATCTATATTCATGCACCACATATACCGTAATCAAGACTATACCACATGTCTTGATTATGATATCTTTATATTGTATCTTGAAGTCAGGCAGTGTATTAGTTTGCTAGTGCAGCCACAACAAATACCACATACTTGCTGACTTAAACAATAGAAATTTTATTTTCTTACAGTTCTGGAGGTCAGAAGTCTAAGATCAAGATATCAGCAGGGTTAATCTCTTCTGAGGCTTCTCTGCTTGGCTTATAGGTGACTGTTTCTCCCTATGTTTTCCCTCTGTGCTTGCACAGGTCTGAGTTTAAATTTCTTTTTCTCATAAGGTCACCAGTCATATTGGATTAGGGCACATCCTAAAGACATCATTTTAACTTAATTCCTCCTCAAAGACCTTATACCCAAATATGGTTACATTATGAGATACTATGCGTAAGGGTTTTAACATGAATTTTGAAGGGAAACAATTCAGCCCATAACAGGTAGTTTCAGTCTTGCGACTTTGTTCTTCAGTATCGTGTTGGCTATTATTCTTTTGCCTTTTCATATAAGCTTTAGAGTCAGTTTGCCAATATCCATAAAATAACTTACTTGGATTTTTATTTGGATTACATTGAATTTATAGATCAAGTTAGAAAGAACTGAAATCTTGACAGTATTGAGACTTTCATTTCTAGGGCTGGGTCCCCCTGGAGTTGTCTACTCTCTAATATCCACCCTGAGCTTCTAACAATTTGTCTTTTACAGTTTAGATTTTGGTACTGGTCCCTGTGGAGAATTTTTTTTTCTGGGCTTTTACTTGGATAAGTTGTGATTCTCTATATCTACCTATCATCTCTACAATTGTAGAGGGCAGTGGTTTCCCTGTGACCCCAATTATCTGATGGATCTAAGATTTGTTGATTTTTCAGTTTGTTCAGCTTTTTGCTTGTGGAGACAGGAATGACAACTTCAAGTTCATTACATGCAGGACTGGAAACCAGAAGTCTCCAACATACTTTTTATTATTGTAACATCATTGTGAAGAAAATTAAGCACTTACTGGTTCTTTATTATACCGAAGGAATTGAATTAGGTATAATACATCTTGAGACTGGCAAGAATCCCATTTTGCTAAAATGATATTTATGAAAATATTTCTGCACTTGCATCATTAGTTCTTGAAACATATTTACCCTAGAGCATTGGTTTGCAAAATGCTATGGCCCCAGTGGTTCCCCAGAAGATCCTCTGAAATTGCTGGTTTGAGTTTTGGACAGGGTTGTGGAGGGGTATAAGCAAGAAGGAACCAAAGGGCAAGGAAGACACTAAGTTCATTATACTCACCCCTGCTTGAATCAGAGCATATGTGTTTTATTTGTTTCATATATACCATTTGAAGTAGCGGTTTGACAATTAAAATATGTTTAAATCCACTGCCCTTGAGTGTTAGCGAATGTTGTATGCAATAGAGAAGGTTGTATTTAATCTTCTAATGTTGTATTCAGTAGGCTGCACAGTAGATGAACCTACATCATGAAAAGCTTCTTTGCAGAGTTTAGTAATGAAATTGTTAAGAAAGAACTCTAAGGTAGACTCATTTTATTTAATGTAAAGTGATCATGTTGAAATAAAACTATTAGGGACTATAAAAACTCAATTTAAAATATAGTTAATTTATCCTGAGGAGCTCAGATATTCCCAAATTAAGTATTTTTGAGGTATTAATTAGCTTATGTATCAAAAAAGATAAAGTTTGATTGTACCTTTATTAACCTGAGGTTAAGTTTTCTTGTTGAAAGTTATAAATGTCAGTATATCCTAACTCATTAGTAACAGTTGAAATTAACCAACTTGGTAACTTCTATTTTTGTAAAAATTTACAGTCACATATTTAGATTTTTTTTTTTTTTTTTTTTTGGAAATTTGACTTTGTATCATGAGGGGAGTTGAGGATAAGTCTGAAATAAGATTTCAGGCTTTTCTCCTTCTGAAATGTATATTCAAACTGAACAGAGAAAAGCATTTTAAATTCATCTAACAGTCATGTATAATTAGGCTTGGTTCTACGTTGTGAATGGGGTTTCTGGAAGGGCAGAAAAAACAGGGTTTGAATTGTTACCTGCCCAGGCTTTGCACCATACCATATAGAATTGTTTGTAAACCTGCATACCACAGTAAAGTATGCTTAGTCTAAATCAGTTCAGAAAATTAGACACCTACTATGTATAAAGCAAATAAGTAAAACACCATTTTTCCACCAGAAAAGTGAACACAGTTGTAGAAGAGATTAGATAGATGTGCAAAAATCAATACAGGGCAAAATATCCTAAGTGTAATAAAGAAGCATAAAATGCTATGAGACTTAAGGAGAGAGATGTTACATCTGTTTGAAGGCAAATTAGAAGAAAATTGAAAGGGAAAGTAACATTTTTTGATGATCTGGAAGAACGTGAACAGAAGATACATCAGTGAGGAAATGGTTACAGTGCATGTAAAAGAAAACTGATAGGTGCTTGAACAAATAGAGCTTTATATTTCTTATATTTCTTTCCTTTTTTTTTTTTTTTCTTGAGTTGGAATTTCACTCTTATTGCCCAGGCTGGAGTGCAATGGCAGGATCTCAGCTCACTGCAACCTCCACCTCCCGGGTTCAAACAATTCTCCTGGCTCAGCCTCCCTAGTAGCTGGGATTACTGGTGTCCACCACCACGCCCAGCTAATTTTTGTATTTTTAGTAGAGGTGGGGTTTCGCCATGTTGGCCAGGCTGGTTTCGAACTCCTGAGCTCAGGTAATTCATTCGCCTCAGCCTCCCAAAGTGCTGGGATTACAAGCATGAGCCACCACGCCCGGCCTAGGGCTTTATATTTCAAAGAGAACAAGTGTAAAGGTAAGTAGATACTGATGTTGATTCAGTGCTTCTGTAATGTCAGCATCTCATCCAACTATGCAACAGTTTCAGCCAAGCTATTGACAAATATAAGAGAGATTTAAATGAAGAGCTATACTTGATACTATACTTGATATTTGCCAGGATCTGAATGATGAAAGAGGAGGAAGAATCATAGATTATTCAAGGCTGTAAAATTAGTGGCCCATCAATGAGACTCATAGGTGCTTCTTTACATATTTGCCTTCCTCACTAGCTGCTATTGTTAGAAAGGTGCAGAAGCAGTAAGTCTGGTAGCACTACTTTGGTCACACTTCCAAGATGATTACTGTCTTTGCCCCTTCTGAGATCTCACATACATATTCAGAGCTGACCTCAAATCTCACCTGCTCCCTGAGCCTCGCCTGACAGTTGCATCATAAATTGATCTTTTTTTGTATTGTGAAGTTAGAACCTTGACATTCATTGTTCAGTTCTCTCATTGTTGTACATTTTGTACAATACTGTATTAGCTCAAGTTGAGTAAGTATAAGAAATATTACCATGTGCCAGGCCTTTTGTGAGGATAGAAATATGTATTAACACAACTCCTGCCCATAAAGAGCTCATAGTCTAGTAGAGAAAACTGATGTATAAACAACTATAATAGAAATTGACTGGTACAAAAATAGTTAGGTTTGAAAATACTGTACAAAGACTAATAATGAGGCAGTTGTTCAGGGAAAGCTACAGCAGGAAGATATTTGAGTTGCATCTTGAAAGTCATTTGGACTATAAAATATTTATGTACTTATCACTTTCTATTTATATTACTTATTTTGACACTTACCTTGCCCATTCGACTGTAAGTTTCTTGAGGTCAGAAAGTATATATTCTATGCCTTTATTTCACCCATAGTGCCAAAATATTTCACTGAATCAGTATATTTGGTACTATCCAAATATTTTATTTATATTTACATAAATTTATTTCTTATTTTTATTTAACTTCCCTTCTCCTCCCCACAAAGCCCAAGCTTAGCTAGTCACCATTCTTCTTCCTATTTTTGTATCCTATTTTATTAACATTAGCCATGTAATACATTTTTAGAACAGCTTATTTTACACACAAATGTGTAGTTTCTTTCTATGCCATATCTTGTAAGTAAGCATTGAGATTTTTGCTATGCAACTCTTTAGGAGCTTTTATGGTGTCTTGTGTAAGTGAGCTTGATTAAAAATACAAAGCTTGGAATTTTTTAGTTTTCATATAGCTTTTGAAAAATTTTCAAGTTTATAATTTTTTGTACCACTTCAAAGTCTGAGGTTTCCATTTTAAAAAATATAATTTAAAAGCTGTGTTAAAACTACCATACTGTTAAAGTTTCAAATTGGCAAATTGAGTGTATTATTTTGAATTTTACTCTAGGACAGATGAAACAGACTCAAGCTCTTCTAAATTTTGTGAAACACCAGTGATATTTTCCTTCATAAACATTTAAATCCATCATCATTTCTGCAGGTTTCAAGGCCTTGGGCGTTTTAAGATTAATGTTCTAGGTGAATTAAAATTATTTTATGGTCTATTAACATAATTTGCTAAACATCTATTTAAAAGCCTACTATATAGGGGGTACTAGAGATACAAAAACAAGACATTGTTTCTATTTTAAAGAATTCACAATTTAATAAAGAAGAGATTTCTTCTGTCTGTACTATGGGATAAATTCAATTAACTAGATATAAATGTCAAAATTGATGAGAGGTAGAAAAGATCACTTATTAGATACTAAGTAAATGATTATTAAATGAACAATAGGAATCATAGACTTGAAACATAGGAAAGAAACATTACTGAATGAACTTTTTCAGTTCTTTGGTATCACCATGGTTTTGATTATTACAGTGATTGTCAGTAATATTTAATGCATGAGGCTAGGGTATTCTGGCATTCAACAATGCTCTACGCAGTCCTACCCAATTAAGAACTGCTATGATCCTGCACAACTTTGAAGTCTAACTAAAGCTACTACAAATATAAATTGGTATATCACTTCTTCCAGAGTTTATATTTATATTCGGTGCAGTCCCTATAAAAATCCCAGCATAAATTTTTGTAAAATAAAATAATGCAAAGGATCAAAAAGATAATCTTTAAATTAAAAAAAAAACAAGATCTCCCTTTGTCACCCAGGCTGAAGTACAGTGGATCAGTCTTGGCTCACTGCAGCCTCCACCTTGGGGATTCAAGTGATTCTCCTGTCTCAGCCTCCAAAGTAGCTGAAATTACAGATGTGCGCCACCACCCCTGGCTAATTTTTGTATTTTTACTAGAGATGGGGTTTCACCACGTTGGCCAGGCTGGTCTCAAACCCCTGACCTCAAGTGATCCGCTTATCTCGGCCTTCCAAAGTGCTGGGATTAAAGGCATGAGCCACAGCACCCGGCCCCAAAAAATAATCTTTACACCTAGCAAAGTTGGAGGACTACCCTATATCAAGATTTTTGGTATTGACACAAGGACAGAGCATTGTAACCAAACTGGACAGAAAAGAGTCCAGAAACAGACCCATACGTATCTGATCACCTGTGACTTGTACCAAAAATAACACTAGTGCAGATGGGGAATGATGTGCTTTTCAATAAATAGTACTCAGTCAAAACTGATATCCGTATGATCCATATGAGAAACACCAAGTAAATCTTGACCTCTTCTTCACAGCGTAAACAAAAATCAATTCCAGATGGACTGCAGTCTGATATGAAAGACAAAACAATAGACTTTTAGAAAGAAACACAGGACACTGTCTTCACGGGGAGTGTCTGGAAAGGAGCTGAAGGCACTTTCAAGGAGCTGCTGATATTCCTGATTTTGATCTTACTAAACAAATTATAAAATAAAATGATTTCAATATATGTACCTATGTAAGCATAAATTGATGCTTAAGACATAATACTGAAAAGCTTTTACAAAAAGTTATGCAGAAAGAAAGTGTCCTAATAGCAAAGGAGGTTTAGGCCAGGCACTGTGGCTCACGCCTGTATTCCCAGCACTTTGGGAGGCCGAGGGGGTGGATCACGAGGTCAGGAGATCGAGACCATCCTGGCCAACATGGTGAAACCCTGTGTCTACTAAAATACAAAAAATTAGCCAGGCGTACTAGCGGGCGCCTAATCCCAGCTACTTGGAAGGCTGAAGCAGGGGAATCACAAACCCGGGAGGCAGAGGTTGCAGTGAGCCATATCGCGCCATTGCACTCCAGCCTAGCAACAGAGCAAGACTCTGCCTCAAAACAACAACAACAACAACAAAATAGCAAAAGAAGTTTAATTGAAAAAAACAATTTTAAGTTACTGAATAATTTACCCAACCTGTGCATTTTTTTACTCTCTATTTCCAATTACATAGTTAATTGAAATGGGTTTCAATGCAATAGTGCAATTACTTCAAGAGGAGTGTAGTGAATTACAAATTTGTAACAGAAGAGTTGAAACTTAACAGATTTGTATCCAAACTTTAATAAATTAGTGAAGACATATGAAATGCAGAGACTTTAAGGAATTTTATTAATGAAGTTTATTTTGAAAACATTTCTGGCCGGGTGCAGTGACTCAACGCCTGTAATCCCAACACTTTGGGAGGCCAGGCGCGTGGATCACGAGATCAGGAGATCGAGACCATCTTGGCTAATATGGTGAAACCCCTTCTCTACTAAAAAAACAAAAAATTAGCTGGGCATGGTGGCACATGCCTGTAGTCCCAGCTAGCCGGGAGGCTAAGACAGGAGACTGAGACAGGAGAATCGCTCCATCCCGGGAGGTGGAGATTGCAGTGAGCCAAGATCACGCCACTACACTCCAGCCTGGATGACAAAGCGAGACTCCTTCTTGAAATAAAAAAATTCTTTCCTATATATGGTTAAACGATTATAGCACATTAATACTTTTATGTGTAAATGTTTTATGTTGAAATTGTCTTTTCAAGGGGTTATCACACAACTTCTCTATAGTCTCTTATAATACAGTTTCCTTTTCTAACCTTCTTGTAGGCTTTATGACTTAGTCAAAATGAAAGCCAAACTCACCTGTGAAAAATATATACATTTTATATATTAGTAATCTATTATTTATTTTGTCATGTTAGCCCTAATACAATTAAGGTTGTCACCTTCTTTCTTTAATCAATACCAAGAAAGTCTGGTTTGTTATTATTTATCCTGACACTAATTTTTATTCTAGACTCCACCTGTACCATATTTCTGATTTTTCATGATCTTGTGGAGTTTTTTTTTTTTTTTTGGTATGAAATAGCTTCTCATCTTAATTATCTTAAATACAAACATATTCACTATAATTAGATTCTAGCATTTGACTATTTTATTAAAACTTCAGATTAAACATGGATAAAGGAAGGAAGCCATCCGTCTGAGAGAGGCAGATCATGATGTGATTTCCAGCTCACAATTTTGGATTCTGTCCTATGGGTAATGGGGAACCATTAAAATATTTTATGCAGAGATTGCCAATCAGATTTGTGTTTTAGAAGTATCACTCTGGGCATGGTACAGTGGCTCACAAGTATAATCCCAGCACTTGGGGAGGCCATGGCAGGTGGATTGAACTCCTGGGAGCCCAGGAGTTCAAGACCAGCCTGGGAAACATGGTGAAGCCCCATCTCTACAAAAAATTAGCCAGGCATAGTGGTGGACACCTGTAGTCCCAGCTACTTGGGAGGCTCAGGTGGGAGGGTCACTTGAGCTGGGGATGTGGAGGTTGCAGTGAGCTGAGATCATGCCAGTGCACTCCTGCCTGGGCAACAGAGTGAGACCCTGCCTCAAAAAAAAAAAAAAAAACACTCTGGCAGGAGTATGAAAAGAGATTGGAGTCGGGGTGGGGTGGGGTGGGGTGACAAAACTAGAGGCCAAGAGTTAAGTTAGGGAACTATTGCAGAAACTAGGTGATCATCATTATCACCATCACCATCATCATAATGATTAGACATGAGATAAAATCAACTGAGCTTAGTCATTTTGTAAGAGAGAAGGAGGAGTCTAAACTGGCTTCCAAATATCTGATTTGGGTGACTAGATGGGGTCGGTGTCTTTCATTAAAATAGGGATCATAGAAAAAGGTGCAGTTTGAGACATGTAGAATAGGACATACAGGTGGATATAACCTTTGAACATTTGGATGTGTGAATTTGTTCTAAGGAGATACATGATCCAAAGATGTATATTTGGGAATCATTGTTATGTAGCCGGTAGTTGAAGACATTAGAACATGTAAGATCAGAAAACATGTTTAGAATCAGGAGAGAAGAAGGCAGAAGAATCATGTGGAGTGGTCTCATGGAAATTGAGAGAAGAGAGAATTTTGAAGGAATAATGAACAATGCCAAATGCATTGAGCAATGAATAGAAAGTCAACAGTTGACTCATAGGTAGAGAAGTCTATGGCATTTGGCAATATGAGGCTCATAGGTGACCATTGACCAAGAAATTGGGGCATAGGGCTCAAAACCTTAATTACATGTAATTGGTTAAAGATTGAATGACTATTGCAATTTCTTTGAAAGTGTAAAAAGTGAATGGGAGGTAAGGAAATAGAGACAGCAAGTATCAACACTGTTCCAGATTCTTGAGAATGAAAGAAAGGAGAAGGAAAGAATAATAGAGGCGGGTGCAGGATAGATAATTTTTCAATTATTTTGCTTTTTCCACTTGTACCTTGATTTTTTTTTTTTTTTTTGAGACCGAGTCTCAGTCTGTCACCCAGGCTGGAGTGCAGTGGTGCAATCACTCACTGCAAGCTCCGCCTCCTGGGTTCACGCCATTCTCCTGCCTCAGCCTCCCGAGTAGCTGGGACTACAGGCACCCGCCACTGTGCCTGGCTAATTTTTGTATTTTTAGTAGAGACGGGGTTTCACCGTGTTAGCCAGGATGGTCTCGATCTCCTGACCTCGTGATCCGCCCGTCTTGGCCTCCCAAAGTGCTGGGATTACAGGCGTGAGCCACCGCGCCCAGCCTAATGTTGCTTTTGATTGCATTTTCATGAGTTAATGTTAAACTTTGTATTTTTCTGTAATTAATCATTCTACAGTACTTTAGTTAATGGCATAAGTTTAAAAGAATCAGGGTTACCCTCAAACCAAATTAAGTATAAATAGTAAATTGTGTTATTTCCATGAATGCACAGGATTAAAAAATATTTATGACAGAAATATGTAAAATCACGATTGAATGAAAGGAAGACGTTGACAGCGTGTTGGATAAATGTGAGATACCTTAACAAATGATTTTTAAATGAGGCCATCTGTTAAAGCTTGCTGATGCTCTGAGTCTGGAGCAAGAGGTTATTTATGTTTTCACGTAAATCAGGCTTTAACCAAAATACTTTGGAAAAAACAGATGCCTTATAAAAATTCATTATTCCTAAAATAATTACAGCCTTCTAAATGTTAACATCCCTTTCTACAAAGAATGGTGTTATGCTAATACTGTTTATATATATGAATGTGAAATTATTGTATCATTTGCTGTAATGCAAGGAAATGGTTTCTCCTTATCCCCACCTCCATCCTCACCCCTGGGAGATACATGCCTGCTTACCAGGACCAATTTTCTACTTATTTAGCTAAAAATAATTGACCTTTGAAAGTCATAACCCAAGTAGTTGAATTTGAACTAAAATCTAAAGATAAATCTAATATTTCAGGCATTCTTTCCTCCCACTCTTTTGATCTTTTTCACCCCCACTAAGTCTTACCAGGTATATTGGAGTGGAGGAGATTTCATAATAGAATACAGTACTGTGTCATGTTTCATTAATGTCAAAGATTTCATGTAGTAAATAGAACAAGAAGGTACCATTTTGTATAATATTCAAAATCTATGTAGCACATTGCTAAGCAGAGTATACACTCAAGAAATGTAGAATTAGTAATACTATGCTAGAAAATGAACTTCCAGTATTGCTGTTATTTTACTAATATGCATAGTCACTGACCTGTGAAGAGTGAACAGTATGTAGAAGTGCCTTCTAGAGATAGGAAATTATGAGAGTCCCTAACTTTCACATACATATTAGATTAATTTGAGCCTCTATAAAAAGAGAAAAAATTTGTGAGGGCTCAAGGGGGGAAAATGAGGGTACTTCCTGTTTGCAGCTTTTATCATTGGGAGAACAGTAAATTAGATCTAGACTAATATATTTGGTTTCTCTAATTTATGGCAATTTGTTAACTTTGTCATTGAGTGGAATGCTAAACAAAATTTCTATGGCATATAAGCACCTTGCACAGGGTTCGCTTTAATTATTTGAGAAGCTTTTAGGCATAGACTATTTAGTATACTGATTAAAGTATGATTAATTATTAATTAGTATCTTGTCCTGCAAGAATGTGTTTAGCTTTAATAGGTTCATCTTTACTTGAAAATAGTGGCAAGCTGGGTGCAGTGGCTCTCGCCTACTCAGTGGTGAGAGGATCACTTGAGGCCAGGAGTGGAAGACCAACCTGGGCAACATAGCAAGACCTCAACTCTAAAAAAATTTTTTTAATTAGCCAGGTATGGTGGTGCACACCTGTAGTCCCATCTACTCCGAAGGCTGAGCTGGAAGGATCACTTGAGTGCAGGAGTTTGGGGGTCAGCAGTGAGGTTCATTTGTGCCACTGCACTTCATCCTGGGCAACAAAATAAGAACCTGTCTCTAAAAAAAACAAGAAAGAAAGAAGAATGAAAAACATGGCTTACACACTGGGCGGATGTAGTGCATTTCTCCTTCCCAACTCCTCTCTGGGTTGATGCATTTATCCAAATGGAGGGTGGAAGAAAGACTGAAAATTACATTATGTGAAAGCCCCTGCCCAGCTCCTTGCTTATGATAGGAAGTCTGTGGCCACTGATTTCCCGTCTTATGTTCTGTGTACTCTATAAAGTAGTATGGTATAGTGATTTAGAATGAGGCTGTGTAGTTCAACAGCCTGAATTTGAAAGTTGACTCTGCCACTTACTGGATATGTGAGCTCAGCAAATAATGTCTTTTTGCTTCAGTTTTCTCACCTATTAAATAGAGACAATTGGCATCTTTCTCTGAGGATTGTGGTTGTGATAGTGGTGGTTGTTTTTCACTCAGGCAAAGAAGCATTGCTCTGCTAATGGAAACCTGGAGAAGTGCTTATTAGCAGACAATAACTCTGTTCTCTACCATCCTCCATATACCAGGGAAATGGTGGTGGTCTGTGAAATGGAACCAAAATAATATTCCTCTCATAAGGGAAGGAAAAGAAAATAACATGTGTTTTGTATGCATTATCTCACTTCATCTTTAGAATAATTCCTTCAGAATAAATATTATTAGCTGATTTTTTCATGTGAAAGACCTGAGGCTCAAGAGAGTTTCTTCACAAGATCAAATATCTGCTGAATAGCAAAGCCAAGATTCAGTCAGAGGAGTAGCTGACTCAAAAGCCCATCTGTTTCCACCTCATTCTACTAGCTAAAATGCCAACATTCGGGGCATAGCTGTTTTCCTCCTTTTCTAGATGTGGCAAATTAAGAGAAACCTGTGCCACAATCCAGTCCATCTGCCTCACCTTCCTTCAAGTGAGAGGGAGCACGCACAGTAGAATCTCAAATAATGTTTGGTCACTGACCAGACAAATACTCCTTCTTTTTCCTAAAAAGAAAATGTATAGTTTATATCTGTAATATTGTGATGGATTATTTGTACTAAAATGTGAGTTTCTTCTATAGCTTTGTGGAAAAGTAAAATTAGAACTTCATGTATGAGACACAGTTATCCCAATTTAATCTTTATCCTCTTACACTGAATTAGTTTACAAAGTCTGAGTTAATAAAAAAGCACAGTTCTGTTAGCTTCCTACCATCATTTTATTTTGATCTTTCTTATTTAATTAAAGAAAATGTTGGCCCTGAAAATCTTGCCTCTGGCCAAAAAGAATAAAAGTCTTATCTGGTAATAACTAGTCATTACTAGTAATAGTTGAAGTTTTCTGTACTGAGTACTCAGTTTCATGTGGGTTTTTTTTCCCCTTTTTTTTTTTACACCAAAAAAGCAAAGGCAAATCATGTCTTTTCTTATTCAAGGCCTTTTAAAGGTACTTTTTTGGCTCTTTGCCCTACTTGTTAGTTTTCAGTCAGTTTAGAAACGATTTTATACTTCCCCAAATTTCCTACATTAAGACTTCAAAAGTCTTAACATTAAAGAATAGCTGCTTCTGGCATTTCACATAGCTCAGAGTAAGGCAAGTTAGTACAGATAATTTAAATGATACCCAGTCACAGGTACCTTCACTTTCATTGGTTGCGTTTTCAGAATACCTATTTAGTTATGTACCTTATGAATTTAAACATGACTAAAGATGAATTTTTTAATGTGTACATTATGTTTTCTGAGCCTGGAAATTAAGGGAAAAAATGATGAAGCCATGTTACACAAGTACTCAATTTTTTAAAAAATCTGGGATAGTACTATGCTAATTAATGCTTATTTTATGCAAACTAGACTATATCTGTTAACGGACACATTACTGTCAAGAAAATATTACTTGTCTTAATTATCAGTAATGAAGCAGGGATAAGCTGCTCACTTAGATATAATATATCTAATGACCTTTTCAGTTAGAGGTTGTGATGAAAGGTATCAGTTTCACAAATTATGCTTCATTCAGCTTCTGGCCTTTGTGTAGATTAATGTTTCGTGGATGAGTTTTAAAGTCAGGCATAAATTGTGTTTGGTGTTTAAAATTGATTTAGTGTCTTGCTTTTAGTACATCATTTTCTCATTTATAAAACCTCAGTTTTATCTTCAAGCTTAAATAAATAATCCATGGTAAATTTAGAATTGCCTTACTGCCAGTGGTTTTTTTTAACCTTACCAAATAGAATGGTACATATATTTACACTTGTTTAACTAAAGGACATACTTCATGACTGAAGTTTCTTTCTGATTTCTGAATTTAAAACAATAAGCACAATGTTTACAATAACAATTTTTGAACTAGGAATATAAATATTTATCATACCACTTTTCCTAATTAGATATCCCCAGATGACACAAAGCTGGTTATTCATCCCGAGATGACACATAACAGGTTATTGTGATAGAATTTACAATATCTCTTAACATTAACTTCTTATTGAGTAATAAATATG
Source organism: Colobus angolensis palliatus (assembly GCF_000951035.1). Taxonomy (NCBI): domain Eukaryota; kingdom Metazoa; phylum Chordata; class Mammalia; order Primates; family Cercopithecidae; genus Colobus; species Colobus angolensis. The sequence continues at coordinate 5,261,261 of NW_012114622.1, forward strand.
ATATTGTAACATCATTAAAGAACTCATAGATTTGGCCTTATTCACACCAACAGGAGGATTGCCCCCATGTTTTAAGCAACTAAGTAAGGATTTAAGCATTTTATCTATGTAACAGAACAGTGAGACAAAAAGTGGTTTTCAAATTTTTAAGCTGTGAAACTCTGAGAAACTTCTTACTCAGAAGTCCAATAAAGAAATCTAACAATACTGGAGCTGCTCTGGTTGAGTTGGAAAATTTCTAAACTAACTTGAAGGAATCCAGGGCTGCCAAGGAGCGTTGTTTTGATACTATGATCCTGATAGTTATATTATTAACGTAGCCCAAATATTAGAGTTGGGGAGGAAAGTACAGGCCATGGTTTTCAGACCTTCATCTTAATGGTTAGGGAATCGAAAGATATAATATAACTAGCCTAAGTTAATATAGTCGGTAAGTGCTATGATCTAGAATCTAAAAAAAAATTAAGTACTTCTAGTGATAGAATCTTTTCCCTACTAACTGTAGCCCTACTACTGTAAATAATGAATTTTGGAAACTATTTAAAGAACAGTTTCTGAATTGACCTATCTTTGTGTAGAAAAAAAGTAGACCATCAATTTTTCATTTGCAAGGGCAAATAGCTACCCCAGCACATTGACTCTACTTCTTGCTCCCTTGCTCATTTTGGAAGAGTACACAGTGACAGGTGCCAGTTCTGTACCTTGGCTTTGCAGAAAAGCAGGAGAAGATCAGCAAAACAGGAGTTTTCCTGTGCTCTACTTAATTCCAATTCCTCCAAGGCACATTCATACATGATGTTGCCTCTGATTGGAGCAACAGCCCCAATCTCACACCCCCTCCACCTCCTACCACTGTGGTCTCAGCCAGGCTGACTTCTGTGTATCCTTCAGGCTGCAGGTTAAATATCACTGTCTCCCTCAGGGCTTCTATGATCCACACCAAGTCTAGATTGAATACCTCTGTTTATGCTCTGGTAGCATCCTGTATTTTCTCTATCATAGCAGTAACCACACTAGATTGCAATTACTTACATCATCCCCCTCTTAAATACTCAATTCCATAAATAGAGACCACTAGTGTCTTGTTTATCATTGATTCTTCCAAGCCTAGCAGAGTTTCTGACACATGACTCATGCCCCATGTTTATTAGGGGAGGAAGGAAGGGATGTAGACTCTCCACTGCCCACTCAAAGGAGTAAGTAACATGCTGAATGGAATGAATCTTAAACTGGTTTCTTATTGAGCAGCTGCCGACTTCCTGTGTGACTTTAGAAGAGTTATCTCTAAGTCTTCGTTTCCATTTCCAGTAATAATACCTACAGTACCTAGCTTTTGTGTTTCTTGTGTTTCTTGTATTACAAGTGGGTTTTCTCTACATCAGGGTTTTCATTTCAGTTTCTGTATTATAATGGAAGAAGAAAGCCTGTTTTTTGTTTGTGTGTGTGTGTGTTTTTTTATTATTGATACCAGATTAAGGAGCCTTCTCTCAAAAGCAATTTGTTTAAAATCATCTTACTAAAATTCTAGGTCCCAAGAAATTGAAAAATGGGCCATCTCCTTCATTTACAAATAATCTTACAGACTTTTAATGATGATGACATTCTATAAATAAAGTATTTGTAGTCATTCTTGGAAACTTCAGGACTTTATTTCTTGATTTTATCCTTGAGAATGGTACTTATACAACTTATAATTTAACATGTATACCACGTAGTCAGGGTGGAATTATTGTCCACAATTGAAAGTGTCTAAACTTGTTTCTGTCAAAAATGAGGACTTGAAATGCAATCAGGGTCTCATCAAAAGCAATACCATTCTTCCAATGACTAATTATCATATTTTTATATTAACAAAAGAAGCTGATGAGATGAGTGGGATGTAAGAGATGAAGAAGAGAATTGTCTCATTCATTTTTTCAGAAAGTTGAGAAAGAAAAAGTTAAAAAAAAGAAACATTGAACTGTAGTAGTGTTCCTACTACATATCAGAAAATGCTTTATTTTTAAAAGGATTTTTTAAGGAAAATAATACACATAGCTAGAACAGCAGTTTATATTTAACAGAACTAAATGGTCACATTTTAAAGTAAAGTACGCCCTGGCATTTGAACAGCTGGTATATCCAATTCAGATTTGCATACTGTTGTTTAACCTTCCCAGCTGTAGTGGGGGTGGCATGTTAGTCTAATCTGGTATAAAATATGCATAGTATACTTAAAGTTGAAACTTTAAACACATATTTGTATTAAACTGATAAATTTTAGTCATATGAGCCTATTTTAAATAAATACCTTTATCTTTCTGTAACTTATTTATTGAGCAGATGTTAACTAATTAAAACCTCTTTCAAACCTTTTATGTTTTATTTATATCTTTTTGTACTTTAATATTACTATTGAACACAAAGTATATACATTTCCTGTGCATATGCTTACAATTACATTGTTATAGTCATAGAAAAAAAAAATTTTTTTTGAGACAGGGTTTCACTTTGTCACCTAGGTTGGAGTGCAGTGGTGAGGTCTCTGCTCACTGCAACCTCCATCTCCTGGGTTCAAGCGATTCTCCCTCCTTAGCCTCCCGAGTAGCTGGGATCACAGGCATGGGCCACCACTCCTGGCTAATTTTTGTATTTTTAGTAGAGATAGAGTTTCAACATGTTGACCAGGCTGGTCTTGAACTCCTGGCCTCAAGTGATACACCCCCCTCAGTCTTCCAAAGTGCTGGGATTGCAGGCATGAGCACCATGCCTTACCTGGAAATTTTAAATTATATTTTTCCTATATTTCTACCTGATTCTCTGACCTCAGCAGAGAATGAGAAGGAGGAGGTGATCGCTGTATGAAGATCTTACGAGACTGAAGCTAAAAGAGATTAAGATCAAAATACGTACTACCATGGAGCACATGAATATAGTGAATAAAAATTCGTTCATCAAAGCCTGCTACAGTATAAAACATTGCTTGAAATTTGAAAGAAATGATTTTAGAACAAATAAACATAAACGCTCATGATTACACACCATACACACTCAAGCACACACAACAATATACATGTAGAAATAGATGTATCTGTATGTGAGTTTATTTACTATATATGTGTGTATTTCTTAGCCTTCTCTTCTGAAGAGCCTAGAAGCAATGACAACCCTAGGGAATACTCCAAGTACCCAAATTTTGGTTTCTGAGTCTCTTCCTTCACTAAAAAAAAAAAAACAGGAAGGGAAGAGGAGGGAAGCCTCTTGGCAAAATAGCTAATTCTAGGATTGAGGCACAGAAAATATAAAATGAGACGAGAATTTGTGCCAGAAAGTAAGCAGATACTCAAAGAACAATAGGAACATGAAAAAAAGACGGCCCAGGATTTAATTCAGAGTTCCCACTAGCCAGTCTGGGAAATTAATAATGGAAAACATTAAATAAAATGGAAATTCATGAGCCCATACTGAGAGAGATGGATGCATAGATAGGTAAGAAAAGAAATCTCTTCCCTGCCATAGAATACCAACTATTAAACATTGAAGGAATGATAAAAATAGAAATAGAAAATTACCATTTGACAGTCATAGTTCGTCACTCATAGTTCAATTCAGATGGAAGTTTTCAATGGAGACTGAGGCCTGGCTTGTGGGTTTGATGAGGTTTAGTGAGGAAAAGGATATTGACATAATCTCAGAATATCTCCCTTACACACTACTAGTTAGTTACTAAGGGATGACATGACAGTGGAGAAATTTTCTGAACAATATGACCAGACGATCAAGGTTGACATCACAAGTGGGTCAACTTCATGTATGGTACATCACCTTGATATGTAGCCTTGAAAAGGGCAGAGTATCATGTTAGTGGTTTCCCTGCCCAAAAAGCATGATCATGAGGAAATAGCAGAAAGATCTAAGTTTATGATTAGCCTACAGAATGAAAGTTCCATATTTTTGGAAAAATGTCAAGAACATGAAAGACCTGGCGAGAATGAGAATATGGGAAGAGAATGAATGTCCTGACATGACTGGGGCAGTTGACAAAGTTTGAATGATGTCTGTAGATTGATAGTAGTGTTGTGTAAATGTTGAATTTCTGACTCAAAGACTTATGTGGTGATTCTGTAGAAGAATGTCCTTGTCTTACGAAATACTGGAGTATTTAGGGTTGATAGGAATCATGTCTGCTGCTTGTTCTTGGATACTGCAGAAAAGGCTAATCATGTGTACATGTACATGCTTACGGGAGTGTATCTATTTTTTTAAAAAAGAGAAAAATGGAGCAAATGAAAACTGTTAAAAATTGGGGAATCTGGGTGATAGGAATATGGGAATTCTTTGTTTTTTTCTGGCATACTTTTCTGTGTTTGAAAATACTTCAAAATAAGTTGTTCTAAAATGATCACTAGAAAGGTAATACCTCATAAACATTAATATTTCTGTAATAATATGAGTAGTTACAGTAAGTCAGGTTAATAAAAACTATAAATAGCTTTATGTTCATGTAGACAAATGAGTTCAGATTTTCAGAGGTTTTTGGATTTTTGGAATTGAGAATAAAGGCTGTGGGTCTGTATAAGCTATCCAGGCTCAAATAAGTACGTTTTCCCAGTCTCACACAGGAAGTAACAGAACCAACAGTAGTCCTTGGAAGACAGCTGGAAAGATTGCTTACTCAAGATAGGGACATTTGTATTCAAATTCTGACTTTTGGGAGTTCATTCAGGAAAGTGTCAGATTTACAAAAATGTCCCTTAGAGCTACATCATTAGATTCACCAAGAGGGCATGTTCTGTGTTGTAGTTTTCAAATGCAAACCAATGAGAATGTAAGAATGTTCTCATTGGTATGCAATGAGAATATAGAAAGAAATAATAGAAAACCTTTTTCTTTCTCCTTGCTTATGTCGTATATAATAGTATAAATGTGAGAGTAAGTAGATTTCTTCCCCTCCTCCGTGGTTTTCATCCCAGCCTAATTCTCTTATCCTGTAGGATTTCCTTCCTCTTTACAGGGTTATAGAATACTCTTGGATTTCAAGCACTACCTTTTTAAAATCAGAGTTACCAATCACTTGATTAGCCATAGTGGCTAATGTGTTTGTAATGTTTCAAATAGCCAGTGACTTGAACCTCTGTGTAAGAAAATAGCCTTCTCTGCGTTCTGTATTTGCTCAGACCGTTTCGCATATATTTAAGGACTTTGTGCTCAAGCATTTTCTTTTCCTTTTTAAAATTTCCTTGTCTTACCAGGAAAATAAAATTTTTTGGATATTATCAGTTATATAGCCAATATAAAGTCCATTTTGAGGACTTAATATTATAAAGAATAAGCTGTCACGTTGCTTAAATGGGGTTTTGATAAGCTCCTGTATCTTCTTCTTATTCTTTAATTCCTTTTAAAAGATTTTCTGGAAGTAACTAAGAAGTATTATAATTTTATACCTACATATTTAAAATAAGATTTTTTTATTAGTAGAATCATGCTATTGCCTTAATTAACTTCTAATCTCACTCGATTTATCTTGGGGCACAGATATTGTATCCTATTTAAATTTATGTCAAAAGCTATTGCCTAAGCATAATTTTATAGTAGTTCTGTCTCCTGGGTTCTAAAACTGCTTTTTTCTGCTCTTATGACCAAGCCAGTTATGATTTTTCCTGTATTTTCAGTTTATTAACTTAAGCCCTATATGTATTTCAAGACAACATGTTATACATAATAAATATATACACACATGTATATATTTCAATCTATTTTTCCAACTTGAACCTTGATAAATTTTATTTTACCTAATATAATAAGAGAGAGATTTTCAATACTGATCAGTAAAGACAACATTTTTTAAAATGGGTAAACAAACATTTTATATTGTAAATACCTGATATTATACCTTTATTTCTCAGCATACATAACTTTAATGTTTATATATTATTCCCAAAAGTTGAACGTCAACTGTTAGCCACAGTAGGAAGCAAATATATTGATGAATTATGTTTCTGACTGTCCTTTTAAATCTACTTAGTAAATAAAATTATAGTTACATTTCCAAAGGTGAACTTTTTAGTCTCCTATAATTGTATATGTTTACACGTGTTGAGATGGAAAGACTTTAAACGCTGACATTTTGAGATTTTAATTAAACAAATAATTAGACTTGAGCCAGGCGTGGTGCCACACACCTGTCCCAGCTACTCAGGATACTGAGGCAGGAGGATCACTTGAGCCCAGGAGTTCAAGGCTGCAGTAAACTGTAATTGGGCCATTGCACTCCAGTCTGGACAACAGAGCGAGATCCTGTCTCTAAAAATAATAATAATAACAACAACAATAATTAGGCTTGAATTAAAACATGTCAGGGAGAGGAGAATGGGATTTATTGTTTAATGAACACAGAGTTTCAATTTGGGATGAAAAAGTTCTGGAAATGGATAATGGTAAAAGTTGCATAACAGCATACAACTTTTAAATGTACAGTTCAGTACTTAATGCCACTGAACTGTACATTTAAGAATGGTTAAGAGAGAAATTTTATGCTATGTATATTTTACCACTGTGTGTATATTTAAAATCTGTTTCATAGTTTTTCATCTGTAGGTGATTCTCCCTTATCCTAGATATTAGCTAGCATTTAGTCTTTAACCTTAACATATACTATTATTCACTTAATATATGTTATATACTTTTACTATGTTAGGTATACATTCTGGCTATAAAAAATTTCTGAAAGTTTTTAAATTGCTTCAGGTACTTTTTCGCTATGTGACCTTGTATAGGATACTTAACTCATCTAAACTTTCATTTTCTTTTGTGTAAAATAAGGATATCAATGCCTATATCAAAAGGTTGTTAGATGGAACAGTTGATATAATAATATTTACTTCAAATTTTATTGGGAAAATGAATATTATTTATGTAAAGCACTTAGAACAGTTAAATTCATTAAAATCACTCAGAAAATTATCGCTGCTAGCACCTTTTATTAGACATTGCAGATGAGTTAACACACCAAAGCTCCTTTTAATTTTTGGTTGTCTTTTGGGGGCTGCATGTGTGGGTTACATCTTATAGTCACCGCCTGCATTCTCTTTGTTTACTTTGTACTTGACTCGATAAGTATGACACATGCAGAGGATCCAGTGACTATATATTTGGTCTCCTAGGACCTCTTTAGCCTCCTAGGCCTTGCACCAGTGGCGTAGTGAGCAAGCTTGCTAAGCAAAGGGAACAGTGAAAAGAAGACAGGGTGTGCAACATGCCAGTGTTTCTGTGGCACAACCTTTATTGCCCAGTTATCCCCAGAGATTCTAAAACAGCTATGACACCTTTTCAGATTTAGATAACCTCTTTATTTATATATACTGTGACTCTGCTAGTTTTAAGCAATTATAATTGATCAAAAACCTTAACCAGTGTTTTTCAAAGTCTGAGTAAAGTATGAATATTTTTAACATAATCTATATACTTTGCTTCATTTATGAAAGAATTTGAAGGAGTTACCTAATTGCTATTATTATAACCATTATATTGAAATGCAAAATAACTAGACAAAAAGAAACCTTAAAAGATTGTTGCCTCAATCTCTTCTCTTCAAGGCACAAGTTACCCTTAAACCCTTCTCTCCAGGTACCTTACACCTTAGTTGTGATTATCCAGCTGTCCTAGAGCAAGCCTGTGATTTCTCTGTTGGTGATCTTGTGCCAGTATTTCACATTATTATTTTCTTTAAAGAAATCAAAGTGTTTCTTGATTGAAAAATAAGAATTAGTACAATTGTTATATCTTTTAGTTAATATGCCTTCTCCTAAAATAATTCTCAAATTGTTTGAAACTGAAGGCCAAGAATATGGCAGAAAATAGAAATCATTCGAAACTGGTAAATATTTCAACTTGCATATATATGTCCAAAAAAGTAAAATTCAAAAATGTTATATGCACTCACATATTCAGCACTCTAACTTAAACTACAGCACACTTCTGAGGTCTGATAGTAACAGTATTGTAAAGCTTTATTATATTTTTCTGGCCCATGCCATCTGGGCATTTGTTCTGCTTACAATAGTAATAGAATTTAAAAAAAAATTTTAGTTTTCAGTGCAATTGTCTTATCACAAATGCATCAAGGCAAATTATCTCTTATTATTTCAGGTGCTGTTCTTGTAATTTGGATTTGTATCTGTTTGAAAATAGAAAAACTTCTCAGCAACTAAAAAAAAAAATCACACATGGTTAATTCAAACAGAAGACACAAAACTCCTCTTTGTTTCTTAAAACAAATTCTGATTTAGATCGTAGAAAACACTATTCTTGTTTATGACTTAAAGATTATATAGGTCAGATGTGGTGGCTCACGCCTGTAATCCCAACACTTTGGGAGGCCAAGGTGGGTGGATCATGAGGTCAGGAGTTGAAGATCAGCCTGGCCAACACAGTGAAACCCCTCCTCTACTAAAAATACAGAAGTTAGCCAGGGATGGTAGTGCGTGCCTATAGTCCCAGTTACTCGAGAGGCTGAGGCAGGAGAATCACTTGAACCTGGGATGCAAAGGTTGTGGTGAGCTGAGATCGTGCCACCGCACTCCAGCCTGGGCAACAGAGTGAGACTCCATCTCAAAAAAAAAAAAAAAAACAGATTATATGATATATGACTTAAGGATTATTTTCTGACTTCCTAAGTCACCATATGTGTTAGTCCATTTTCGATTGCTATAACAGAATACCATAAACTGGGTAATTTATAAAGAGCAGAAGTTTATTTGGCTCATGGTTTTGGGGACTGGGAAGTCCAAGAGCATGGCGCCAACATCTGGCAAGGGTCTTCCTGCTGCATCATAATATGGTGGAGAACACCACATGGTGAGAGGGCAAGAGCATGCCAGCTCAGGTCTCTCTTCCTCCTCTTATAAAGCCACCAGTCCCATCATGAGGCCTCACTCTGATGACCTTATCTAATCCTAATTACCTCCCAAAAGCCCCACTGGCAAATACAATTAACATCAGAATTTGGGGACTAAGTTTCCAACACATGAAATTTGGGGGACACATTCAAACCGTAATACCATATAAATGTACTTATGTTTAATTGCTTTATTGCTAGGAACTTTGGATTGAGACAAACACAGATTTTAAAACTACTGCTTTATACACTTAAACATACAGGTTCTGAATTTTTTATTTTGACATTTTAATTATTTCTTCAAAAGACATTACAGATTAAAATTTCTCTGCAACGATAGTCTAGTTATTATTACCAGTGTTAACAAATGATAATAATGGTTATGTCTTAGTTCTAAACTTTCCCTTAAAGGAAAAAATGGACCACCATTATCAGTATGTCTATTAATTTCTCTAGAGACAAGAAATCCGTATTAACCTTTGTGATATTTAAACATCATAAATGTTTGATATTCTACATGGTAAATTTTCAGACTGATGTATTTCTATACATACAATACTTAAATTTTTTTTATTTTATTTGTTTTTTTTTTTTTTTAGACACAGGGTCTTGCTCTGTCACCCAGGCAAGAGTGCAGTGGCACAAGTATAGTGAAACCTCAAACTCCTAGACTCAAGTGATTCTTCTGCCTCAGCCTCCTGAGTAACTAGGACTGCAGGCACACACCACCACTCCTGGCTGATTTTTTATTTTTTATGTATTTATGTATGTATGTATGTATTTATTTTTTTATTTTTTATTTTTATTTTTTTTTGAGACTGAGTCTTGCTGTGTCGCCTAGGCTGGAGTGCAGTGGTGTGATCGCGGCTCACTGCAAGCTCCGCCTCCCGGGTTCATGCCATTCTCCTGCCTCAGCCTCCCGAGTAGCTGGGACTACGGGTGCCTGCTACCATGCCTGGCTAATATTTTTTGTATTTTTAGTAGAGACGGGGTTTCACCGTGTTAGCCAGGTTGGTCTTAATCTCCTGACCTCATGATGCAACTGCCTCAGCCTCCCAAAGTGCTGGGATTACAGACGTGAGCCACCACGCCTGGCCGATTTTTTATTTTTTATAAATAAAGGATTTCCCAGGCTGGTCATGAACATAATATTTTTAGTAAAAATGTGTTGTATTTTTATATATTGTCTTTTTTTTACTTTTTAAATTGCTACATACTAATTGTACATATTCATTGGGCACACAGTAATATTTTGATGCATTTAATAAATACATAGTGATTAGCTCAGGATAATTACCATACCCATCATCTCAAACATTTATTATTTCCTTGTGCTGGGAATGTTTAATATCTTCCTTCTACTGTTAGAAACGATATATTATTTTCAATTCTTGTCATCCTACAGTGGTATAGAATACTAGAACTTAAGGCCATACATGGTGGCTCATGCCTGTAATCCCAACACTTTGAGAGGCCAAGGTGGGAAGGTTGCTTGAAGCCAGCACTTCAAGACCAGCCTAGTCAATATAGTGAGACCCCATCTCCACCAAAAAAAAAGTTTTAATTAAATATTATATGTGTATATATTGAATTAATTTAATTTATTTATATATTTAATTTAATATATTAAATTAATATAATCAATATGTGTTTAATTAATTTTACAGATTTATATATTTAATTCATATATTTTAACTTTTGTCAAATAGTTTCAAAAAGAGAACACTATAACTTTAGCTATAAATGTACATCCTTTAACAAATCTCTCCCTCTCCTTCCCTTCCCCCTACCCATCCCAACATCTAGTATCCTCTGTTCTACTTTTTATAATACTTCTATGACATCAACTTTTTTAGCTCCCACATATGAGTGAGAACAGGTGGTGTTTTACATTCTGTTCCTGGCTTATTTCACTTAATATAATGTCCTGCAGTTCCATCCACATTGCTGCAAATGTCAGGATTACATTCTTTTTTTATAGCTGAATACTATTCCATTGTGTATATATATACCACATTTTCTTTATTCATCTTTTGTTGGACATCTAGGTTGACTTCATATCTTAGCTGTTGTGAATAGTGCTGCAGTAGACATGGATGTGCAGATATCTCTTCAATATAATGATTTCCTTTCCTTTGGAGAAATTCCCAGTAGTGGGATTGCTGGATCATATGGTAGTTACATTTGCAATTTCTTGAGAACCCTTCATACTATTCTTCATAGTTGCTGCATAAGTTTATATTCCCACCAACAGTGTAATACATAATATTTAATACCAGATATATATAATTTCATGTAAGTATATATATGAAATAAAACCTTACAGTTCATGTTATTAGGAATACTGTCTAATATCCTTGATGTTCAACGGAAAATATAAGGCGGTCAAAGACCTCATTTTACCATGTGTAATCTATTGACAATATACTTTTATAATGTATACAAAAAATACTGAATCATCTTTGTATGTTGTAAGTGTGGAAAATTTAATGATACTTATGTTTTATTACTTCCCTTTATTCTATAACAATGTATTATTTTATAATACCTTCTGTAATTCACTATGTTAATATAATTCCATGGCAAGAATTTGTCAATTCAACTTGAATGGTTGGTATTTTCTTTTTTCTTTAAATTATACAAGTGATATATGACTAATTTTATATTATTTTTCTGTTACTGCTATAAAAAATCACCACAAACTTAGTGGCTTAATATAACATAAATTATTTCCCTATAATTCTAGAGGTCAGAGGTCCACAGTCAGGATCTCAGAGGATTAAGGTCAAGTTATCAGCAAGACTAGTTCCTTCTGGAAGCTTTACAGAAGAATCCATTTTCCAGTGCTGTAAACTACCAGCATACGTTGGCTATGGCCTCATCACTCTAACCTCTGCTTCTACCATCACATGGCCTCTCTGACTTTTACCCTTCTTCCTTCTCTTATAAGGACTCTTGTGACTACATTGTGCCCAGGGCAATCATTTCCCCATTTCAGGATCCCTAATCACATATGAAAAGTCCTCGTTGCCATGGAAAGTAGCATTCACGGATTCCAGGAATTAGGACATGTATATCTTCAAGGATAAGCAGGGGCATTATTACAGCCTGCCATGCATTCTTTTATTTTTTAGTTTCAATTTTTAAAAAATATCATTTTTCTCTTCTACCACAGGGCCTTTGCCATTCAGTCTTCTTGGAAATGTAACTTCTTACATTTTCCCCCTACTTAAATAATTCCTTTTCAGCTCCCAGAGTAATGTCTCCTACAAGGAAACCTTCTACTTCTCCTCTTTTATACCCTCAAAGCGTCATGAACTTCATAGTACTTACGGGTTTATTTATATGTTTACCAGTGTGATTCTTTGAATGAGGGCTTCGACTTTAATGTACTTTTTAAACTCTGTAAGGACAGGTACCATGAGCTTGTCATTGATTTTTCTTACCTTTGTATTCCCATTGCCTATTCAGTAAATATTTATGAAAGGAGTGAACAGTCTGTTCATTTCATGTCAGATTTATTCCTAAATAATTGGTGGGTTTTTCCTAACTACTGTGAATAGGACTCCGTTTTTTGTTTTACTACATTTTTTTGTATTGATGCTTAAATGTTCATTTTACATCTAGTCACCTTATTGAGTCATCTCATTAATGCTAATAGTTTCTCAGTTGAGTCTCATGAATTTTATAGATACATAATCATACTGTCTACAAATAATGATTACTTGCCTCTTCCTTTGTGATATTTTTTGGTGTTGTCCAGGACTTACAGTATAATGTTAAATATGTTGGTGAAATCAGCCATCGCTCTTTGTTGCTGATTTTATTGTAACTTTTGTATTATCTTACCACTTAAAAAAAATACTTGTTTTGGATATTCAGTAGGTCCCATATATCAGGCAAGGGATGTCTCCTATTTCCTAGCTTATGAAGAGTTTTTAGTAAAGTATTTTTTCTGCTTCTTTTATTTCTCTGTCAATCGTTTAACATAGTAAATTCCCACTTCAAGATCTGTATTGTTTCCTCCCTGCCATTCTTTTTCTTCTCTTCTGCAGTGCCTATCAGGCAAATGGAGTTTCTGAATTTGGTGTCCACATATTTTAACTTTTGTCTAACATTTTATTTTCTTTGGATTTTTGAATTTATCCTGGGAGTATCTTAGTGATCTTCCAGTTCACTAATTTCTTAGTTGTGTCCATTTCTGTTTGTCTGTTGAACTTTTCTTTTGGCAGTAATATTCTTATTTTCCATGTTTCTCATTGATTCTTTTCCTAACAGCCTATCTTACCCATTTAAGGTTATTAATTATATTGTAAAGTATTTTTCTATTTGCTTTATAGTGTATTTCACTAGTTGTAAGTTCTATTTGTTGAATATATGAGGGTGCTTAAATATTTTAATGTTGTATGATTCTTGCTTAGGCTCTTTGCATTTGAGATGAATATGAATTATGAATGCATTTATTTCTTTTTACTGTAGTGTATATTAATCTGTCTCTAGGGATTGTAGAAGACAGACAGGGTGTGCTCTCAGATGAATATTGTCAATAGTTATCTTCTGGCAGTGGGTCTCCTTGTCCCTTAAATTCAGTACCTCCTTGGGATCATTGTCCTTGCTCTTGAATTATCTTTTTAAAGAATGTCTATCAGTAATGTACATAAGTAAACCTGTAACTCTGTTTTATTCCTACATTCTCCTTGTTTTGTTTTAATCGATGTGTTTTCTAGTTTCTTTTTTTTTTTTTTTTTGAGGTGGGGGGTGGTGGGGACAGAGTCTCACTCTGTCGCCCAGGCTGGAGTGTAGTGGTACATCTCAGCTCACTGCAACCTCCTCCTCCCTGGGTCAAGTGATTCTCCTGCCTCAGCCTCCTGAGTAGCTGGGACTACAAGTATGTGCCACCTCACCTGACTAATTTTTGTATTTTTAGTAGAGATGGGTTTCACCGTGTTGGCCAGGCTGGTCTCGAACTCCTGACCTCAAGTGATCTGCCCATCTCTGCCTCCGAAAGTGCTGCGATTACAGGCGTGAGGCACTGTGCCCAGCCTAGTTTTTCATTTTTTCACCTGAAAAGTGTTTTGACTCATTCCTTTTCCATTCCTTTTGCTCAGTGTTGTCCTCTAGGCAATTTCCCTGTTCTCAAGCCACAGCAAAGCCATCAGAGTTCAATTTCATCTCAGATGGTTTTCATGTAAGCCCCTGAAATGTAACTTTGATATTTAGGTTTATATTTCACAATTTTAGCAGTATGGCATCCAAGGCATAATTTTTAAAGCCAGTTATCAGTTATCTACAAGTGTATTATATACATTTAAGACTATCTGTATCAAAAATAAGTTTTTATTGACAATAACACCTCATTTCCTGGTGTAAGGACCTTTTTTTCAAGGACCTTTTATTTAAATAATGTACTTCTGGCCAGATCTGGAAATCAAAAAGTTATCAATGAGTTCCAGTAAAAGTGAAAAACAACAAATTTATAAACTGGTGCTTGTTAAGCTCTGATTTCAACTAGTATCTCAGTATTAATGTCCGAAGAGAAGATGCTAGTTTTACCCAGCAGTGAGAAAGCTGAGCAGTAAAGTAAGTCACAGAAGTCAACTAACTTTTAATTTCTTCCTAAGAAAACCATAATAAAAACAATGCTGAAGTATATTCTGAATCAAATATATATGTTTCTTTAAGCTGCTCCTTTGAATTACCTATTGCCTAAAGTTTCCACTGTTAGTGTAACTAATTGAATAATTATGCAAGGAAAATTGTTATTGACATCCAAGATTTTGTTTGTAGTAAAAATGTTATTTAATTCCCCAATTTTTCTTTTATATATAAGATTAAAATTTAGACTTTCATCAGCCTATCCTTTTGGTGTTTAAAATATCTGAAATCTAACTATAATTCTATGACAGGAGGTCCATGAATAATTGATTTTAATAAATTTTCTACTCTGTAACAGCTCTCTGATCATCCTGTCATTGAATATTTTTAGTATTTGAATCAAAATCATCTGAGTGAAAGAATGTAAGTTCAAAATGGGCAATTGCTGGTATGAGGTTTACCCAAAACCAAGGGTCATGAATAGGAAAGCATATGCATACAACCTGGTGTCAGTTAGGAACAAGTTGATGATATATCATATTACAAACTATAGATCTGAAATACTTTTAAATAGGATTTTCAATCCAAGGATCTCTGTTTCCAAGATGAGTCTTCAGAGGCCAGCTAAGTTTATGCTAAAACTGGAAAGCTGCTCGTAAGGGAGTGTAATACTTACTGAACGACCCAAGTTTCACTCATTCAGTTACTCACTATCAGGTAATTGTTAAGCATGTGGAAAGGATTGTTTATTACTCTGTAATGATACCAAATCTTATAAAATATGATCCCTCTCTCCAAGAAAGAGTTTATTATGGTAATTAATATGCCACACTTTAGTGTCTGCAGACTTGGATTTTAGTCCCAACTCTGCCATTTACTAATTGTCTGACTTAAAGAAAGTACCTTAGTTTGACTCTGTGTCCTTATTGCCTTATCTTGAATAAAATAAGATAATAATAAAAATACTTGTTTTGTTCTAAGGATTAAATGATAAAATACACATGAATTGCCTAATACAATAACTGGCGTATTTTAAATACTCAATGTATGTTAGCCAAAAAAATAATTATCATTGTTACTGCAATCTAGCTTGGGAAGTAAGATTTACAACCACAATGTGTCAAATACCAATTTAAGATAATAATGGATTAAATTATTAATTATTACTATGTACTGAGAATGCTGTAGGAAACAAGCCTTTTCTGATCATGCTATATATACAATGTACATGTATATATACATGCACACCCCCTCAGCAAGCTGTTTGTTGTCTTCCTTGCACTTATCACAGTCTTTAATTTTTGTTGCTAGTTTCTTATCTGTCTTCCTCACTGTATTATAAGTCCTTTTTGTACTGGGGCCATGTTTCTCTATACATTCTTTGCATCTCCAGCACCTACTATAGTGCCTGAAAAAGAGTAGGCACTCAATAAATATTTGTTGAATACATGAATTAGACAAGGGGGAAATTACTGTTGGCCAGCATGATCAGAGCAACATTGTGGAGAGGATACACTTTAAATAGATCTTGAAAAATGTACAGGATTTGTATGGACAGAAAGAGGCAATAGTACATTTTGAGTTAAGATTGAAGAAAGAATGATGTGTTAATAGATATGAAATAACAGCCGGGCATGGTGGCTCACTGAGCCTGTAATCCCAACACTTTGTGAATCTAAGGCAGGCAGATCACTTGAGGCCAGGAGTTCAAGACCAGCCTCGGCAACATGGTGAAACCCTATCTCCACTAAAAATACAAAAAATCAGCCAGGCATTGTGGCATGTGCCTGTAGTCCCAGCTATTCTGGAGGGTGAGAGAGGAGAATTGCTTGAACCCTGGAGACAGAGGTTGCAGTGAGTTCAGATCGTTCCACTGCACTCCAGCCTAGGTGATAGAGAGAGACTGTCTCAAAAAAAAAAAAAAAAAAAGATATGGAATAACTAAAACACAATAAGTAGACATGAAGAGTAAGAATCATTAAATTTCAGAGGAAAAGTTCACTGGCGTAAATGGTCTTTGGATACCTCTTCAGCATACAGATGAGAAGAATAAGACATAGAGAGTGACATAATCCATATTAGATTAGATTCCATATCTTTTCATGTAACTATCCAAGCATGTAAGTACTATATCATGTAAGTAGTAGAGCTTACAGTATAATAGGGGAGACTAGAACCCATGACTTTAGGCTGTCAATTCCATGAAGTAAGAAATAGATGGGGAGGTAACTATGAGCACGGAGTCTAATTAGGAAATAATTGTGATAATCCAAATCAAAAATGAGTAGGGAAAAAAGATATAAAGCAAGAGGAATCTTGTATTATAGTTCACTATTCTCTTTTAGATGGGATATGAATATTTATGGTTACAGTAAATATGAGACCAAGTAGAATATTCATGAAGGTATACATGCACTCTTACACTGTAACTGATAGTCTTTTATATTACGCTTGGATGATACATAAATGTAAAAAACAAAATGTACTTTATTTTTAGAGATTCTTTATGAAAATGCAAACAGGTTCCATAGAACCTAGAGATAATCAAAAACTTATCTGGGACACTTTTGAAAATGAAGGCACTGTGTGTACCATGTGGTAGTGTTAAATGCCCTTATAACAAATCATACCCAGAAGAGCCATAGACAAATAAACGTTTCAAAAGTGGGCTGACGGCTTCTGACAGCAGTATAAAGCCATCTTTCAGAGCCGGTAATTCAGTCAGACCCATCTGAATCATTTCCTCTATAAATCGTCTTTAGTAGGAATACAAGAAAAAGCACCAGTGAACTAATAATTATCTCCTCTTTGTCATCAGAGTGGCCTAGGTTAAGAAAATACCACCTTAAAACTAATTTAATCTTTTAAAATTTACCTGAAATTATTCTGTTATATTTTTGGTAAAATATAGCATATTTGAATATTATATATTTTTCTTTTACATGTATAGATTTAGAAAGTTTATGGTGATAAAGATAAATATGTACCTCCGCATTATTTCAGACTAAAATTTTTAAGTATTTGGACCAAACTAACCAAATTAGTCATCTATTTAATAAACTATTAATAGTAAGTATAGCCTTAGTCTTTTTATTTTCCTTCTTTTCACTTTAATAAAAAAATTACCTAATGAATTAAATCATAAACCTGCAAGTTATCAACTGGCCGATACTACAACTCCATATTAATGATGCAGCTGATGAAAATAAGTATCAATAACCTAAAGATGCATATTATGGACAAAGGTGGCATTTTGCATTTTTATTAACACTTATGATTTTTTTCTGCTTGATTTCTTTTAGGCCAAGCCCAATTTCTTCTAAACCATGGGTCAGTGAGCTCATGCTGATTCTCGTATGAATGATGGGCTTGATTTTGCAAAGATATCACCGACTACCAACACCTAGGTCTAGTTATCAATGTTATGAACAACCTAGAATATAACAGTACAAATTAGAATGCATTATTTCCTTTAATTTCACTAACTGGCAATACTAGACACCAACAGAATTGTGTATGTTTGTGAAGCATTACATTTTTAAATGTTATTAATGTGGAAGTAACGAAATCGCGTAAAATTCAACGATAATACTCTGTTTAAGTATAGGTTATCTTTCCTTGTTAAATATCATGGAAATAAAAAAGAATTTGTGTTAACTTAAACGTTCTTACTAAGTTAAAGATTTGTATTTAGTAAATGATCTCTTGTAACCAGAGTAAGTTTGAGAGCAACCAAATTTCACCAGTGTAATACATATCTGCAATAGCAGCTTTTCTGCATCCCCCAAAATGAAAACAATATTATATTAATAAATCCTAACAGGCTTCTATTAGCTTGATAAATAAGTACATTTAAAATACAAGTTAAAAAGGATTTGTTTAAATACTTTAAATGTCTTTATCATACTCTTCTAGTGATGTCAAATACAATTTTCATTTTCAAGAGATTTTGATTAGAATTTAATCTTTGAAAATATTAATAACAGCTTACAGCAGGTAAGCTATAAAATAACACTGGATGCTGTCTATTTAGTTTCTGGTTGAAAAAGCACAGCAGTACTTTAGTTCATTACCTTTGAAAAAAACAGTAACAAGATAATACAGCTGCCTCTGATTAAGATGTAAATTCTTTCTAATTAGAATGTAAATTCTTACATTTAAATGAAGACATCAATTGTCAGGATGCCATATGATATCTTATTCCACCTTGCCTGAATGAAGCCCTCACTGCTCATCTATGGCACTAAAATAGTTTTGCAATCCCTTTGTTCTCTGATTCTTGTAATATTCTCTCTTCATGTTCCCTTTTCACATTGCTTTTGTTTGTTTTCCCCCTTGCATCTGATATTGTTGTGCCTTGGGATTTTGCAGAAATTTGGAATGAAAATTGAGTTCAGTCAGTGCCAGTATTTGCTTGTGCCTCAATTACTTCTGCTGAATTTTCCTCAATGCAAATCAGGCAGGTTGCATAAAGTGGTGCATGTATTTGAAATAATTAATTTTCCGTAAAATGATGGATCAAGTCCAATCAACCTTCATGAAATCTAAATAATAGAATAGAGAATTAGAAATTAATTAACATTTTGTGTTGTTAATACTTTATGGTATAAACTAGCAATGGTAAGTTTTACTGTTGATTCTAACTTTTTCTTTATCAAATGTTGATGAAAACCTTCTGCCTCAATCATTTCTGGCCAGAAATATGCTAACAAGGAATTCTGTATCAATAACATTGAAGCAAGGATTTCAAAGTATAATGATTATACAAACAATTGACCAGTGAGTTAAATTATTTGTGCTTCTCTTTACTGAGCAATGGTAAAAGTTTTATCTTGCATAATATACTCTAATTTATAGAAATCTACTATTAATGTCGGATAAGGCCATGACCCTTTGAGCATCATATTATTATATTATTATGCCGTGTTTCCTCAACCAAAAGAGGTGTAACTTTAGAGGCAAACTCAATTCCACCAACCTTACAGTGCTAGGCAAGGAGAAACCTAGACATTGAAAGAAAGCTTTACAGGTAGAAGAGTACCTACCCAATTTTGTTTTATTTATTTTTAACTTTTTATTAACAGAAAATTTCAAACATGCACAAAAGTAGAGAATAATATAATAAACCCCTATGGACCCATCGACCATCTTCTCTCCTCAAGGAGGTAACAGGGAAATTAACATACAAACCTGCAATATAATGATTGGAATGCAAATAACAAACAATAATGTGCAATAGAAGCTAAAATGTAGTTAGAAAATATGAATGCTGTAAGTGCTTAGAGAAGGACAGTTTGTGCTGAATGGACAGAGAAGAGAAAGAACATGTCAAGCAGAGTAGACATATATAAGAGATTTAGGGGTGACCAGTGTCTGTGATGGTATAGAAAAGACCAGCACTGTATGATAATCGTAAGTTTCATTTTGGATGTAAAACTACTTAAGTCTGGTAAGATGTAAGGATTTGAGAGCCAGGCGATACGTTTTAGTAACAATTAGCCAAGGTAGTATTTTAGGCATGATAATGATAGAATGAAAAATACCTTCTTGTTTTAAACAAAACAAACATCTCTCTTGTTGTAATTAAAATCATTTCCTTAGAATTTTTTTATCATGTTCACAAACAGAAGGACATTGTAGTGACTAAAGGGTAAATTGCAAGGAAAAATTTTTTATTTCTAACCCAGCTAGTTAAAAGTAAATGTTAGTAATGACTCCGCAGTGATGATGTTTACTACGTTTCATTTTACTTCTTCCAGTACAATCAAGAGAAATATCACTGTTGTTATTCATATTATTACTTAAAAGTTGTTTAAAACCATATTTGTTTTTAAACAATTCCAAATTTGTGGAATTTACATGCTCTACCAGTTTTCCATTGATGCTATGAAAAATTGCTATAATTTTAGTGAGTTAAGCAATACAAATGTCTTTTCTTACAGTTCTGGCAGGCAGAGGTCCAAAAAGGGGTCAGTAGAGCTACGTTCCTCCTGGATGGTCCAAGGAAGAAGCTATTCCCTTGCCTTTTCCAGCTTCTAGAGGTTGCCTGCATTCCTTGGCTCATGGCTTCTTCCTCCATTTTCAAAGCAAGCAACATTGGTTTGAGTCCTTCTTACGTTACCAACTCTGGGTTTTTTTCTGCCTCTCTCTTTCACTTTTGAGGATCCTTGTAATTACATTGGACCCACTCAAATAAACCAAGATCTCCCTATTTTAACGTCGACCAATCGGCAACCTTAATTCCATCTTTAACCTTAATTCCTCTTACCATTTAAGGTAACATATTACAGGTTCCAAAGACTATGGTGTGGACATTTTTTGAGGACTGTTATTCTGCCTACCACACATTTCTTTCATTTTTACTCGTCAGTAACCACTATGATAGTTCGTAGAGACAGAAGAACCACTTCATTGGCTCAGATGGCAACTCTTTCTCATATTTAAAATAAGCTAATATTTCTCATTTTAGCTGCGTTTGAGAAAAAGAAGAAAGAGAAATTAGACTAAATACTACAAATTAAAATTGTACAACCAAATGTAATCATTTGTATTAAAAATGCTTACTAAAATCAGTCTTTGTGTACATGGCCAAAAAAACGGTATTTCAAAGAAGGGAATAGGAAACCAGAATTAGTTGATTACTTTCTATGTGGCAGACACTGTAATAAATATATTACAGATATTATTACCTTTTTAATATTTAAACACTCCTATTATTAGCTGTATTTTCCTTTTAAAGATAAGAAGCTGAAGATGGAAAAATGTAGGTAGCTTCCCAAAAGACATGCACACAGTTACTGAGAGATTCCAATGTGTTCATGTTACAGCATGCTGAATTGTGTGAAATGTCAGTTGTATCAATCAAGAAACAATTTCTAAATATTAAGATCAGGCATTCAAAGTATTGTGGAACCAACAAGCAAATATGAGACATAATCCCTGCCTTCAAGGAATTTGTAATCTAGTTGTAGAAATAAGGCTAAACACATAGCCTAAGTGTTTTAAAGCATGAATTCTGGTGTCGGACAGTTTTAGGTTAGAATCCTTGCTCTTTTACTGCTTCATCTTTTGCTACTTATATGTGAGCCTAGGTTTCCTTTCCTGCCTCATTGGGTTGTTACAACGATTAACTGTACATTAAATCAGTTAGCCTAGGATCTGACACAGAGCAAGCACTCAGTAGATGGTAACTGCTTTACTATAATAAAATTCAAACAGTACAAGGCTGAGTTAATGATTACATGGTCAAGGGATATAGGAGTTTAGCAGAAGAAAAGCTAATTGTCAAACCAGTGATTTCATGTAAAGTTAGAGATATATATTAATACAGGGAGGTTTGTTTGTTTGTTTGTTTTTGAGACAGGGCCTCGCTGTGTCCCCCAGGCTAGAGTGCAGTGGCATGATCGTAGCTCACTGCTGCCTCAAATTCCTGGGTTGTAAACCATCCTCCTGCCTCAGCCTCCTGAGTAGCTAGGACTCTGGGCACACACCACCACATCCAGCTAATTTGTTTATTTGGTAGAGACAGGATTTTGCTATGTTACCGAGGATGGTGTCAAACTCCTAACCTCAAACCATTCCCCTGTCTCAGCCTCCCAAAGTGCTGGGATTGCGGGCACGTGCCACCGTGCTCTGCCTAGTTCTTTATTTATGAAGTTCTTGAGTAGCAGTGCAGTGTAGTGGTTAAGTGCACTGGCTCTGGAAAAGAGTATCTGCTTTTACATTCTATCTCTTTACTAATTTGTCTATGCCTCAGTTTTCTCATTTGTAAAATGGGGATAAATACAGTGTCTATATCATGGAGCTGATAAGATTAATATGCAAAGTGTGTAGAAGTGTATCTGGCACATAATTGTCACATAAGTGTTATTATTAATACCAAGGATATACCATGTATAGCCCATCAGTGATCCATTGTAGTTGACAGTGATAGTAAGAAATAATACATGTAGTTTCAGTTTCCCATTGCAATATAGGTGATTTACATAACTGGATAACATCACCAATAGGATAAGCATTATACAGGGATATATCAAGTACCTGCAATGTACCTAGCAGTATGCTTTGGATAATACAGCATAACAAACATTATCAATTTCTATAAACCTCCCTGTCTAGGTGAGAAGACAAAACTGATAGTGAATGAAATAGAGACTGATTAAGTTCTAAAATGAGAGTAAATTGATGCCAAATGCAGTAAGAATTCAGAGAAAAAGAGAAATCTTTATGGACCATATTGCATTACTAGAAAAAGTAGGACTTGAACTAGGCCTGGAATAATGGATGAGATTCCATTGACTGGTGAGAAGATAATGAACAGTTCTAAATATAAGAAATTGCTCAAACCGGGGGTCTTATGTGTCTTTTATTCTAAACTTTCTCCCCAACTTGTTAATTTGGCAGCAGGAAAAAAAAAATGAATGAGGAGGCCACAAATGCCATAAGCCTGAGGAATCATAAATAAATGAAGGAATTGAAGGGATTTAAGAACAAGGAGTCTGTGGATAGAATTTGGCAGCTCCAGGAACTTGGGTTGAAGAGAAATGTACATGTTTATTTTTACTAACCTCCCACTGAAACGTAACATTGTCTTAGTTATAAATCTAGGCAACAAACCACAGTCGCATTAGCAGTAACTGTGACTGTTGTCAACAGAAATCACAGACTTTTTCATGTATTTATTGCAGTCTCAAAGTATTACTTAATCTCCTTTGTAATATATTAGTATTAGGCCCACTGCTATTCTTGTTATTCAATGGTTAATAAAAATGTGCAGATAGATGGTTATATAAAAAATGAATTTATGGCAGAGAACGGTGACTCACACCTGTAATCCCAGCACTTTGGGAGGCTGAGGCGGGCAGATCACGAAGTCATGAGTTTGGGACCAGCCAGGGCAATATGGTGAAACCTCATCTCTACTAAAAATACAAAAATGAGCTGGACGTGGTGATGCACGCCTGTAGTCCCAGCTACTCGGGAGGCTGAGGCAGAAGAATCACTTGAACCCAGGAGGCAGAGGTTGCAGTGAGCTGAGATCGGGCCACTGCACTCCAGCCTGGGAGACAGAGTGATGCTCTGTCTCAAAAAAAAAAAAAAGAAGAAAAAAGAAAAAGGAATTTATTATTTGATAACATTTCAGTGAAGTTTATTTCCTTTGTAGTTCAGTGTATTTTATTTTATACATTTAAAATCATTATTCTGAAAAAATGACCTCATCATAGTGCTTCTGTTTATGGACCTAGGAATATATTAGTTTTTTGATAACCACATCCATGGTTGACTCATATTGAGTTTACAATCAACTACACCCCACCCTTTCTTTAATGGACCCAGGATCTCACTGTGTTGCACAGGCTGTTCTCAAACTCCTGGACTCAAGTGATCCACCTGCCACAGCCTCCCAAAGTGCTAGGATTACAGGCATGAGCCACTGAGCCCAGCCCCTAAAACCCTTTTTTCATATGTGCTACTTTAGGCTATGTTTATTTCTGAATATAGGCAAATAGCATTACCATCAAACTAGTAGCTGGAACTGACAAACATCATGAAATTCTTAGAGCAGTACTTTATAAAATTTCTACCTACCTAAATATAGACCTGAATATTAACCATCTGAGGTGGTATCTTGCCAGATATTTTCTATATGCAGGTATACCTGCCCAAGAAAAATTATATTTCTTTTTAAAACAGTGGTGCTTTCTGGTTTGCTTTGCATAATGAGGAGTAGAAAAGGGCTATTCTGGTGATTATTGCTGTGTGTTAAACCACACCAAAACATAGTTATGGAAAACACTCATTACATTCAGGGCTTTTGTGGGTCAGGAACTTGTGTAGGGAACCGCAGGCATGCTCATTGGATGCACTATTCCATAGTACCTAGGTACTCAGTCGGAAAATTTTGATGGCTAAAGTTTGGAATCAACTAGGAGTGTCTTCTCTGACCTATGTAATGGTTGATGCTGACCATCCACTAAGACGTTAACTGGAGCTGTCTTCTGGAGCACCTGTGTGTAGCCTTTGCATGTGGCCTGGACTTCCTCACAGCGTGGTGATCGCCTCTTACATGATGGTCAAACTACTCAAATGGCAGCTTAGGCTCCAAAAGCTAGTGTCATAGTAAACAAGATGCATTGCCTTTTATGACTCATCTCAAAACTGACAAAGCTATCACATCTGCTATACTTTATGGATTAGAATAATAACAAGTTCACTCAGATTCAAGGGGAGAAAAATTAAGCCCTGACACTTAATGGTGGAGGAGCAAGGTCACAGTGTACAAGAGCATATGGAATGGGTGATGCTGTACAGTATATTTGGAAAATACAGTCTGGGCACAGTGGCTCACACCTGTAATCCTAGTACTTTGGGAGAGCAAGGTGGGAGGATCACTTGAGCCCAGGAGTTTGAGACCAGCCTGGGCAACATAGTGGGACCTCATCTCTACACATAATTTAAAAATTAGCCAGGTGTGGTGGTTTGTGCCTCTGGTCCCAGCTACTCTGAGAGGCTGAAGGGAGAATCTCCTGAGCCCAAGAGATTGAGACTGCAGTGAGGCATAATTGCACCACTGCACCACTCCAGCCTGGGTGACAGAGCAAGAACCTGAAAAAGAAAAGAAAAGAAACGAAAGGAAGAGGAGGGGAGGGGAAGGGAAGGGAGAAGGAGGGAAGGAAGGAGGGAGGGAGGGAGGAAGAAAAGAAAAGAAAAGAAAAAAAAGAGAAGAAAAGAAAGAAAATACAATGTGTACCTGTAAATAGGCCTAAAACTGTGGTAAAATATTTGGATCCATGGCCTACAGTGGCATTTTGTGGAATAGTTATAGATGAAACATCATTTGTCTTAATAGCTCAGATTTGAAGTTGAGGTTTATAATTATGTTTTTATCATTCCAATAAGGAAATTTCTGATTTTATTAGGGTTGGAGGAAGAGTCTGTGGTCTTTTTCAAACTTGAAGATTTGATTTTTTCCAAAACTTGTAGCTTTGTGTTTGTCAGTAGATCTGAAAGCCACAAGTATTATCTGATACATACAATAATGACAGAAGAAAAAAATGTTCTATGTTTTCTTCACTTAAAGTTTTTATGTAAAAAAGAAATATAGGGTGAATTGTATGGTATATGAATTATATCTCATTAAACCTATTTTTTAAAAAGAACCATAAACAAATACTTCTAGATAATGATATGCATGCTGAAGTGGTTAGGGGTAAAGTATACTGATGTCTGCAACTTTCTTTGAAATTCATCACAAATTAGAGACTGGTGAATGTGGATAGATCTTTAGAGAGGTGAAAAAGCAAGTGTAGAGAACGGTTCCTTGTACAACGTAAGTGATCTGTAAATGCATATTCTCTTATATCTGAAATTTTTCACAATAAAATATTGGGAACAATCATAATGAGACACCACTACATAATCACTGGAGTGGCCTAAAAAAGCTTTGATTTTTTCAAGTGTTTTTTGTATTAAAAGTTCTGACATAGTTTTGATGAAGTGAAGTTATATTGACTACTGCATCTTCAATTTTTATTCAAGCATAAGGGAAGAGTTAGGCACAGATTCTCACCACAGTTCTGTGCCTGCAGAAACCTTTAAGATAAATAATTGTAATTAACACAGCCTTGGCACTGGAAAAATGAAAACTCAGAACTTAATGTGTAAACAATATGATCTCCATTTCAAATGCTGTTTGTTCTCCTAAAATCTTACACCTCTTTTTTCTTTCTAGGCAATTACTTTTTTTTACTTTCCTTTGACCTCAGCAATATGTTCCCTGTTTACATTATTCATGGAATCATGAAGGGTCACTATTGTCTGCCCAATCCCAAGATAGTTTGGCACTTTTTCAAATTGTTTTGCTTGAATTGTACTGGAGTGGTAACCCGCTGATGCAGGCATGCACTTCAGCACCCTTGTACTATAGTAAGGCCAAAAAAAAAAAAAAAGATTAAAGGAATTAAAGTCTCTTTCATTTGCTTAGCAAAGGAGTAGTTGGTAAGGCATAGTAAAACTTTACAACTTTTTAAGTTTTCTGGTAGAATTTGAACTCACTGAAACTTACACCTTAACTGAGAGGAGTACTAAGTAATCAATTGAGGTTATTCCAACCAAACATTTAAAATACCCTTCATAAATGTCCACCAGTGAGTGGTACTAAGTGTGACATACTGTGCAAAATCCTTGCTCTTAAGAAACATGAATAACATAGCTAGGAAGAAAAGTTGGAGAGGACACCAGGGCACGAGCAGATTCACGCTGCAAGATAAAGCAAAAAGAAGATACGTGCCAAGTACCAGATGGAATGAAATCATGTTCCCTTTGCTCTCTTGCCCAGCCTAAGAAGACAGGCCAGGGGAGTTTGTGATCATGGTACAGAAATGGAGGCTATTGCTCAATTTGCTCACTCTACCCTATCAGTTAAAATTGCTATTCAAAATGTGCCTTACTCCCTATTTTGTATTTAGAGTCTTGGATTCTTATTTGAAACTTGGCAGCTTTGGAAGCTGTCTTATATTTTGTTCTGCTTTAAGACTTTCACTGCCAAGTACATATTCAGGCTTTGTTTGCCAGTTTTGTTGATTGTGTGGTTGAATGCCATCCCTGGAAAGATTACTTTTGAGCTAGTATGAAGTCAATGAGCTGCCTTCAGCATTCATGAGGAGGTTCTGAAGTTTCTGTTTCAAGGCTTTTGACATGTCAGCGTGTGTAAATCTAGTCTGATGCCAAGATGCCTTATGCCAATAGGTCCCTTTTGATTTTGGTATGCATGATTTTCCTTGTGGATATTAACCTGTTGCCATTAAAAGAAACAGAAAATTATAAGCTCATGGACTATAACATAGGTTCTAGCCACAAATATCATTAGTACTGTATCACAACTCTGATTTTGGTTTGTTAGAATTTTTAACTGTCTTGGCTTTTTTTTTAATATGTTTTCTAAAACTGTGTATTCAACTCCTGATTTTTCATTCAACCCATGATGATGCTTCCTGACTGCTCAGCTGGAATCTGGATTTGCCTTCTTTCATTCAGCACACTTCTGAAGCAGTGGCAGGTCTTATGGGGAATTTGGGGGGTAGCAGATTCAAATTTGGCAGGACCCTGGGGGCATTAATCAATTGGAAAATATAAATGAGCAAATCATTTCTCAGATAAAATGGTTCAATTAAAAATGATATTGAACTGAAAAAACCAAAACGTTACCAAACTAAAATTGTGTACAATTCATAGGTTCCACAATACGTTTATTTTGTTGTTATGTGCTTTTCAGGCTTGATCTTACTGTCTTTATAATTTAAATAATTGGCAATAACTTATAACCTGTTGTAATGATAATGAGTTCATCTTTACTACTTCTTCCCTGACTGATGCTGTGACCCTCTCCATTGCCTTCCTCACTTTTATTGTGTACCCACAGCAACCTAATACACAGCCCTGTGGCCAGCAGCTTCCACAATATTTGTTGTGGAAAATATTGATATTTTGAGTGAAAAATTGTAACTTAATGGTAATTTATATCATATTAAACATACATAATATTTCAAATATTAAATAATTGCAGTGTTCCTCAGATAAAAACACGTCTATCCAATCTGGCGCTTGGAAGTAAGAGAAAACTTCCCACAGAAAACTCTTAATGTATTATTTTTGTTGTCGTTGTCTGTTTTCAATGTTTATTCTTTTGTCCAAAACACAAATGATTAAGACTTGAGAATTCAGGAAGAAGGAGGCAGTATTTGATTTCCACTATGTGGAATAAAGAGAATGGTAATCTTAGAAATATTGAGTTAGTATGAGTTTTTAAAATTGGTTATACATTTTAAAATTTATATTTGATGTTTACAATTGACATTGTCTATATTCAGATAGTTTAGTAATCAATCATCTGTGATTTCTCAGTGAAAATACCTAGTAAAAGTTGTAAAACCCTTCTGTGGAAGAAAGTAAGCCTTGCAGACAATAATTTGCAGGGCCCAGTGAAAATGAAAATGTGGGTCATATGGTTCAAAAAACCAGAAAACTTGCCATTAAAAATACTAAAATAAGAACCTTTTCCCTTTCTCCCAAGGTGTCTCTTTCTCTCTCTCTCTCTCTCTCTTTCTCTCTCTTTCTCTCTCTCTCTCTCTTTCTCTCTCTCCCTCTCTCTACCTGTATTGCTGTATTTGCTAATTAAGGTCGTGCTCCTTCAGGCACAGGGATACTCAGCACAGACTTCACAGGACCCTATGGGTCTCACCCCACAACTTGGGACACAAGCCGCCCATTAGGTATCAGGTTTTTGCTCTTGCCAGCCACTGAGCTGATGGGCTGTGGTCACCAGAAGTGGGGAAGCCGAGCCAGGCATCACCCTCCCGCAGGCCCACTGCCCCAGCCCTCTCTGGATGGCTTTTGCAGCCTCCATGCTGTAACATGGTAGGTACCTGGATGGGAGGCGGCAAGAAGCTTACCCCTGCCCAGTCACCCACCAAACGTCCTGAGGCACTGCCAGTTTAAGGCAGGACAACTGCCTCCATGTCCCGTCTCAAGATGCCATGGGTCAACCCTAACCCTTTTTACACCCTCATCCGGGCCCTGAACGAGGCAGAAAGCGATAGCAGTCACTAGTCACTAAGGAAGGAGAAAGGAGACTGGGAGTCCTGTGAGGGCTGAAGTCCCAGGGTATGGCAGAGTGGGTGTGGACTATCCATCCTAGAGGCCAGGGGACAGAGACTGCATAGTAGCCAACACCCCCCAACACCCACTCCCCCGGGTCCACACGTACTTCATTGTCCCCACAAACTTCACTTACAAAACATAAATTCAATAATAAAATCATTAGAAATTTCACGACAGCAAACACAGAACATTAAACCCCAAACACAGGACCCTTCGAAGCACAGGATTTTCTGTGTGATGCCAAAGAAGCAGGGCCCACCTGCTGGATAGACCCAATCTACCTACAATAAAATAATGGCTAACATGTATTATGCCAGACATTGTTCTAAGCACTTTACATGTATTAAGTCATTAATCCTCAAAGACTTTAATGGATATGCTATCATTATCCCCATTTTACAGCTGAAGTAACTGATACCCAAGATCACTCTGTGGTAAAGGGCACATGGAGGATTCAAACCCTGACAATCTGCCTCCAAAAGATTCTTATAGGAGATCTGAAAAAGGAGCAAATTACTTATTTATGCACTGAAAAAGCAGATCACATTTATAAACACTGTGCAGTGTTTGAGTCTTTGTCTTAAAGCAAATTTCTAGAAGATAAAATCCTAATTGGTTGCAGGTACCTTGAGTGAATAGGCTGTTTCCTTCATCTAGTTAGAACACCAAATGCAAGTATAAAATAAATAGGGTTGTCTATGTCAAAGGCCTGGAGATATTAAATATAAAGCAAAGGGGATTTGTGGATAATCCAAGAATTGCGACATTTTAAAACTTTCTAGAGGTGGCTACGCTAACCCTCACCTCTACCCGCACATTGCCCAGCCCAAGGTTATATAGCTAATTAATGACAGAACTGGACTTCACATCAGTTTGTCCTGGTTAAGGAAGTGGAAAGGAAGTTACCAGCCCCTCTTATATTGTTAGTGCATGCTTAGGCCCCTCGAGAAGACTGGACTGGGAAGAGAAAGGATGTGGGAAGAAAGGGAGTGTCAACCAACATCTTACTGCTGGCTTTATTTTCTTCTTGTCTCCCTGATCAAAGGTGATTTCATGTTTCTTTATATAAAAACTAACATTGACTGCAACCTTTTCATTTTAATCATGGTTGTAATTATAAAATCACTGTTTTAATTGAAACTGCTGTTATAAAATATTGACTAGTTATAGTGGAGGCATTGCTGGACCAACTTGTCTAAAGCTATGTCTCCAAAATAGAAGAATTTAAAGATAATAGGCAGTGTAATTCCTTGACACCAGTGCCTTCAAATCACCAACATGACAGATCCTAATAACTCTCATTAACTTTATTTGTGGATTTTGCAAGTGACCAGGCCAGAGGCCATGACTTACTTCTTCCACAGTCTTTCTTTCACTCCAGAGTATAGGATGTCACCATACAAAAGCATGAAACAAGAGCCATGGCCAACATCTTTTACCACTTCATTGAAGCATCTCAACTCAGGAAGCATACTCATTAAACAATTTGATTTGTTGTTATTGTGGCTTTCAAGTGTGCTTTGTAAAATCTTTTCCTGTCCCTTACATATATCTTTGTATTATTCTGCAGCTTTAGGGTCACTTGTTTATTAAAATTCAGTGTTGCACCTTTAAATTTTTAACCTCAAATGTAGTTTAAAATCTCCTCTCCTTTTTTCCCAATGCAGACTTCAGTGAGGATCCTCACTATTTGAGATGTTGAAGGAATTAGCAGAATCTGGTTCAAAGATTATGGTTCTCCCTCCTCTTTGCAAGACCTGGTTCCTCCAATTTGTTAGGCCAGGGAAAAAAGAGTGGGAAGAGGCATATGTTTCTTTACACAGCTGGCCTCTCAAGAGTCTTCTGTTCATTATGACTGCTTCTCTGACTACCTCTGAGGCAGGAATCCAAATGCTGGCCTTTTCATGGGCTAGATGTTTGAGCTTTTCAGAGGCCCTGTGAGGCATCCACATCATACTTTCTGAAGTCAGGGTACAGCAGTTGTTCCATCTCCTCTCCTGCTCACAGTGGTATGCCTCTCCAGCCTCTTGCTGATGGATTCCCCTTGCCAGGCAGGTCATCATCTTGGGTAGAACACCAGCAAACTGACTCAAGTGCAGCTCACCCTGCTTGTCCCACAGGAATTTCCTACATCCTTGCCAGGGCAGACCATGGTCATGCAGGCTGCTCCACCACCACCCCTTCTCTCTGCCCTGCCATTTCTCTCTCGTTCTCCCTGCCTGGCTTCACAAGAACAGGGACAGATAAGCACATTCTCTGCCTAGACTGATGTTCACTGGGGGATGGAGTGCCAGTCTTTTCATCTTGCAGGCATGGCCAGTCTTTGAGTTTGTCTGTTGGAGCTCCACCCATCACTTTTGAAACCAGCTTCACAGAATAGAATCTTTTCACCACAAGCACTGTATTTCCCACAAAGACAAGTTACCTCATAACTCTTGCCTTCCCGAAACTTACTTCCTTCCTGAAACTTAGTAAGTTGGAGCCTTGGCTGTGGTAGAGGGTATACCTCTTCCACCCTTAGGGCGTATCTGGGTCCAATTGGTGAAGCCTCACTTTGGGCATTACTTAGTCCCTATTGTTGCCAGGGATGGGTCCATCCTGTAAGCAACTACTCCCCATGCCGTTATACTTATATGCTGATAGAAGGAGTAATTTTTGATGCAGAGTCAAGGTCTTAAGAAATTCTTGACACACAATAAAAAAAAATGTTTAAATGTCAGTTTCCTTACCTTTTCAGAAAAGGCTAGGATTCTAAGAATGCTTAACCAAGGAGGGTGGTATATCAGAGAGACTTTAGCAAAATCAATAGGATTGAGGGAAGATCTCAGTTAGAGGAGAATGTAAACAGAGATTGAGATCTGGAAAATTGAGGAACAGATTTGGGGAAAGTGAGTAAGCTTTCTTCTCATGGAAATACAGGATATAAGATCAGAAAAGCAGGCTGGGAACATCAGATCAAGGGGTTATCAAGGACAGAATTGAAGGCTATAAACATGAGTACAGTAGAAAGGCTTTTCAGCAGAGTGACCTATGGGAAATGGAAATTTGGGGAAGTTCACTGTTAGACAAAGTACAGAAGAGGGTGGAGGAAAGGAGACCAGGGAACTGGTATTATAGTAATTTAAAAAGGAAGAAATAAAGGGGGCAGGATACAGGGGAACACATGAAAAGGGAGACTGTAAGCAATGTTGGGATCATTTGTGATTTTTGGTAACTAATCTTACAGGAGAGAATATGCCAGCATGTTCCAAATGCATGCTGTGTAACACTAATTCTATGAGATGCTACAAATCAACAAAAAAATTATCTGGTCAAATATGCTGAGGAAACTACTTAAAATTTGTAAAGTAACATAGAAATCCTAATGAAGGGGCAGGTGGCCAAAAAAAAAAAAAAAGGAATCCTAATGGAAAAAAAAAAATACCACATTACCTTGTTTAGTCCAGCATTTTTAACAATTATTTGATTATAGAACCTTCTTTTATGTAAGTCCTATCATACAGAACCAGTGTTCCAAAAAATACACTTTGGGAACCAAAGTGAATTGATTTTTGGGAACCAAAGTGAATTGATTGATGTGTCGGTTTGCATGTTAATATTATGTTTTTCTTTAATAAACAATAAACAGAAACATAATTTATAATGAACTCTGTTTCTGAGTAGGAAACAGTTCTTGAACTGCCTAAGCTTGAGCTATATCTTTTAACACTTGGCCTTGTCTCATTTTCAAAATGAAATATATTTTTATAATAAAAGGCCAAGAATAAGTGGCTCAAATTTCATAATTTTATAGTAATCTCTGGTAATGTGGCCTTAAGAAACGTTATTATCTATGGACAGTATCAGTGTCCTCAGCTTTGGTCTCAAAAGAAAAACAACTTTATTTTTACAGTTTTTTTTTAACTTTAAAGTGAACATATGTAGAGTTTTTGTTTGAGAGACTAACAAGAGGAAAGCTGTGTCTCATTTGTTGTATTGTTTCACATGATAACTGCTAACTAAAAATGTGTTTGATTATGAAAAGAGAGTAGATATTAATTATTTTTTATACATAAAAAATTTGAGATCTTGATTTATTGGCTCAGACCAGTTAGTTTATTGGTGAAGGTGGACTTGGGAGAATCAGGTCTCATGTTCTTTCTATTATAGCACTTCTCCTTAAAGAATAGAAGATAACGTTACCATTTCTATTGAATGTCAAAAGGACATTTCCTTTGTTTGTAAATTATTCCAAACTGTTAAGAGACCTAGACACAGAAGCTACTGTGTTCACTTACTCTTGGACATGACTCCCTCCCTTCTGCTCATTTATTAATGTCAGTGAACATAGTAAATGTATCCATCTTGTCATTGTACTTTTCAAGGTATCCACTAAAGAATATCAAAGACTAGTAAGCTCTGATGGTGAAGGCAGGAAATATGCCCATTATCTATTATTATTGTTTGACATAACTGCTTGAATAATGAAGAATTATTGAATAATGAAGAAACTGAGACTCAGAAAGGTAGTAACTTAACACAGTCATAGGAGAGGTTGATTACAGAAAGAGCATGTATCTTCAGCTTCTTTGTAGCACAAACACTGCATAGCATCAAGCATTCAGAATAGGTACTCTAAGTACACATCTGTTGAATAGCAGATTTGTTGGCAGAGATGCTAAGCAGTGTCTTATGCATAGATCTACAAGTATGTTTTTCAATTTAAAGAGGCTCATCTATCTCAGAAATAAAGTGCCTGTTACTTTACATCAAGCATGAAATATTGCCATTATATTATTTCCCAAAAAAGCATATAAACAAAACTTAGAAATAACCTCCAGCATAGAATAAAGATGATTATAGGTTTCAAAAGCTATTTGCTTTATATCATTAATAAGGATATGCTAGGTTGAAGAAGAATACATAGTCTATTGAAGAGTTGTTACCTCAGAGGATGGAACTAGGGAATTAAAAATAGGAATGGCATTTTTAGTTTTTATTTTATACATATATTATTTTACATTATATTGATCTATTATAAGCATATATTACTGTTATAATTTTTTTAAAGTTCATAAAAATGTCCTTTAAAGAATAAAAGCATAGAATTAACTTGGTAGACATTTATGCTTTTGTCAAAAAATTAAGTATTTCAAGTATATAGATACTATTAGAAAGCTGCTGTGTACCTAGTACCCTAACTGTGACAAACATTAATGTTTTAGGGAAGTACAATTTTTAAAAAGTAAATACCCCAAACTTGCCCAGCTAACCAATAGTAAGTGTGAGTTCTTAGGCTTTCCTGCCTGGATCTGTATATATATACAAAGTAGCATATGCTGCAAAAGCTCTAAGTCTTTGCAGCAGTGCTCTGCTGAAAAACAATTATAACCATTGGTTGCTGGGCAATGGACAACACAGCAAACTCAGCTCCCTTCACTTCAACGTTTATTTATCTGGATTAATGATGTAGATCATCATCAACAAACAAGATATTTGTTATATAAATAGGATGGCTAATGCATTTCAGGAAATTTTAAGATTTTCCTTAGTGTTCATGTGTACTTTCAGTGCTTTTAACCTTGAAAGAGATATATATTGTTTGGAAACCAAAATTAAAGTTAGGTTGAAAGGGTACAGTATGATCTCCTT
The DNA here is from genome assembly GCF_000951035.1 of Colobus angolensis palliatus. Classification (NCBI taxonomy): domain Eukaryota; kingdom Metazoa; phylum Chordata; class Mammalia; order Primates; family Cercopithecidae; genus Colobus; species Colobus angolensis. The sequence goes on from NW_012114622.1 coordinate 5,296,020, forward strand.
ACCTCATGATAAATTACACCATGAATCTTAGGAAGGCATATTGAGCTTTCTATTTGAGTTGTTTCATGATAGATAGAAAGAAAATATAGAATAAATTCATTTATATTAAAGCACAGAATAGTCTTATTAGCTAGAGGAGAAAATGTCAAGGTGTTCCTGGCTCTCATTCTCTTCCAAACTTCAAAGAAAAATCAAATCCAAAAGAAATGTTTTAAACTAGTAAAACAGAATGTTGTAATTGCAGCTCATTTTAAAATGCACTTGGTCATTTATAAGGGCTAAGAAAGTTATACATGCAGTATATTTCAAAATGTTTTATGAGGTAGGATGTCTACTGTAAGTTATAATGGCTGTACTAAACCATAATAACTATCAGTACCAATGCTCTATGGTCTCTGAACAGATTGTTTCCGCAATTAGTATCTATGTACTAACTTAGCAATAAAAATATATATGGGCCCATTTCCTCAGGCTCTACCTCATGGGGATGATACAAAAATAAAATGAAATAATAGACAAATAATCATTATGGGAATTAAATATAAAATGTCACTAGTGGCATAATATGTAATAAAAATAATGATACCAATACTGACATACTAGAAATTAGACTTCAGATCTCAAAAAAACATTTTTGTTGTTACACACTTCTAACCCCGTTTTGTTTGGCTATCATGGTAATCTGTATTCGTGGGAAAGCTTTGGGTCTTTCTATATGCATAACTGCTTCAGCTATTTAATGAATTAACCCATTTACTACTATACTCCAAAAACGGATTGCCATCCTTATACACCCAGTCATTTTCATCAAACAACCAGTTGGATTATTAATTATAAAATTGGTTATGAGTATGAGTGTGTGACACAGCTTGAATGAAAGCTTTTTCCAAAAATGCTTGTTCTCTTCTAGCTTGACTACATATAATGCAGCCACATTGACTACAGCACTATTAGTTTGGCTGAGACTTATCCTTCTTTATATAGTTTAATGGCTATTAATCAGTGAGATTGTGTTATTAAGGAAGCCAACTTAAGAAAAGTCTAGTAGTGACATCTGCAAGATTGTAGAATAGGAATCCCCAGACATTCTTTCCTTCTCTGGAAATACCAATTCAGCAACAAAACATGGACCAGTTCCCTTTGTGAGAAATCCAGAAACCAGTTAAGAGACTCCTGCACCCCAAGCAAGTGCAAAATTAGCCACTGTAAGCCAACAGAAAAACTCATTGCACCCTCTCACCATTGTCCTTGCATACTCCCAGTCAATCAGGAGATGTTTTAGTCCATTTGTGCTACTATAACAAAATGCCACAGATCTGGGTAATTTATAAACAATAGACATTTATCTCTCACAATCCTGGTGGCTGGGAATTCCAAGATCAAGGCACCAACAGGTTCAGTGTCTGGTGAAGGCCTGTCTAAGTGTTCTCACATGGTGGAAGGAACAGAAGAGCAAGAACACACTCCCTTCAACCTCAAGTTCCATTCATAAAGGCAAGCCCTCATGACTTAATCACCTCCCAAAGGCCACACATCTTAATATTGTTGTATTGGGGATTACGTTTTAACATGAATTTTGGAGGGAATATCATCATGCAGAAGGAAACTCTCAGCTCCAAGCTTCTCCATGGACAGAGAAGACTGGACTATAAACATCCAACATTCTGACTTCTGAGGGGAGCTGCCTAAGGGACTGGCTTCTGTGTCGTCTCTCTCAGAGCACTGATATGGCCTGGCATATTCTAGATGTGTGAGGGCTCTGAGAGCAGGAGCTTGGCAGTGTGCTACTGCCAGAAACTGCAGTATGGCAGACACCGAAAAATACAAGTTGGTTAACTCTACCTCAAGGGGAAAGAGAAGAATGGAGCATGTGTTCAACATTCTAGCATTTTAGGGGGCTGCCCAAGGGACTGAATTCCTTCTAGTCTAACACAGCATATTCTAGATTCCTGGGGGTCACTGAGAATGAAAAAGAGCTGAGTGATGTCCTGCTGCTTTAGAGGACCTTCAGTATATCAGAGGAATCAGAAGGAGCAAGAGATTACAAGCCCCTGGAAAAAAAAAAAAAAAAAAGAAATCTAAGTAAAAATCTAAACACACAAGTTTAGAGACGACACAACCAGAGAAAAAGCTTGAAAGACTCCCAGAACCTCTAACCAGGCTGATTGGCGAAAGTCTTTCTCTGTACAAAGCCAGTCTGAAAAAACTGAGAGAGGTGGTTACTTTGTCAAATATATGAATACTGACACAAAGTTATAAGGAACATGAAGAAACAAGGAAATAGCCCAATCAAAGGAGCAAAATAAATTTCCAGAAACAAACCTTAAAAAACAGGTATGTGAATTACTTGACAAAGAATTCAAGGTAACCATCATAAATATGTTAATCAAACTCAGAGAAACTATGTGTGAACAAAATGAATATTTCAACAAAGAAATAGAAAATATAAAAGAACCAAACAAATTTTGGAACTGAAGAGTGCAATAACTAAACTTTTAAAAAGTCTTTAGAGGGTTCAACAACAGACTTGATCAAGCTGAAGAAAGAATCAACAAACTTGAAGACAGATCATTTGAAATTATCCAGTCAGAGAGCAAAAAGAAAGAATACAGAAAACCTAGGGGACTTATGGGACACCATTAAGCAGGTTGTGTTGTGTGTGTGTGTGTGTGTGTGTGTGTGTGTGTGTGTGTGTGGTCTGTGAAGGAGAGAGAGAAAAGGAGGCAGAAAGCTTATTTAAAGAAATAATGGAAGCAACTCCCCAAATCTGGGGCTAAAAATGGATATCCAAATTCAAGAAGCCCAGTGGATCCCAAGTAAGATGAATCCAAAGAAGTCAACACTAAGACACATTATAATCAAACTGTCAGAAATAAAAGACAAAATTCTGAAAGAACAAAACAAAAGTGAATCTTCACAAACAAGGGAAACTCCATGAGACTATCAGTGAATTTCATAGCAGAAACTTTGGAGGCAATATGAGAATGGGATAATATATTCAAAGTGCTGAATAAAAAAAAAAAAGGCCAACAAAGAATAGTATCTCTGGCAAAACTATTCTTCAAAAATGGAGCAATAAAGACTCTCCCAGTTATTCAAAAGCTGTGGGAGTTCATCACCGCTAGACCTGGCATCCAAGAAAGGCTAAAGGGAGTACTTCAAGTTGAAATGAAAAGACACTAAACAGTAACACAGAAGTACAGGAAAGTATAAAGCTTGTTGATCAAGGTAAATATATAGACAAATACAGAAGACCGTAACACTGTAATAGTAGTATATAAATCATTTTTAATTCTATAGAATTTAAATGATAAAAGTATAATATCTATAACTATAAAAATATGCAATGGATACACAGTATAACAGGATCTACTTTGTGACATAAATAATATAAAGTGGGTGGGGGGAGTAATAGCATAGGTTTTGTATGCACTTGAAGTTATCAGCTTAAAATATATTCTTATAACTGTAAAATGTTTTGTGTTAGCCCCATGGTAACCACAAAGAAAATACCTTTAGAAGATACAAAAGAAAATGATGAATCAAAGCATGTCCCCAAAAAAAAAAAAAAATGAAAATGAAACAAAACGCAAAGGAAAACTGAAAACTGCAAGAGAGGATAAGGCAGCAAACAGCAAAATAGCAATAGTAACTTCCTCCCTATTCAAAATTACTTTAAATGTCAATAGATTAAACTGCCTAAGCAAAAGACACAGAGTGGCTGAATGAGTTTTAAAAACAAGATCCAACTATATGCTGTCTACAAGAGATTCACTTAGATTTAAGTGAAAGCTTATCACTTAGATAAGCTGAAAGAAGAGGGATGGAAAAAGATATTTCATGCAAATGGAAACCAAAATAGAGTAGGAGTAGCCATACTTACATCAGACAAAATATACTTTTTGTCAAAAACTGACACAAGAGACAAAGAAGGCATTATGTAATGATAAGAGGGATAATTCACCAGGAAGATATAATAATCGTAAATTGTTATATAAATGTACCCAACATCAGAGCACCCAAACAGATGAAGCAAACAGTGACAGAACTGAAGGGAGAAATATGCAGCAAGACAGTAATAGTAGGAGATTTCATACCCCACTTTAAATGATAGAACAGACAGAAGCTTGGTAAGGAGACAGAGGACTTGAACAACACTACAGACCAAATGCATCTAACAGACATACAAAACACCGTATCCAACAGCTGCAGAATATACATTCTTCTCATGCACACATAGGACATTCTTCAGAATAAATCACAAGTTAGGTCACAAAGTAAGTCTTAACAAATTTACGAAGATTAAAATGGGCACAGTGGCTCATGCCTGTAATCCCAGCACTTTGGGAGGCTGAGGCAGGTGGATCACTCGAGGTCAGGAGTCTAAGACCAGCCTGGCCAACATGCTGAAACCCCGTCTCTACTAAAAATACAAAAAACTAGCCAGGAATGGTGGCATACACCTGTAATCCCAGCCACTTGGGAGGCTGAGGTGGGAGAATCACTGAAACCTGGGAGGCGGAGGCTCCAGTGAGCCAAGATCACACCACTGCCCTCCTGCCTGGGCAACAGAGTGAGACTCCATCTCAAAAAAAGAAAAAAAAAAAAAAAAGAAATCTAAGTAAAAATCTAAACACACAAGTTTAGAGACGACACAACCAGAGAAAAAGCTTGAAAGACTCCCAGAAC
>NW_012114622.1:5300758-5320758 GCF_000951035.1 Colobus angolensis palliatus
AGATCACAAGGTCAGGAGTTCAAGACCAGCCTGACCAACATGGTGAAATCCTGTCTCTACTAAAAATACAAAAATTAGCTGGGCGTGGTGGCACGTGCCTGTAATCCCAGCTACTTGGGAGGCTGAGGCAGGAGAATCACTTGAACCTGGGAGGCGGAGGCTCCAGTGAGCCAAGATCACACCACTGCCCTCCCGCCTGGGAAACAGAGCAAGACTCCATCTCAAAAAAAGAAAAAAAAAAAAAAAAAAGAAATGAAATGAAAGAGGAGACATTACAACTGACTGTACAGAAGTAAAAAGGATTAAGAGACTACTGTGAACAATTATAAGTCAACAAATTGGATGATGTAGAAAACAATGGATAAATTCCTGGAAGTATATAGCCTACCAAGACTATGAATGATAAATAATGAAGAATTTTAAAACCTGAACAGAAATATAATTAATAAGGATATTGAAGCAGTAATTAAAAACCTTCCAACAAAAAAAATCTCAGGGCCTGATGGCTTCACTGGTGAATTCTACCAAACAGTTAAAAAAGAATTAATGTCAATTCTTCTCAAACTCTTCCAAAAATTTGAAGAGGGGGAAACACATCTGGATTCATTTTATGAGGCCAGCATTACTCTGATAGCAAAGCCAGATTAAAAACACCAAAGAAAATAAAACTATAGGCCACTATCTCTGATGAACATAGATGCAAAAATCTTCAACAAAAAATCTAGCAAGTCAAATTCAACAACACAATAAAAGAATCATACATCATGACCAAATGGAATTTATCCCTGGGATGCAAGGATTGCTCAACATAAGAACATTATTCAATTTGATACATCACATTAACAGATTGAGGAATGATCATCTTAATATATGCCCCCCAGAAAAGTATTTGACAAAAGTCAGCACACTTTCATGATAAAAACAGAACCTTGGAATGAAAAGAAATTATAGCAACATAATAAAGACCATATATGAAAAGCCCACAGCTAACATACTATATGGTGAAAAACTGAAAGCTTTTCCTCTAAGATCAGGAACAAGGCAAGGATGCCCATTCTTGCCATTACTTTTGAATGTAGTACCGGAAGCCCTAGCCAGAACAACTAGGCAATAGAAAGAAATTAAAGGCATCCATATCAGAAAGGAAGAAGCAAAATGCTCCCTGTTTAAGTTGGCATCTTATATGTAGAAAACCCTAAAGATTCCATTTAAAAAAACTGTTAGAACTAATAAATGAATTCAGCAAAGTTGCTGGATTGAAAAGACAACATGGAAAACTTAGTTGCATTTCTGTACACTAGCACTAAACAGTCAAAAGGAAAATTAAGAAAACAATTTCATTTCCAAGGCATAAACATGAATAAAATACTTAGGAAAAAACCAAGAAGGCAAAAGACTTGTACACTGAAAACTATAAACACTGCTACAAGAAATTACAGTAGACATTAATAAATGGAAAGAAGTACTGTGTTCATAGATTGGAAGACTTAATATTGTTAAAATGTTCATAGTACCCAAAACAATCTACACATTCAATGCAATCCCTGTGGGAATCCCAGTGGTATTTTTTACAGAAATAGAAAGATCTAAAATTCATATGGAATCACAAAGGACCTAAAATAGCCAATACAATCATGAGAAAGAACAAAGCTGGAGTCTTCACATGTCCTGATTTTGAAACATATTACAAAGCTACAGTAATCAAAACAGTATAATACTGGCATAAAGACATACATACAGACCAATAGAAAAGAATACACAGCCCAGAAATAAATGCACAACTATATGGTCAACTGATTTTTGACAAAGGTGCCAAGAATACACAATGAGGAAACGATAGTCTTTTCAACAAATGGGGCTGGGAAAACTGGATATCCACTGGCAAAAAAAAAAAATGAAATTGGATCCTTATCTTACACCATATACAAAAATAAACTCAAAATGGATTAAAGACTTAACCATAAGACCTAAAACTGTTTAAAACTCCCAGAAGAAAACATAAGAGAAAAGCTGTATGACATTGATCTTGGATATGACATGAAAAGCACAGGTAACAAAAGCAAAAGTAAACAAGTAGGACTATTAAAAAATAAAAGCTTTCTGCACCATAAAGGAAGTAATTAAGGTGGCCTGCAGACTGGGAGAAAGTACTTGCAAATCTGTAAGTCATATATTTGATAAGGGATTAACATCTGAAATATTTAGAGAACTCCTATAACTGAATAGCAACAAACAGATAACCCAATTCAAAAATGGTCAAAGGACTTGAGTGGACATTTCTTCAAAGAAGACATACAAATGGCCAAAACGTTTATGAAAAACTCAGAATCACAATAATCAAGGAAGAGACGCAAATCAAAATCATAATAAGATTACCTCATACCTGGAAAATATGTGTCGACAAGGATTGTAACTCTTGTGCATTATTGATGGAAATGCAAAATGTATAGCCACTGTGGAAAACAGTATAGAGGTTCCTCAAAAAATTAAATAGAATTTACATATGATGCAGCAATTCCACTTCTGGCTATTTATGCAGAAGAATTGAAACCGGGATCTTGAAGAGATATTTTACACTGCCCTGTTCATAGCAGCATTATCCACAATAGCCAAGAGGTGAGAGGAACCTGAATGTTCATCAACAGGTAAGTGTGGTATATATGTACAATGGAATATTATCCAGCCCTAATAAAGAAGGAAATCCAGCCAGGCACGGTGGCTCAAGCCTGTAATTCCAGCACTTTGGGAGGCCAAGACGGGAAGATTGCTTGAGCCGGGAGTTTGAGATCATTCTGGCCAACACAGCAAAACCCCATCTCTACAAAAAAAAAAAAATTAATAATTAGCCAGGCATGGCAATACATGCCTGTAGTCCCAACTACTCAGGAGGCTGAGGTGGAAGGATTGCTTGGGCCAGGATTTCAAGGCCACAGTGAGCTGTGATTACACCACTGTACTCCAGCCTGGGGGACAGAGTGAGATCCTGTCTCAAAAAAAAAATGAATAAATAAAAATAAAAAAACAAAAAAGCCAGGTGTAGTGACCCACGCCTATAATCCCAGCACTTTGGGAGGCTGAGGCAGGTGGATTGCCTGAGGCTACGAATTCAAAACAAACCTGGGCAACATGGCAAAACCCCATCTCTACAAAAAATGCAAAAGTTTGCTGGGCATGGTAGAATGTGCCTGTAGTCTCAGCTCCTGGGGAGGCAGAGGTGGAAGGATTGCTTGAACCTGAGCCTGGGAGGACAAGGTCGCAGTGAGTGGAGATCGTGCTACTGTACCCTAGCCTGGGCAACAGAGTGAGAAAAAAAAAAAAAGGAAATTCTAACATATGCTTTAGCATGGATGAATCTTGAGGACATTATGCTAAATGAAATAAGCCAGTCACAGAAAGGCAAATATTGCATGATTCTACATATATGAGTATCTAAAATAGTCAAACTAATCAAAGCAGAAAATAAAATAGTAGTAACCAGAAACTGGAAGGAGGAAAAAATGAGGAGTTGCTATTCAATGAGTATAAAGTACAGCATTGTACCTGTAGTTCACAATACTATGCTGCACACCTAAAAAAGTCATTAAGAGTGTAGATCTCATGTTATGTGTTTTTTACCACAATTTTTTTAAAAGATAAATCTAGCTGTTTTGATCTCATACACCAGCATTCTCATGACAAATGGGGAATGTTAGGATGAGACAGATTTGTATTGAAAAAGACAAAACCAATAAAAGTGTAGTGACACAATTAAAATTCTTTAAGACTAAACATTTCTGGAAAGTATACATGACTATAATACATTGAAATGCAGCTTTTACTAAGTCTGCTTATATGTTCATTTTCAAAGTGTGAGATTGATATTTATTATGGATGTCAGAGGAATTGTTTTCTTCACTGTGGGTCTGTGTTGTAGAGCACTTTTTATTTGTGATTTGTTCTCTCTTAAGGCTATTTCAAGTATGATTTTTGTAGACATGCTATGGAATTTGTTTCCTTGACATGTACAATAAGTTCAGAATACTTCTTTCAGTCTTTTTTGTTGGTGTGTAAGGTTATTAATAGTGAAAAACTTTAAAGTAGAATCTAGTACTCTTTATAGTTCGGACTTTTATTTTGGTGATAATGATTAATTTAGAGAATCTCATGTTAAGATTCATACTATATTGCCATTATTTTAAAAGTGTGAAATGCATGAGTTTTAAAAGACCAAGTTTAAAATCCCAATAATTAGTGATACTCATATACCATATGTTTACCTACAAATATCTTAGGTTATGTTTATTACACACTAAAGCTCCTCTCGAGCACAAAGCAAGCACACACTTGTCAGACCACAAGCAAATCCATAATTTCCACAATTGGTGTCAACCTTTCCGTTTATTTATTAAGTACAGAACATATTTACCTATTTACCAGAATATTTATCTATAGAGTCCCCATTTCCTTAAACATTACTGCCACCACTCCAATTCTGAAAATGAAAATCAAGAAATTTTTTTCTTTCTAAACTCATAGACATGCTTTGCTCTGAAGCTTCAAATCAGCAAACACAGTTGCCAAGCTTTAAGAAAGCTAGTTTTATACTCAGAGGTTATACAGTTGAAAAAACTATATAGCAATCATTTTAAAATTTGTACTGAATTATCTGGTTTTGCTGTCAGGCCTAGAGTTCATCAGATAATTTCCAGAGCTGTAATTCATTTTCACTTATGAGACCTTAGACTGTTACAGGGAAAAGAGTTTTTTTCTCCTCTCAAGTTTTTCCAGTAATGCTTCCGTGTACCATTAAACTGCTGGCACATTTTAGTCCCAGAGGATAGATTTTGTTTGGCATCCTAAGGAATTTTGATATATTTAAGAAGGTGAGAAGTACACATTGGCATCATTTAAACAACATAAGTCTACACCCAATTGGCTTTTACATGCCAAAGTTGTGAAATGTGCCAACTGTTTAATAGTACACAATAACTGTTCAACTACATAAGTTGATTTCAGTGAAACAGTTTGATGTGTGTTTTATCCTGATCATTTAGATACAGTTAAGTCTATGGTGCCTTCATAATAGAGGCAGGCTCTTCCTAACTTTTGCATAAGCAGATATTAATATTATTGAAATGTTAGTCATAGTTGAATTGAATATGAGTATTGCTTTAGTTTAAGGTGCCTTTTCAGCAACTTCAGTAGTTTCTATACTGCCAACAAATGTGAAATAGGAAAACAGAATTTGAAATTGACGATCTTTATTTCTTTTAATAAAACAAATTTGTACTTTTAGTGAGTTGGGGAAGCATATGATAGATTTTCTTTTGTTTTCAGACTTTCAAATATATATGCTATTCATTTTAACTAGACTGTGTGTGTGTGTGTGTGTGTGTGTGTGTGTGTGTCAGTCACTGACTGTGCAAGCCCTAATTGGAAAAATGAGCATAGAGAAAGATAAAAATGGTATAACCTTCTCTTTTTAAGGAACTTACAGTCAAATAGGGGAAGACATGGAAAGAGAGAGAATACAAGTACTAACTCTAATGCAAAGCAGACAGTCCTTGTGTTTTAACTTTTGGAAAACAAAAGTTAATATGACATTAGAGAGTATGAGAACTGGGGGCAAGTGAAGGCTATGTTAGGAAGGGAAGGGTGATGTGAGGGCTCCATATAATTAGCTTAAAAGAACTTAAAGCATGATCCCCATCTTAGAGGAAGCAAAGGAATAGAAGTAGACTATAGAACCATAAAGTGTGGAGAAGGGAAGGTGGAGGGGAAGAGGTTTAAGTTATATAAAAGAAGGTAAATTTCCTTCTGTTACCAAATTGGGGGAAAAGGACTAGATGGAATTTCATAAAATGTGTAGAATACATTTGAGATACTCACAATATATTAGTTTCATAGCCTATATAAATTTCACTTTGGGTAACCTGTGGTCACCCAAAAGAGACAGGCAGTCATCCTTCAGACAGCCAAAACTGAGCTACATTGAAAAGGCCAATGTGTCTACCACTCTGGAGAGACATGACATCAGTAGTAATCATCATGGTCAGAGAAAAGCAGCAGTGGTTTTAAATATGACTCCAAATAAAATGTCACAAGGACAAAGCCTCTGTACTTGGCTGCTTCTCTTTGTAGTGTGCTCTGTAGTGTGTGGCAACAGAGATTCACTTATTTAACAAATGATTAATGATTTTTGCAAGCAACCTAGGAGCCAGGTAGTAGAAAGTAAAATTGGAAGATAAGTTAGTGTCAAGTCATGAAAGCCTTTTTAGTGTTTAGTGCCAAACAACTTTTCTAAAAGACAAAGCATATTAGAGCTGAAAAACTATTACTTAAAATTATGTTTGGACTATATCCAAAAAAGAGCTCTTACAAGAATATGCAAAACAGAATATTTTACAATTGTAGATTACAGTTCCTTTTAGAGATAAGCAGCTGAAGGTAATTTTAGAACATCCTCCAGTTGTTTCCTTTTTCTGCAATGAGCAGATTCGTAGTTATGTTCTCTCACAGTAGTGGTTAATGTTATTAAGTCTTTCTCTTATGCATCTAAATAGGTTGCTCTAACAGCACAGTAAACCAAGATCTCTTTTTTTTTTCTTTTTTTTGAGAAGGAATCTCATTCTGTCGCCCAAACTGGAGTTGCAGCCCACTGCAACCTCCACCTCTTAGGTTCATGCTATTTTCCTGCCTCAGCCTCCCGAGTAACTGGGACTACAGGCTCCTGCCACCACACCCAGCTAATCTTTGTAGTTTTCGTAGAGACGGGGTTTCACCATGTTGACCAGGCTGGTCTTGAACTCCTGACCTCAGGTGATCTGCCCACCTCAGCCTCCCAAAGTGCTGGAATTACAGGTGTGAGCCACCACACCTGGTCATAAACCAAGATCTTATAGCATAGATTTCTGGTTGACATTTACTTTAATGAACACTAAACTGTGACTATTATTGGTGTCTTTTTTCCCTATATATCCAACTGTCTCTTCTACCTTCAGTGAGCTTATATTATAGTAGGACAGAAAAGCCTAGTAGATATGAAACAAAATTGTGCAGAGGCCAGGTGCAGTAGCTTACACCTATAACCACAGCACTTTGGGAGGCTGAGGTGGGAGGATCACTTGAGACCAGGAGTTCAAGACCAGCCATTCAAGACCAGGTTGGTGGACATAGCAAGACCCCATCTGTGCCAAGTAAAGTAAAATTTTGCAGAATAGTCTGTGATTATAGCTCAGCAAGTTAAGGTATTTAGGTCTAGAATAAGGACAGTGCTAGGATGTGGCCAAACTTTCAAGTATGATATAATTAAGTTCATTAGTATAAGGCTACTAAAAGAGGAAGATCTTCCTGATAAAGAAAAGCATAAGTAAAAGCAAGGAGATATGAATGCCAGTTGCATACTTAGAAACAGTATAGAATCTGGCCTGAGAGAAGAAAGTTTGTATTGGGGAAAATAACTGAGATAAGGATGACTTATGGAATGCCTTGAAAGCCATAGAGGATAGAGAAACACTGTAGGTTCTGGGTGATATGCTAAAAAACAGCATTTAGTAAACATTACTGTGGAAGAAATGTACAGGACATATTCATGGAGGCAAAGATGAGTCAGGGATACAGTTATCTTAAGTGTGAGTTTATGAAAGCATCAGAAAACTCTAGTACAAGTGGGGAAGGAAAGAGATGCGTAAAAGTCCCTTTCAACAGATAAGAAAATTTGAACACAGATTAGTTATAGAGAGTAAGAAAAAACTGATTAAAGATGCAGCTGTTATATATGGCCCTATATAGTCACATTGACTTTTCTAAGTGGTATTTCCCCCAGCAACTTGGACCCTAAGTCTTTCACACATATTCATACAACTGTTACTCCAAATTACTTCCTCTGTCAGTGATTTCTAATTCTAACCCATGATCTTTAAAACACAGATTTTTTAACTTCTATGTATTCTATATAATTGGAATTTAAAGGCTTTTCTTTGTATTTAAACTAGGTCTCTGTGGAGTGTAGGTAAAAAGAAGGGAATTGTGGGAGAAAAGGAGCAGGGAGAAATACTAAAAAAATAAATAAATACATACATAAATATAACCACATAGTAATTCCTGTAACTAGAAAATAAAACTAAATAGATGCATTTCTTGAACATGCTCAGAGCCATTTAAGCAGCTTTATTCCCTGTCAACATCTTGGAACCTTTATGACTTTTATGATGTTGATGGAAGTACTTCCTGGAAGCATATGGTTTGCTTGGAAGTTATTCTTCCAACTTTGTTGCTGGCAGAATATCACCCCAAAGAAGAGAATACAGATTGGTGATGATCAGCCTCAGTGCGGGTAACAGCTCTGAAGCGTTGTGGTAAGGCTTTTTCTAGACTCTGGAGAAACTTCTTGAGGTTTTTCAGAACACCGAAGCCTTTAGGAAAAGTAACTACTTTCTTTTTAGTACATGGTTAACTCATTCACAGTAAAAACCATCTCTCTTCCCTGTCACAGTGGTCTTTCCCTCAGGCTAGCTGGGATGCAGTCAGAGGTTTTCAGAGTCCTTGATTGTCTTGCCTGAAGGTACAATGCGACCTAGATGGATGTGACATGTTGTCCTTGTCCTGTTGCTTGGTTCACTTCCACAAAGGTTTTCTTCCATAAAAAGTGTTGTGTTTTTAATTGTTTTTGTTTTATTTTACATGTTCTGCTGTCTACCCAATTCCTCAGAGCCCTGAAAGAGTAAGAAATGTGTAATTTCTGATTTCTCCTTCCAGCCAGAATATTTTCCTGATAGCATGTTTCTTACAGGGCTCTTCTGTGGTGAAATTCAGGCTTTTGTCATTATTTCCTGTAATCTCCCTAACTGTTCAGCTCCATGTCCAGGCTTAGTTCACTGTATTCTATTCATGATTCACCTTTCCCTTCTCCAGCCTGTAGGCACACATGCATTTAAATGAAATGTACAGAAGGAACATTCCTTTTCTTAACCTCCACAGGCAAGAATTCTTCAGGCTCCAGTATTTAATACCTCAGTTTCAGTATCTTTGCATACAGATTATACAATGTTAAAGTCTGAAAGAACCTAGGATATCACCAAGTCCTAAACTTATTTCATTTGTGAGAGGATTAAGTCCTAGAGAATTACATAAAATACATATTCTAAACCCTCCCTCAACTCAAATTAATATGTGCGTTTTTAATGATGACTTTCTAACAAGTTCACTGGTAGAAATTGGCCTCAGCACCTATTTGTAAAGCTGACTATGGCCGTAGCCAAGAACAAAGCCTAAAGTTCTTTTAAGGGCTTAATTTATTTCATGCATCAAGCCTCTGTATATGTCCAGCATTTTTCCAACTTAAAAACTAATTTCAAACAATACGTACGATCTTCTTTCCAACCCTCATCAACCATGTGTCCTCTCCCAACTCTACTTTCTGAAAAATCTGGGAGAGGAAGAGGGAACCAAAACTTTACTGTGAGACAAGAGATACACAGGAAACACAGTTGCCATTAATACCATATAGGGTGAAAAAATGGCTTCGTCCCTTTCAGAAAGGCTGAATTGGGAGGACGAGGAAAAAGACAGCATACTCAGAGTTTGACATGGAGTGGACACTCAATAAATATTTTTTGAATGAATGAAATGAGGTGAATCAATGAACCATGGACCTGAGGCTCTGTCTCCAGCATACCCTCTCTTCTAAATCCCAACAACAACCTGGACATCACCATTTGATGATTCCAAAGAAACCTAAACATGTCTAAAACTTAATTAATCACCTTTCACCCATCTCCTACTCTAATGTTCCCTGTCTCAATGCCTGGTACCTAAAAATGCCAACCACATAAACCACTAACCTAGAAGTCATCCTCTCATTGACTCCTCACCTCCAGTCTAACAAGTCCTGTCAACTCTACCCTTTACAATATGACAGGTCTATCAAAAATCTTCCCCACAAAAAAGGTACAAAATCTAGATAACTTTATTACAATTTCATGTAATCCCTCTTGTAAAAGTTGTGTAAGAAAACTGAGGGGAAAAAGCTATTCAACTAATTTTGTGAAACTAGTATTATCAAAACTAGATAGGGATAATACAGGAAAAGGAAACTGTACATCAGTGTCACTATTGCAGATAGAAAAACAAAATCTAAATAGAACAGTGTCAGGTGGAATTTGGCAGTTTATTCACACACACACTCACACACACTACTACTATTGCTACTACTAGATAAGGTTTCTCACAAAAACAGGAATGATTCAACATCACAATGTAGAAATATACTTGATATAATTTAGCACTCATTCTTAGTAATTTTAAAAAACAAATTTCCTAGGAAACAACATAGAAGAAAAGTTCCTATCCTCATAAAGGGTCACCATCAGGAACAAAGAAAATGTATTTTTCCTTGTCACCATCAGGAACAAAGAGAATATATTTTTCTTAATGATAAAATTTTGGAAATATTTCAACTAAAGTCAGGAGTAAGAATGTCCACTCTCTCCAGGTCTATTTTACAGTTTTACTAGAAGTGCTAACCATTTTAATAACTCCCTAATGGGGAAGAAGCAAGTATCATAAGAACTGGAAAGAACAAGACCAAACTGTCCATATCTATAGCCAAGAGAATCTACAAACAGAATTCGACAAGGTTGCCAGATTCAGGACCTCAGACCTACAACTTGCTATTCCTGTAACTAACCTTGGCCATTACTTAACTATCTATATTACAGTTTACTCATCTGTAAAAAGGGTTATCGAGAAGATTAACCGATGTAAAGTACCTGCTGCGTTGTAAGTAATATAAGCTATTACTAGCACCATTGAATTAATACACTATGTTTAGCAGTCTTACTATACCTAACTAGAAAATATAGTAATAGCAGCTAATGATTATTTATCAAGTCATGTGGTCTGCTTACTGAAAAAGATCTGCAGTAACTTTCCAAATCACTCCATAGAAAAGCTGAAGTCTTTATAGTGACTTACAAGACTTATGTGATTTTGCCCTCTACTTTATGTCTTTATTCATCTCCTCTACTTACTTTTCTTCAGATATGCCGGCCTCCTCACTATTCCTGGATTCACCCAGCAAGCTACCTCATCAGGGCCTTGATATTACTATTCCCTGTGCCTAGGACAGTGCAAATTAAAATAACTATCATGTCATATCCATCAAACTGGTACATTTTCTAAAGTCTGGCAGTCAAGTAACTTGGCAGAGAGGTTAAGAGAAACAGGAACTTTCATACTCTACTGATGGTTATATAAATGGTTACAACTGCTTCTCAGAAAAAGTTGGCAATAACTTGTAATATGGATACCGTGGATGTTTTTTGACCAGGAAATTCCACTTGTGGAAACATACCCTAGAACAACTTCAGCACATAAATAAGAGGAAAAGAATGTTGAATATAGCATTGTTTGTGAGACAGAAAAATATGAGATAAGTTACAAAATGATACATGCATTATGATTGCATTTGTATGAAATTTATGAAATTTTAAATATGTAAAATAACATTATACCTTAATGTATATACATATATCTAGTAGTGATTCAAAACTGTCCATAAGAAAAATAAATGTCAAATTTATTTCAGTGCTTTCCTCAAGAGAGGTATGTAGTGGTGGAGAGATACACAGGAATCTTCACTCTTCTTTTATTCCAAAGCAAGTGTGACCAAATGTTAGAAGGCAATGAGTTTAGTGATTAGTACATGGGTGCGTCAATTAATGTTATTTTCTGAGTTTTCTAGATATTTGAAATATTTCTACGTAAATACACACATGTCTCAAATCTAGCCACTTCTTACCACCTCTGCTGCTACAATCATGAGCCTAATCCCATCATATCTTGCTATCATCAGCTTCTCACAAAGGCTGCTACAGTAGCCTCCTAGCTTGTCTGCCCATACTTATTTGCCATACAGCATTCAAAGTAATCCTTTATCATGAAGTAAATCAGATTATGCTACTCCCCCGCTCAGAACACTCCAGTGGCTTCTCATTAAAATCTGTAGTATTTACTGTCCTGTCTACTCTCAGAACTTATTCCCTACCACTTTCCCCCAGCCCACCAAGGTGCAACCACCTTCGTCATCTTGCTGTTGCTTGCCAACCATGTTCTTACTTCAGCGACTTGCACCTACTGTACCCTCTAGTACAGTAATACTAGTACCAGTAGTGTTCCTTGCATTGTTCCGTACTTTACTTTTTTTAAGTCGCTGCTTGAATGACATTCTCAGAAAGGCTTTCCCTGACCAACCTATCTTTAAAATATCCTCTCCCCAAGCCAGGCATGATGGCTTATGCCTGTAATCCCAGCACTTTGGGAGGCCGAGGCAGGTGGATCACCTGAGGTCAGGAGTTCGAGACCAGCCTGACCAACATGGTGAAACCCTATCTCTACTGAAAAATACAAAAACTAGCCAGGCATGGTGGCGGGCGCCTGTAATCCCAGCTACTCAGGAGGCTAGGCAGGAGTATCGCTTGAACCCAGGAGGCCAAGGTTGCAGTGAGCCGAGATCACGCCATTGCACTCCAGCCTAGGCGACAGAGCAAGACTCCGTGTCAAAAATCAATCCTATCCCTGGTCTAAAGCAATGACACCCCTGTAACAATGGCATTCCAGTGCCAGTTCTTGGTCTCTGAGCTCAGTTTTCCAATAAAAGAAACCAGGGCTTCTAGAAGAAGTGTTTGATTGCTTGATTCCAGACCCAAAAGAGGGAAAATATAAAACAAGACTGAACATCATGTCCCAAAAAGTAAGGAAACATTTAAAGAAACATGAATGGGGACATGTCAAAAAACTCACAGGAGCCAGCCTGAAATAGCTCCTAATGACCAAAGATAAAACAATTTGAGCAAGAAAATAATACTGGTTTTTAGCCCCTAAAATAAAATAAATAAATATGAGTTCATACTATTGTAAAAAATAAATTAATGAATTAGTAAATGTAGAAGGAAAGAGGAAAATAGAGAATTGCTGTTAGGCAGATAACACAGTAATAAATGTTGCAGACAAGATTCCTCAAAGGATGCAAAAATTAATGGGTAGAAATTTGAGCAAGGTACTTACAAAGGATAAGGTAAAACTTTATGTTGAAGAAACCTAACAGACACCAACTTGACAAAATAGTCAAGGTAAAAAGCACCAGTATATAAGACATATCAGCATCATGAACCACTTGGTAAAATGCACTGAGAAGCAGACATTATTTTTGTAACAGTCTTGCCAAAAATGCATAGCTTCCATCATGAAGAAACTTCAGACAAACCCATATTGAGAAACATTCTATAAAATAACTGATTAGTACTCTTTAGAAATATCAAAGTCATACATAAAAGACAAGGAAAAACTGAAAAATTGTTACAGACTAGAGGAGACCTATAGAGATTTAGCAACTGAATGCAAGTGGGATCCTGGAATTACAAAAAAAAAAAAGAGTATTAGTGGACCTGGACCTGGTACCTGAAATTGTACCTGTAGCTTAGTAATTACTTATCACATTGATATGTCTGTCCATCCATTCATCCATCCATCTTTGATACCTCCCTTTTTCTCATGATTCACATCCAATTTCTCACCATATCTTCATTTAACACCTGGTTCCTTGTGGAGAGAGACTAGGAGACAAATGATATCAGCAACAGAGCAGCAACTTTTTGGTAGATCCTGTATGAATTTTCCTACATATCCAGGATAAGATTTTATTTTGAAAGAGTAAAAATATTGAAAGCTTTGGGAAATTTATTTAAAAGAATCACAGAAGTGATCGCACATGGAAGTAACAAAGCCTCTGACTTTGCCTGTTTGGGGGATGGGAGCTCATCTTTACTTGCCTAGATTGTTGTACTGGCCTCCTAATTGGTCTCCCTGCTTCCAGTGTTGCCCAGCCCTTTATTCCCATGCAGGAATGATGTCCTTATAGCCAGAGAAGTATTTTCAGGGGGAAAAACTAATGTCACTTTCCGTGACTAAAAGCCTTCATCGCTTCACCATTGCCTTCAGAATGGAAGCCCTACAGATAGATTCTGCCTCTGCCTACTTCTCCATCCTTATCTTTGACTATTTCCTTGCACAAACCGTAATCACCATTCATACCAAACAACCCAGACTGTTACCACTCTTTGGCTTTGCACTTGCTGTTTTTCTTCTTCTCCTAGGACTCTAATTTCCCATCTAACTCTAACTTGCCTTTTAAATTTGACTGAAGCAGTACCTTCTCCTCAAAGCCTTTCCTTGTCCGCTAAAGTCTCTCTTTAAGTGCGCTTTCAGCACCTTTCAGCTCCTTTGCAGCACCTTCTTAAGGATAAAGATTACTTGAATCTCCAGCTAACTTGTTGCCTTGTAAAAGATAGAGATAAACAAACATAGATAGAGAAAGAAAAGGAAAAAAGGAAAAACAACCAGAAGCTCAGAAAGTTAAGAAAACAAGAAACAAAAATAAAAAGACACCAGGAGTTCAAGACCAGCCAAGGCAACCTAAGGCACACCCAAACTCGAAAAAAAAAACCCAAAAAATTAGCTGCGCATCCTGGCACACACATGAAACCCAAACAACCAGGAACGCTAAGAGAGAAAAAAACCTGACCACGAGAACATAAACAATGAAGGAAAACAGCAGAAAACAACTACACACAACAATAGGAAAAAGGAAAGCAATAGCCAAAAAAAGAGAAACAAAAACAAATAAAAACCTAACCAACACGAAATAGGAAACAAGGCATACACTATGAAACCCTCCACAACCCGCAAAAGCGACAAAGCCAAAGAGGTCAAAAAACCATACCAAAAAAAAGAACAACAACAAAAAACCCTGCACCGAAACAACCAGCAACAGCTAAAGCAACACAACAAAAACAAAAAACACACACTACCTACCTGACTCCCTGCCTCACTACAAGGAAAAACCCACGAAGGTACTGAAAATTCAGTTGCCACAAACAGAACAGGGAAAACCACCAAAAACATCAAATAAAGCAGCCCCAAACAACAAAGACAACCTAAAAAAAAACAAAAAACTGACCAAAAGCAGCGAAAACATAAACCTAGAAAAACGGCAAACAACCCAGTAACAGCACCAACACAACCAAGTCCTGCAAAAAGAAAAAGACATATACTCCTTAGTCTTCTGGAACACACAAAACAAACAAAGAAATTTTAAACAACAACACGACAAACAAAGAACCCCCCAGGTTCAAAGCGGACAAACAAAAAAACACTTCAACGAACACACAATAACCTCCACATCATGAAAGACACAAAGACTCACAGAAAAACTCCAGCTCGCAGCGTCTCTGCAAGGAAATAAGAAAAACAAATCGCAAACAACAAACCACTGCAATTCAATACCAAACGACAACCCTCAACCCCGCAACTTAAAAACAAATACGAAGACGCAAACATCCACAATAAACTGGGGCACACAAAAAATAAAGACAAATGGGACAAGAACAAAAAGAAGAGAACCACGGACAAGATAGGACGCAGCACAAAAAAGAACAAAAACAACAGGAGACCAAAACACCAAGACTAAGAAAAGGAAACATCTAGCTAAAAAATGACTCATAGAAGTGGAGGTAATCGTTTATTGTATTTCTATATAAATGTGTGCTCAATACATCATTTTAAAAGAAATGTAGCAGACTTTCTTCTTACAAAATATACATACACCGGAATAGTGTCTGTCATTTCTTTGGCATTGGACAAAGAAATCAGACTCTGTTTGACTTATTGCCATGAGTTTCTGGTATAGAGTTATCTGTTTTTCCTCCCTGATCATTATAATTTTCTAAAACAATTCAAGACTATATTAAGCAATTTTATACTTAATGTCATTGGTAAATTTTATGTTTATTTTCAAGTCAATGGTTAATAATGTTATTTTACAATATGGTTCTACAAATCTTTCAACACAGCTTAAAGTTACTCAATTCAGTTTTCAACTTCTAATTTCAGAGCGTATTAACAACCATCCCATTGTTGAATTTCCTACCCCTAGGTAAATTCCTCAAGGATTTTTTATGTTATCTCAGCCTTTAATTTGTGGGTCACACTCATGTTCGTTCTTTATCATTCCAGAAATGGAATCTGTTTGAGTTATATAGCAATATAGTGAAGAAATTAGAAATTAATGGTTATTGAAATCAAATAGACTTACAGGAACTTAAGATTGTTAAGCCCAAGGTTTTATAGATGGTAACTGCACTGTGTTTCAACTGGACTAGACTATTATGACCATGGAAGTTGTCAACCTAGAAAATTATCTGCTTTTGCATTTTTTGCCCAGCACAAGTTTTGTCAGATAGTATATGTCACAATATATTGTACAAGACCTCAAACGTTTTATATGAAATAAATTCTGTTGTGAATGATATGTTGACAAAGAAGGTGGACCTTTTTTTTTTTTTTTGGAGACAGTTTCACTTTGTTGCCCATGCTGGAGTGCAGTGGCACAATCACGCTCACTGCAACCTCCGTCTTCCAAGTTCAAGCAGTTCTCCACCTCAGCCTCCCGAATAACCTGAGACTACAAGCGCATGCCACCACACTCAGCTAATTTTTATATTTTTTGTAGAGACAAGGTCTCACCATGTTGGCCAGGCTGGTCTCGAAATCCTAAACTAAGTAAGCCACCACACCCAGCCAGAACTTTTTAATAAAAAATTTTTTTTTTAATTTAATGATCTTAACAAGCTCATGTCATATTATGTAACATATCTAGTTGTTTTGTTGTTGGTAGATATACGCCTGTGACATACTTTCATCCATCATTCTGTTCTGTGAAAATTAACAAAATTGCTTAATATGTTTTTATTTAAATGACTACACATGCTGAGAATTAATCTTATATTCTGGTACCTATAAAACAAATAGCAAAAAGAAGTTTTGCTTGGTGTACCCACATAATGCATTAATCATCCTCCAAAGTAATTAACTTACAAATCAAGAAGTTATTTCCCATACATATTTCCTTCTAGTAGAAAAGCAAAGTTAGAGAATATATTAAGTTTTGAGTTTTTTCCTTTGTTCTTAGGTGTCTTAAATGCCTATATATAATTCTACAAGAATCCACTGCTTAAAAATAGTTGATTTTTATCCTGAATGACTGGAGCAGCTATGCTAACATTAGCCATACCTTATGAGGATAAGGAAAATGTATCATTCATGGATATTCATACTATCCTTTATTTTTAAAGGGGGATTTATCCTAAAAGGTGTCTGAAATAAGAATTCACTTTCCTTTTCCCAAGCTCCCAAAAACATAACTTCACTAACTGTGTAATATGCATCTTCTCATAAACCTCCACAAACTACAAAACATCCTGTTGCTTAATTTTTATTAAGGCTTATTTTCACACACTAATAGCATTGTTTTTCTTGAAATATGCCATACCTCGTTTAAGTGTTTCTTGTGTGTGTTTATTTGTTTGTTTGTTTGTTTGAGTGGGAGTCTCGCTCTGTTACCCAAGCTGGAGTGCAGTGGCATGGGCTTGACTCACTGCAACCTCCGCCTCCCGGGGTTCAAGCAATTCTTGTGCCTCAGCCTCCCGAGTAGCTGGGATTACAGGTATATGCCACAATGCCCAGCTAATTTTTGTATTTTTAGCAGAGACAGGGTTTCACTTGGCCAGGGTAGTCTTGAACTCCTGACCTCAAGTAATCCGCCTGTCTCGCCCTCCCAAAGTGCTGGGATTACAGGCTATGAGCCACTACAGTTGGTCAGTGTTTTCTAATAACCAGCTTGAATAGTTTGTATTCATCAGCTTCAGTGCTTTATTAAGTGAAATGAGATATTGATGAGCCTGAGTACCATAAATGATATATACTTTTATGTCTACCTTTGGGATGGGCTATATATCACATAAACTCCCAACAAATTACATACCAACTTCTCCTCCAGTGCTAGGGAAGGAGAAGCTTGCCTTAGCTACATGGACACTAGAAAAACTGAAGTTTTGACTGAGCAATATCTCATTTATTTGGCCTACTGTTTCCTAGTGGTACAACTTTGAAACATGTCACCACATTAAATCTAATCTAGGCTCAAAAAGTCCTATTTCTTCTTTCCTGTGGATTTCATAATATTTCCAGAATGCCTCTAGTCCTTGAAAGAAATTACTCTAAACCCCAGCTTAACAGATTGGATTATATCTTAACATCCTCATTTTATCTTTCTTGCTTTGGCAAGTTCTTTTCCTTAAGTAGAAATATGCATCAGTTTAAGTATGCTAGATTTTTTTAAATGTGGAATTATACATTAGAAGATGGTATTTGTTTTTCAAAAGATCTTTTCGCTTTACACAGGATTCCTAATAGGTCCCACTTAAGTACAAGTTAAATAGCATATTTCACTTCATGTCCATTTAATTTAGATACAACTTTTTAGAAATAGTACTTCCTGTATACCCCCGTACTTAGATGACTTCCTTAGATATTCCAGATGATTCTAAGGGAAAATTAAATGCAAATTAATTATGACTTATTATTTAACCGTATTACATTATGATTATAATAGCAGAGATCAGTCATCTTTTCACCAGAATGTTGTATGTTTCTGAGTGATCAGATACATTGCTTTCTCAATCCAAAAATAACTTGTACTGATAATTCACTGCTATTTTCAAAAAGTTAAGCTTAGGACATTCTCAATAACTATATATTCCCAAGAGTAAGGAACTATGGGGCTTAAACTTATTTTGAGTATTTTATGAACCTTTAGCTCTCTTAGGAATTAAACTATATGCTGTGTTCTGTAGTTAAGTTAGGTATCAGCTTTTTCAGAAATTTTATCAACTCAATGGCAAGCCTGTACGCAGTGGCTCACGCCTGTAATCCCACCACTTTGGGAGGCCAAGGCAGGCGGATCGCTTGGGCAACATGGCAAGACCCTGTCTCTACAAAAAATTTTAAAAATTATCTGGGCATGGTGGCACACACTTGTGGTCCCAGCTACTCTGGAGACTGAAGTGGGAGGATCACTTGAGCCCAGGAGGTCGAAGCTGCAGTGAGCCATGATCGCACCACTGCACTCCAGCCTGAGCAACAGGCCAAGACCCTGTCTCAAGAAAAAAAAAAAAAAAACCCTTCAGATGCTGTTTAGAGTAATAAAACAATTATTCATTTTTTAAAATATACCCAAGATTCAACTTTAATATTTTAAGTTGGAAGAATGGAAATGGAAGGAGTCAATATACTTTTTTCACCAGAATAGAATTTCAACCTATTACATATATACCAGTAAGTATAAAATCTCTGTAAAGATGAACATTTATGAAACCAAAAAAAAAAGATTTGAATTTAAAAATGTACATTCTAATAGTATGGGCAATAAAGGATAGGGACAGAGGGGAGAGATGCTAATAAGAAGATATATTAAAATTGAAATGAGAACATAAGTTCATTAGAAAGATATTAGGGCAAATGATTTATTAAGCTAAACAAATAAGAAGGAGTATCTTAGTAAATAAGGACAGTTGGCATGTATGTAGGTGTGGTCTTGGTACTTTGCCACCCAGACCAGGGATTTGGGCTGTGGGGAAGGATGATGACCATCTGCTCCAAGTGACTCCTACTGGCTGATACACAGAGCTCTGTTGGCATCAGTCTCAGAAGAGACTGCCAGCCTTCCAATCAGAAAATAAGCAAAACAATGGCATTGCTGTCAAGCACAGAAATGAAGTTTAAGATTTAAGTCATAAGTGGTGACTCAAAAAGGGTCAGGAAACTTTAGAGTGTAATCCACACAGATACAAGTTGACTTGATTGTGAAATGGACTATCCTCGCAGTTAATGGAGGATACTTGAAAAGCTAGGCAGAAATGAACTACAGTGACTATGGTAAGCAGACTGAAACTATTACAGCTCATGAGATACTTAGCACAACCTTTAAGATCTAAACCAGACACAAAGACAATATAACACTACAAAACAGACAAAAACTTGACCTATACACAAATTAGATTATATGAAAATAATGTAAATATTACTGAGATTGAGGCAAAGTAGTAAAAAGATGACTTTTGCCTACC
>NW_012114622.1:5325758-5395572 GCF_000951035.1 Colobus angolensis palliatus
CTACAGTGAAAATGTGAGACAGGATTTAGCTGATTCAGTGTATGAAGTCGTTGGCTCTTCTCTATTTTGAGGATCTTTCAGATCTCCTTGTAAAAAAAAAAAAAAAAAATTAGCTCAAGGGTAGTTAGGTGGTGGGGGGAAATCCCCCACATATAAAAGCAAATTAGTTTTTAAAGAATAGAAAATTATCTGTATGAGAAATTACTTCTGAATTACCAGATTTAAGTGGAAATTAAACTTAGCTCCTGTTAACATTTCTATAGAAACATGCATTTTGATTAAGCCAAACAACCAAAAAAAAGACCCTAAGAGCGGCATAGTCATTTATCTATATACTCACAAATACTTTTCTTTTTTCTGATCATCAGTATTTTTTTCTCACTTTATTTGCATCATTTTCTTTCACTTTATTTCCCATTATTCATAGAGAAGCTTTCTACCTAAGACTGAATTGAATTACTGCTTACTTCCCTCTGTGAAGTCACTTCAACAAAGAGTTACTCTTTGGAGTTAGGTCCTCATCTCTAATCTGTATCCCTCAGCTGAAGCGCTTGGTCTTTGGCTGCCCCATCACCACCCTAAGGCACGTAGAAAGAGGGCTCTCGCTTTGCCCAGTCTGTTCACTGAGCTCCTTTTCAAATTGGTGAGGAGGGAGGTTTGTGGAAGGGAGAACTAGATGTATCAAACGACTCTGTGAAGCCAGTGTAATTTGTAAATTTGCCATAAACTTTTAAGTGAGAGTTGGAGTAGGGGTTTTGAGGGTTAGCATGCTTTCAGAAATCAAAAGGAAAACGGGAGTTTTCATTTCAGAGGGCTCTGATACTTAAGATTTTTTTTCTAAATTTTACCAAAGCTATTAATTAGCAATTAATCAACATAATTAAAAGATTAAAGTATTCATGACATTATTGTTAAGTTATATACTTAAACTTGAATATATAAATAGGCAAAACACACAGAACAGCATTTATCAAATAATACTACTTAATATCACCTGTGTGTTCATTTAAATTTGGAGCAAGTGAAATATACACTACCTAGGAGATTGCACCTCTATCTGTCCATGAAAAGTGACAAAATCACTGCTGTAATTGATACTTTTCATTCATTATGAAAAGCTTTTATACACTCAGTAGAGAGAAAGCCTCATTTCATTTTCCCAAACCAAAAAGATACTACCTAAATGCCTTTGTATAAAAGCTAATACAACATGACAAAAATAATATCATAGTCCTCAATATACATTGAACTGGTGAAAGAAGTTAAGAACGATTTGACAAAGATAAAACATAAAATTAATTTTCATGTTATTTTCTTTGTATTCACATTCATACCAGGTAGACTTTGTCAAATACCTATAGTAAAGAAGAACTTGTTCATGCATGCAGAACAAAATAAAATAAGATTAAAAGCTCCAGGAAATCAGCCAGCTTCAAAAAACCATTAAAGTGTGCCTATCCCTCAAGCTTTACAAATGTGTTAATTGTTGTGTTTCAGTCATGTAAATATGTTTCAGCATAAAGTAACCAAGATTTCCTGTTATAGAAGCAGCCCTATCTGGGGGTGTGGGGGTAGGGAGGGACGAAAGAGGACTAAATAACACACTGTAATGAAACCTGCCTTTGGGCAGCACATGCTTCGGTTCTGAATGCCCAGAAATACTTCGCAGACACTCTAGGCTGCCTAGCAATGGGGATTTTCTAATTCTGGCTAGCTTGACAAAGTAAATACAACTATTGAACATAAGGCAGCTCCTAATAAAAAACAACAATTCCCCCTTGTAAACACCTACATTTGGCCCCATTAAAAATTCTTTCTTCATACCGAGGAACTAGCAGACCCTTAAATGTGGGGGTCTCAAAGTAACTAGAGAGTAGTTGGGAGATTTAATGCTGCCAGGATGTTTTACATTGCCATTTCCACCGAGCACTTCATACCCCATCTCAGGGCTTTGTAGAGTAATGTTCTACATACACTGTGGGGCATTATGCAAGCAAACACATTGGCTATTATGCTGTGAGGACTCATATGTGTAAAGCCAAAAGGAAATCAACACGTTCATGTATGTGTTAGACACAAATATATATGATTGCCACATTTCCAAGAGGAGTGTTCATCGAAAGCTGCCAAATTTGAAATTTATTAATATTTAGGGGACTGACATTAACATGGTAATTTAGCAATCTGGTGAATTGTCTGATTTCAAAATTCCCTGATTCCTGACTTTTCACATCTTAGAATTTCTCTATTCCATAAGCTGTGTATCAGTCAGACCTCTGCCAATCCTTAAATTGGATAGTGGATCTGCTGCAGTTTTTAAAATCTAGGATTTAGGGATCAACCTCGAGTGTGCACACACATTTATCTGCTCACAGTTACTAAGTAGGAGCTTTCAGATTATAGTAAGAAGCAAACATTAGTTTGAATTCTAGTAGACAAACACAAAGATATTGTTACCTTTTGCCACTTGTAGAGTAGTTTCCATATGATATACTTTTAAAGAAAAATGAGGATAAAAAGGAATTCTCATATAATTAGTAGTTTGAATATATTTCTGAAATACTTTTTCAAACTTAACATTCAGATCTAAAAAACATCATATGTTCCTAAAATATCTTAGTATTCTGAAGCCACCTGAGGGGTAGTACCCAAAATACTGCGCCTTCAATGTCTCCTCACTTATCTCGGGTAGGAGAGGGACTTCCTGGACAAGGCGGGCTTGAAGAACCTATTAAAATACTAGTCTATCCAAAGAAAGACCTCAGTTCTCTTCCAGTTACAGCAATATCAGCAGCAGGCACTAGATCTCAAGCATCTCTCAACTTGGCCCTGCTAAAGCTTCATTCAAATTCTGCACACTCTGGAGCTTATATGCTCCTGCCTGTATTGTGTGTTCCAGAGCCACACAAGCCTTGGGTTAAGCAGCAGTTAGAGACCAGCAAAAAGGTTGCCAATGAGAAACCCAGCTACACAATGAAGGAAAGATGAGTAGAAGGGAGTCACTTGGGGAGATATCAAGTAACTCATTTAGGCAATGTTGCACAATCAGAGGATCACAGGAATAGTGACCATGTGTGACTTATCCATCCCATTCCTTCATCCCAGACATAATGCTGCTGGGGGAGAGGGGGCTGGTCAGGGAGAAGGCATCTTTCACAGTGTTTTTACTATCCAAGTACAGTTTAACACATCAAGCCTAAATGACTTCTTTTTTCAGTTCTACTCATGTTGGAGCATTGATGGGAATAAAATTTACAAAAAAAAAATAGGAGAAACTAAAAGTAAAAGATACTGCTTTCAGTTTGCATAGAAAGTAAAACCAGGCCAAGCATAGTGGCTCACACCTGTAATCTCAACACTTTGGGAGGCCAAGGCAAGAGGATTACTTGAGCCCAGGAGTTTGAGACCAGCCTGGGCAACACAGTAAGACCCCCATCTCTACCAAAAATAGGTGTGTTAGCACATACCTGTAGTCTCAGTACTCAGGAGGCTGAGGCAGGAGAAAGTGAGACCCTGTCAAAAAAAAAGAAAAAGAAAAAGAAAGGGAAGGGAGGGAGGGAGACCATTTTAAGCTTTCCAGGAATAATCTAGTTTGTTCTTTGTCAATGCATAAAATAAGGGAGGAGAATAACATAACTCCCGCACATCTTAAATTCTGAAACAAAGGAACATTGGGATTGAAAGATGGTGGTGTATTTATGGCTATGTATCCAAAAGATTCCAAGTCACATTTTAAAAGAATTAAACTCAGCAAACCATCCCCACAAACAGTAGAGACTGCTAGAGTTTCTCCTTCGTGGACATTTCACACAAGGCTCAACTCCTTGTGTGAAATCCTTGTGCCTACCTGGAATCTTCTGTTGGGCCAGCACGAGATTAAGAACCACCACTCCCCACAGAAGGAGGGTGAGGGTGAGGTGGGAGTCACTTAGTAGCTAGAATGTTTCTTCAGAATCAGAAGAAAGCAGGATCTAATAGCCAGTATATACCACCTTTGGGGAAATTCTGTCTCTTGTAGAATATGCATGTTTGCAGCAATTTTTTTCTATTTATTGCAAATGTCCATGCATGACTTTGTAAGGATATGGGTAAGATGGCCCTGGTATTCATAGAATACCACTTCACATCACTTCCTTGCTACCCCTTGCCCTTAAGAATCAAATCCAAGTCACTTACTACACTTTAGAAACTCTACAAGATCTGACGACTGCAAACCACACCAAACTTCTCATAGCCACACCCCTGCTCATTGACTGTTCCAGAAAAGCTGACTTTTTTTCTGCCTTTCAAGTATGCCAAACTTATTCCCACCTCAGGGTTTTTCCATTTTATTCCCTTTGCCTGTGACTTCTTTCTCTGGGTCTTATGAATCCCTTCTCAAAATTTAGGTCTTAACTCAAATATACTCTCCAGAAAGGCCTTCACCTACTGAAGTCATACTCCCAGCCAGCGTCCTATCACCATGTTTTGTTTCCTTAAAAGCACCTCTCACCATCTGAATTATTTTTTCTTCTTTTTTTTTTTTTAGACCAAGTCTTGCTCTGTCACCCATGCTGGTATACAGTGGCAGGATCTCAGCTCACTGCAACCTCCACCTCCCAGGTTCAAGCGATTCTTTGATTCTCATGCCTCAGTCTCCTGAGTAGCGGGGATTATAGGCATGCACCATGACGCCCAGCTAGTTTTTGCATTTTTGGTAGAGACTATGTTTCACCATGTTGGCCAGTTTGGTCTCAAACTCCTGGCCTTAGGCCTGCCTGGACCTCCCAAGGTGCTGGAATCACAGGCGTGAGCCACCGCGCCCGGCCTAAATTATCTTCTTTTTTTTGTTTGCCCTCCTATGTGTTGTCAGTCTCTCCTCGAGTCATCTAAGTATCTATGCATTGTCCCTCCTAATCTTCGGAGTTCCCTGAAAGCAGGTGTCTTGCCTGTCTTGTTCACACTATTTTGCCTCTAGTGCTTAGAGAAGTTCTGGCACACAGAGTATAAACTGAAGCCAGACTGCCCAAGTTCAAACTCCATTGGAATACTCTGAAGTTGCAACCTCACTTCTGCCCTTTTCCCATTGTTTCAGACATGAACACATGGTCCACAACTAACAGCAAGGGAAGTTTGAAAATGAAGTTTTTATTCAGAATTGTTTTATATTCAAGGGTTCTGCTACTAAAGTAAAATGGGAGAGTAGATATTGGGGAAAAAAAATTATCAATCTCTGCCATAGTTCACTTACTCATGCCCTCTCCAGGCATGAGTGAGGAATCCTACTGGCTAGAAACTGCAAAAATCATCTGCCTGAGCAATCAAGGACGTTAGCCCAGTTTGTAGCACCCAGTTCTCTCTGGAAGAAACTCCTTTGTCCATCATCCTGCGTATTCCTCTAGGAAGTTTTTCCTTGTCCATTATCAGCCCTGGCTACAGAACGTCACCACTGGAGAGAATGCCCTTTGGGGGCTCCACAGTTTTCACAGCCCAGTTATTGATAGGTCAGGTTTGGGGGCCTAGGATTACTGTAGAGCCTGAATAATTATAGGCATTTGACCAGGCTTGTGGTTTCTTTAGCAATACAGTTTCCTCAGGACTTAGAAGATTTGCAGTCTGTTTGCTTCCCTTTGGTTCCACATGCAAGTAATCACAGCCAAAGAGTTTGTCTTACATAGTTCTAGGATTCAGTTGCAAGAAACAGATACCACCTAGTTATTTTATGCAGAGGGAAAGTTTATAGAAGAAAATTGGGAACCAGTGAAATGATTGGAAGGGCTGAAGGATATTGCCATCAAACTGGCCACCAGGAAATCCACTGCCTGTACCATAGTCAGGCACAGGTACCAAGGTAAAGAATTGGGAGACCACCACTGGAGCTATTAATTGAAGGCACACACTTATGGGGCTGAACCTTTGGGGTTAGTAAATCCCACTGCCACCACTACAACTTCTTCTTGACCCCCATGAAGCAAGCAACTGGACACAGAAACAGTGGTTTGGCCTCAACTTCCACAACTGTCTCTCAACTCCCATGAAGCTGTTGACTAGTCAGTGGAATCCCAACACACAAAAATAAATGGTCTCCACAACGATGCTTGCCAATTGCAGTAGTTAAAGCAGCAGTGGGATAGCTCTTGTTTCTGTTCCACCGTTTTTGTTTTTGTTTTTTTTTTTTGAGATGGAGTCTCCCTCTGTCGCCCAAGCTGGAGTGCAGTGACCGGATCTCAGCTCACTGCAAGCTCTGCTTCCCAGGTTTATGCCTGGGATAGGCATTCTCCTGCCTCAGCCTCCCGAGTAGCTGGGACTACAGGTGCCTGCCACCTCGCCCAGCTAGTTTTTTGTATTTTTTTTTTTCGCTGTTTTAGCCAGGATGGTCTCGATCTCCTGACCTCACGATCTGCCCATCTCGGCCTCCCAAAGTGCTGGGATTACAGGCTTGAGCCACCACGCCCGGCCTCTACTTTTTTAATCTAGTACAAATGCATCTAATTGGATAAACCTAATGCACACCTTCCTAGCCCCTGATGTGTAAGAAGACATACCAGAAGACCCATTCTGCTTGTTCATCATGACTGCTACACTGTAAGACCTCAGTCCTAGGCGGGGCATGGTGGCTCACACCTGTAATCCCAGCTGCTCAGGAGGCTGAGGCCAGAGGATTGCTGAGCCCAGGAATTCAAGGCCAGCCTGGGCAACATGGCAAAATCCTATCTTTGCAAAAAGTGCAAAAATTAGCCAGATATGGTGGCTTGTGCCTGTAGTCCCAGCTACTCGGAGGCTTTGAGAGGATCGCTTGAGCCGAGGAAGTTGAGGCTGCAGTGAGCCATGATTGTGCCACTGCACTCCAGCATGGGCAACAAAGTGAGACTCTGTCTCAAAATAAATTTTTTTTAAAGACTTACATTCTGACCTCTCTACCCTTATCTCACTCTTCCGTCTTACCAGTAGCTGTCATGAAGCCATCTAAAATAATAGACTTGAGTGGGAAGGCAATACCCTTAATCTTTTTTCTCTGAGGTGGCTCCCATTTTCTGACCAGCCACTTAACAAAGGTATGTAACGAAGGCTTAGGGGCACAGACGTCTGCAAAGGCTATCTGCCTTGGAGTGCAGGTGTAGAAACAGTTGGGTATTTTCAACCCTGTGGGGCCCCAATTGCCAAATTGTTAGTCAGTTTAGCTTGTGGGCTGCAGGTAGTCCCTTCCATCTCTTCTTGCAGGTTCTATAACTCTAGCCTGAGTTCATCTGTCTTTTATAAATGAATTTGCTTAAAGTGGCAAGAAGCTACCAACACACCAATGTTCTGAATTTCTCCAATGTTCCACGTAGAGCCACTGATTAGGAAGGAGGAAATTTGCCCTCCAAGTTATCACAAGCATAACAAGGCTCACCAACTTTCTACTTTGCAATACTTGACCTCACTGCACATCCAGCCACTAAGCCAACACACATTTACGTAGGTGGTAGAACTTCAGTGCTTCTCTTGTCAGGTACCAAATTCTATATAAACAGAATATAGATTAGGCTGTTATTGCAGAGATCCAAAAACACAGTGGCTTAAGTAATGTAGAAGTTCATGTATCTCTCACATAAAGCCCAGTTAGATGACCTAGTACTCTTCTGGTGGCCAGATGGTATCAAGAGAGCCTGGACCCATTCTATCTTTTTGCTATGCCCTCCTCAGCAAATAGCTTCCATGTTGTCCAGGATGGCTGTGTTAGCACCTACCCTGAAGTCCACATTTCAGCAAGTGGCAAGAGGGAAGTTAGATTCATCCCTAACATTCAAAGAGCCTAGAGCAAGAATGCAAATAAAGGACCACGTAATTATTATATGCCTAAATACTTTAAATTATTAAGCCAACAAACTATTAAATATGTTCTTTCTTCCTTCCTTCACACATATACTTCCCTGAAAAGCCAAGTTTAACCTTAGGATCAGGGTTCCACTCCAGAACACGGAAACCCAGGGAGAATTGCCCTACAGCATGCCTCCTTTCTCTTCCCACCACTGCCCCCTTACCACATACAAGGGCACATTTACACATGTTTGTGGATGCCCAGCTTGCACATCCAAACTCTACCCCCCACAAATGGCCATCTCTTGGCTACTCCTTGGGCCCCATGTTATGCACATAGACAACACAGTCGAACATTGGGGAATGACCCTGGGGGAGAGACCTGTGCAGGCTTTGTAGTCATTTGGACAGGGAACTCTGAGGTTATGAGTACCCAGAGCATGTTCTATAAAGAAGGGCAGGCTGGACATGGTAACTGACGCCTGTAATCGCAGCACTTTGGGAGGCCAAGGCAGGCAGATTGCTTGAGCCCAGGAGTTCGAGACCAGCCTCGACAACATAGTGTGACCCCATCTCCACAAAAAAGCTTAAAGGCCGGGCGTGGTGGTTCGCACCTGTAATCCCAGCACTCTAGGAGGCTGAGGTGGGCGGATCATGAGGTCAGGAGTTGGAGACCAGCCTGGCCAACATGGCAAAATCCCATCTCTGCTAAAAATACAAAAATTAGCTGGGCATGGTAGCATGTGCCTGTAGTCCCAGCTACTCAGGAGGCTGAGGCAGGAGAATCACTTGAACCTGGGAGATGGAGGTTGCAGTGAGCTGAGACTGCACCATTGCACTCCAGCCTGGATGGCAGAGTGTGACTCCATCTCAAAAAAATAAATAAATAAAAATTTAAAAAAAAAATCAGCTGGACTTAGTGGCATGCATCTGCAGTCCCAGCTAGTTGGGAGGGAGAAGGCAGGTGGGTGGCTTTAGCCTGAGAGGGGAAGGCTGCAGTGAGCTGTGATTGTGCCAGTGTACATCAGCCTGAGCAAAAGAGTGAGACCCTATCTCACAAAAAAAAAGAGGGTACGGAATCTAGAAGCACATCTCCTTTTGCCCGGTAATTCCTTACCCCATAGGATGGGACATGACCAAAGGAGGTATGGATCAGGACCTAGGGCAGGGGCTCTCTTGCCAAGATCTTATAGCAATTTTAAGGGAAAGGATAAGTAGATGGTGCCTCCCCTTTAAGGAACTCACCCTAAAGTTAACCATAGCACTTCTGTTCAAGATGAAGTGACCATAAGTTAGTCACTCAGCCTCTCTATTGGCAAGGGAAGCTGGGAACTGTGACTTCTGTTCTGGGAGGCTGTGTGCCTCACTAATATTTAGAAATTCTTGTACTCTCTGAAAAGGAGAATAGATATTGGGAGTAAACTGGCAATCTTTGCCACAGACACATGCCTTTTCACAAACCACACTTTTGTTTAGAAAGGTGAGTTCTTCTCAGTCTGCTTTCAGAGAGGTGAATTTGGAGGCAAGACAATACTGTCAGTTATAATTAAAGGTCAAAATAATTGCACACCTGAGCGTTTTTCAATGGACAGCCAATGTGCAGTGTTCCAGCACTGAAATTTTGTCTAATTTTCAGATCAATCAGGAAGAACCCAATGAATATTTTTCCACTTAAGGGATATAGTATGATTATGACATTCACTCAAATTCAATTAAGATTAATCATTTTAATCATAAACCCTGGGCATGAATTGGGCCTTAAACAAAAACTTAAACCTAAAACCTAATCATGTGTAGCAGAATTTGCTCCAGAAATATTCAGCTGCTACCAAATGTACACTTGCCAATCCAAAAAGAGCAAATATTTGTTTCTGGCATTGTTTCCACTGGCCTATTCATATATGACAATAATGCAAAATTCAGCAGATGCATCCTCCACATTGCAAATTCTAACCAGATGTAGAATAATTACAATGTAATATTACATTATAACAATATAATAATATAATTATATTTTATAATTATGGAGTAATACAAATACAATATAAAATACAATGATTATATAATAGCATATAACACTGAATTTTTTTTTTTTTTGCAAGTTGAAACAACACTCTGAAATCTTGTGAAGATACCATAGCAATACTATGATGGTGGACATAATCTGTCTCCTCCCCTCCATCCTCCCCCTTGTGACCCTGAAAGGAAATCTGTCTTTCCACAAAGGAAGGAGAAATTCTCTGTTTATCCATAGAGCAGGGGAGACTGTGAACACATTGCGTTTATTCCCACTCTCTGGACTAGTGGGGTCATGAGGTATGCATTTGTTGGTCAGATACCATGAATGGGGCCCCCAGCAGTCAGCTGTAGTTCACATACTGAGTGAATGCTTCTGGATGGAGATCATTTGGTTGCGGCCTGTATGGAAATTGACATGCCACTAGTTGTCTCCCAATACCCATTTACTCCTCCTTCTATAGTAATAGATTTGTTAAACATTTTTATACACTTTTAGACATTTCGCAGCCTCCCTTGCAGCTAGATGTGGCCATGTCTTTGTTCTGGGCATGAGTGGAAGTGATGTGTCCAACTTTCAGGTCTTGCCTTCTTGGCCCCTTTCTTCTCACAAACTAAGCTAGGAAGAGCATCAGCCTTGCAGCCAGAAGTGGAACCCCTTGTTGAGAATGACAGACCAGTCCTTCCCACTCTGAATTGCTTACTTCTGGACTGTAAAGTGGGAAAGAAATAAACTACCTTTTATAAGCCATTTTTAGAAGAGGGTAGGAGTGTCTCTGTATTATAACTACTTAGCCTGTACTCTTAATTCATTCCCTACTACTTGGAGCAGTTCAGAATACAGCCTGTGGCAGACATGAGTATATCATCCTGCAGTGAGAGCATCACAGCTGAAAGCCTGCAGTGGAATAGGATGGCGTGCCTTTTGAGTATTTGTTTCCTCCGCATTATATAAAGGGGAGATATGTTTTTAAAACTCGAGTGGGAAAGCTTCATCTTCTGACATTTCCTTTATTAGTTACTTTGCCAGCAGTGAAGACGTGTGCAAAATGCAGGTTTTAAAAATAAAGAAAATAAAATAAAAATAAAAATGGACGCCAAATTGCCTCCTTAATACAGCCATACGCTGGCCCAGAAGCCAGGCATCTTACATGCCCCATTTTCACTCCTGCCTTACAAAGTATGAGGGAAATTATTTAGACTTTTAAAATCTCAGAAGCAGGGACTGCAATTGCACTTTCCTTTATATGTCTGTAAGGAGCCGCAGTAGAGAGTAATTATACTAAATACTCAGATTCCAGGCAGACTGAGACCTGGTGGCTAAGTCTGATGTGCTGTTGCTATTGTTTATATTTGTTCATTTCCTTGACCTAATAAACTCACTTGTTTTTATCTGGTACCTTATGTATTTTTATGAACCATCTCAGATCCTTTTTTGGAGCAAGAAAAGCTATAAATAAATTAGTGTAGAACTTGATAGTTCACAAAACACTTACACATCTCATTTTATTCTGACAAGAGTCTTATGAGGGAAGAACCATTCCCCCATGACAGATGAGGACACTGAGGCTTAATGAGCCGAACTGACTCTGCTGAGGTCACATGGAGAGTGAATAGCAGAGGTAGGTATCTAACTGTCACTCTCTGCTTCTGAGTCCAGTGCCCACAAGTCCTGGCTACCTCTGTTAAGGGACCAATGTAGAACCTGTGTGTTCTAAGGTATTTATAAGTTGCTGCTTTTTGTTTTTGTTGTTTGTTTGTTTGTTTTTTAAGATAGTTACTAAGGTTTTCAGGGGTTTTTGTTGTAGAGATGAGGTCTTACTGTATTTTATTGCCCAGGCTGGTCTTGAACTCCCAGACTCCCACTTCGGCCTCCCAGAGTGCAGGGATTACAGGTGTCAGCTACCCCATGCCTAGCAAGTTTTCATTTAAATTGGCAATGTTTTAAAGGAAAATGAAAAAATATATTAGGAGTATTCTGAGATATTAATGCTTATTTCTGTGATCCTGAGCAATACAAATTGTGACTTTTCAGGAAACGTCAGGAATGTTTAAAAGGTTTAAAAGAAATCTTTAGTCATCTGCTAAGGGTTAAAGTGTACGACATCAATTCTTTTCAGAAAATAAACAGTGCCTAATGGTTTGGTCTTGGCAAAATGTGAAAAATATAAACTGATTAAACTTATTTTAATGAGTATTTACCTGCAATTTGTCTCAAGTCCAGGTGTAATCTAGATTCATTATCTTGCCCCTTCTGTCTGGGAACTGTGAGTTCTGAGCACAGGCCTGGCAGGGTGGGAAAAAAGGAATTAGAAAGGGAACTGTTAAGCCAGGAATTCCAATCCTGTGTGTCTATAGGATCAGTTTAGCCTCTGACTCAGAAGGAACAAAATATAGACAGTGGCTAAGCCCAACAAAGAGACAGAGAGGCAAGTAGAGGGGAAGAATCTCAAAGTCCAGCTCTCCTTGGTACCTCTTAGAGCCTCAGAACAAATCACTTCTGCTGCTACTGCCTTATTGTGACCCTGGGCTTCCCGTGGGCCTAAGGGTGCCTTTTGGCAGGAGTCTCCATAATCGGCCAGAGCGTTTTGCTAGCCTCACTGTTTCCCTCCTTGCAGCATTGATCCAGTGGGATTATAGCAAATCACCCCAGCCTGTGCAGGAACCGTGGAAGTTGTCACACCTTTCCCAGATCTGTTTGCCTACACAGAAATCATTGTTTTAGACAAGGCATTAATGGAAAAAGTGGGCAGGCAGGCAGCCAGCCAGCCAGTTATCCATCTCCTGCATCACACAGTCTCTTCCTCCCAGAATCTGAGAAAAGAAAATCAAGTGGAAAAATTTCAGCTCAAGAAGTAAGATATGGTTTTGGTTTTGGCCCTTGCTTCAGAACCCCAGGTATAAAATGAGAAATATGAATACCTTGATTTGGTTTTCAAGCTTGAGAATAATACAATTTTTTTGTAGTCTAATTTTTATTTAAACCATTACTCAGTGAAAACTCAATGTCTAAAAGTTTATATACCCCATAGCCCTGCAGTTTTAAGTCTAAAGGAGGTCACCATGCTATGCAGAGTATCTTGCAGCATATTTTTTCAGAAGACAGATCTGGGATACAGCAGCATCTGAACATTTACATGTCAAGTGTGTAAATGCTTTGGAAGCCTCAAAGGAAAAATCCCTGACACACCTGGCAAGCCTGGAACCTGATCTCTCGTTCTTCCTCGCTGTTTCACATCGCACTGACGTGGCGCACAGAGGGAGGCTCAGAAAGAAAGAAAACAAAACCCACTGCTTGAGAAGTTAGATTGCGTACTAAGCTCATTCAAGTAATAATCAACAGAAGCAGGCAAAATGACACATAGATTCACATATTTCCAAGAGCCATTCTTGGGCTTTTTCAAATGGCATGAATATACAACTAGCTTTACAATGTAGCATTTGGTTAAAAGAAGTTAATCATATTACCCCTAAATTTTTATGCTCAGAAGTCTCACACGAATGATATTTGACTTTACTTCAAAGCCATTCAACCTGAAAGATTTCCAAGCATGTCACATGTCACATTTAGCTACTTTTGCTCTGAAGGGCTTTCAGCCAACTGGCTCACATTCGTTGCCTAGAAAAGCAGAGGCAGAGAAATGCTTAGCCAGTCCACAAGCAAATAGGTCGGCTCCTGAAATAAATTATATTATACTTGTTCTAAACAAACCACGCAAGTTTTCTCATTTAGATTATCAGAGCAGTAGGACCCGTTAACTAAATGCATCATGTAATCGTAAAGATATATTGGTTCTCCTGTTAAGCAAATCTCCATTCTTCATGTCAGAATCCAGTTTATTACTTCAGACCCAGCTCAGATGCCAACCCCATAAAGCTTCTTCATGTTTTCCTTCCCCAGCTGTGACTTCTGGTTTGTCTCTGCCTTTTTGGAATACATAACTTGGAGTCAGTGTGAGGGTTACCTGTGTGCTTGCCTTATTCATGTTACTGGATTGTAAGGAAATGAGTGTGGAAGGTACTTTATTGACATAACCTTTCAGAATGCCTTACTTCAAGTGGATTCTAAATATTTGTTGACTCCAGTTGATTTACCAAACAGCCTAATCACCATCTAACATCATTTGTCAGGTCCCAACCAAAAGTATATACATACACGTTTCTTTATGGTAATTTTCTTTTTCAGATAACCTTCAGATTGTGCATGTATCCTGGTCATTTTTCTTTTGCTCATTAGCAATAACTACAACATCTTAAACATTAAAACTCAGACATGTAATTAAAGGTCTCTTTCCCTCCTGCTTCCTCACATGGACACTGATAGAGCTAACCCTACACAGACATTTGTAACCCCAAACTTTAGAACCACACTTGCCTTTTGGATTCCTGAGCCTTTTTTGTTTTGTTTTGTTTTTTTCTGAGAGAGTCTTGCTCTGTCGCCAGACTGGAGTGCTGTGGCGCAATCTTGGTTCACTGCATCCTCCAACTCCCTGGTTCAAGCGATTTTCCTGCCTCAGCCTCCCTGGTAGCTGGGATTACAGGCACGCACCACCACACCCAGGTAATATTTGTATTTTTAGTAGAGACAGGATTTCACCATGTTGGCCAGGATGGTCTCCACCTCCTGACCTCATGATCTGCCTGCCTCGGCTTCCCCAAAGTGCTGGGATTACAGATGTGAGCTACTGTGGCTGGCTGATTCCTGAGCCTCTCATGCCTTTGTTTCTGCCTGAAATCTTTCCTGGAACAAACTAGAGCATAAAGAAATGAAAGAATTGCTTAAAACAAAGAAACAAATATGTCTTTATTTGTGCTTTTTTGTCATTCAAGAAATAGACATTTAGTTACTTAATAAGTGACAGGCTGGGTCCCATGGATACTAAGGATTAGTTCTCTATGGATATTATTGTATGACTGTTGCAGCTTTTCTTGACCCCCTTGACCTTTCTGATATGTTTGTTGATCATGCATTTGTATAATAGTATCTTTTATCCTAGATATATTTGTATTAAAAATAAGTACAGGCAGGTTGAAATCAAGGAAGAATATTTTTTCATAAATTATTTTTAGTTTTAAAATATTTTGATCATATGCACACAGCTTGTGTTTACATGACAATAAAAAGCCTTTGTTCAAGAAGGAAACTAACTGGAGCATATGCTTGTGGACCACAATATTTTGACCAAAAAAATATGGTTCTCCCCTTTTTCATCTGTTCCCCCCCCCCATATTGAAGGGAGTTTTCCAAATGAAGGGTTTCAGCTAGGTTGTCTCCAGGTCAGTTCTCCTCTAGAAGGCTCTGTGTAGTCATCAGTGGGGAGCCCTATGCTGCCTTATCTTTAGCTTCCCACACACTTTGTGTCTCACACAACAGATATGTTCCTTTAAGTTTGGATTTTTATGAAATAAATTTTGCAAGCTGGGAGCATTGAGAGTTAAATGAATTTGATATTCTTTTGAAAACAGAAAAGTGTTCTTTTGAAATATGGATGTTTCTCCGTAATTACAGTAACTTCTGTTGTGGTCAGTTGCTGTGGTAAGTTTAAATCAGCCTGTATCTGCAGAAAAACAGTTGGGATGGGCGGGGGTTGGGAGGGTGTTCAAAGCAACACTGTACTTTTGAAAACATGACCCAGCATTATGCATAGAAACAAACTTACCAAGACCCGTAATAGGTGCTATGGCTGACTTACCTGAACATATAAAAAAATTGACGCTTTGGTTGGTATCATTTTTTTATGTTGTCAATATTTCTGTGAAAATTTTAAGTTCCTAGAGAAAGTATAACCTTGAAAAAGAATCGTCAGGTCAGCTAATAGAGAAAGACAAACAAGTATTCATGGGAATCTATAATTGCTGAAAAGCTACATTTGACCTTAAAAATTGCATGTTGGAGCCCTGGCAAAACAAAACAAAGCCGAAAAGAAAAAAGACACCTGCTGTTATTTATGCGGTATTTCCAACGATACTGTTATTTATGTGTTTACATGTGTTCACTTCTACCTAATGAGAAAAGATCTTAATACATTTTGGTTTGGACACTGAAAATGTTCCACTAAGATTCCTGTACAGTTTCTGTAATGGCTGTAATTTGTAAAATCCAGTAGGAACAGGAGGTGATTATACTGGAATTCAGTCTGAAGAATTGTTTTAGCAGGAATTTTATATGCAAGACTAAATGCTAATCAACAGAGCATAATATTGTATTCTGAAATATGCTAGCCAAAGCAAAATTAATTTTTTTCTTCTCTTTTTCTTCTCCTGAAATCTTCTGCTATAGCGACTGCATTTGCCTCCAGACTTGTCAGACACAGTGAGCCGCTCAAGCAAACAGGATCTGGCAGAATCCACCAAGCGGCTGGGCCCAGGCTGTGGCATGATGGCCGGAGGCAAGAAGCACCTGGACTTCTAGGGATTCCTCCTTAGCCGTTGCGTGCAGAATTCTATGACACTCTAATTATGATTGCTAATAGCTTATGTAAATATTTTTCTTAACAATTTGACCCTCCACTCCTTGAAAAACACAGGATTGTAAAATGGAGCCACCATTTCTCATTTTTTAACTTTTTACGGAAGTAACACAGCAGAAATACTTTTCAATTTTTCCTTCATGCTATAGAGAAAATAATTTTATTTTTAAATAAACACCAAAAAATGTCAAAATCTCAAGATGCCTGACAGTGGTCATTCGTGTCTTTGTACTAAGGCATTTAGTGTCATGGTAAAGTGCATGTCACAGCAGGTAGCATACAAAACATGATGAAATTCAAGATTGTATATGAAAACATACTTTCTCTTTATTTCAGAAACAGTCACTTGCCACCAAAAATGCTAAGTTTTTTTAATGAAAATGTGTTTGCTAATATATAAAATAAATTTGCATTTATGTATCTGATTATTAAATTGATAAAGACAAAGTAATATTTGGGGATTTAGACTCCATTAAAGATAATTAGTCTACCATAGTAGTTATTAAATATAAAGAACTTGAATGATAGGAAACATAGAAAAAAGAAGTGGATGGTCTTTAGTTTAGTAATCCTAAACAATTGAAGTCAGTACTATGAAATTATGTCAACAGGCATCATTCAGGATTGAAATTCAAACTGACAGCTACATTAATGCTAGGATACCAGGAG
This sequence comes from Colobus angolensis palliatus, assembly GCF_000951035.1. Taxonomy (NCBI): domain Eukaryota; kingdom Metazoa; phylum Chordata; class Mammalia; order Primates; family Cercopithecidae; genus Colobus; species Colobus angolensis. The sequence goes on from NW_012114622.1 coordinate 5,342,693, forward strand.
AAAAACATACTGAAGCTTGTTGAGAGATTTTACAGAACACAGGTCTGAGACAAAGTGAAGAAATGAAACTAACTCAGATTTCCATTGCATCACATAAACCTTTTGTTAATTATGAACATCGGTTGAGTGTGTAAATTTCTAACCATATAAACACGTCTTTGGGGGCGTATAGCATATTGAACCAGTTTTCATATAAAACACTAGGTGTTTTAATTGTAATTCCATATTCTCAAAGCTTTTGACAGATGATAGATAAAAAATGAAAGTTAAAAAGTAACTTGCATATTTAAGAGTCTTGATTTTTTTAAAAGGTGTTTAACATCCATTGAGAGAAACTGAATTTCCAAAATACATTTTCAAATGTATTCGAATATTTTGAAGCAGTTACAACTAGCATTTTTAAGCATCTTGCTTTTAATATACCACAAATTATACTTTATTTGTTCTTGACAACATTGTAGAAAACAAAGACTAGGTTTTTAAAACTGTCTAACCAATATGATGAATGTCAGTCACTTAAAAAAACCCACTGTAGCATAAACACATACTGTATACAGCTTTTATTCAGAATTAGAATAATTGAATCAATGACAGTGATTTGCCAGGATGTCAAATCTCTCCATCATATCCTGTCACTACCAGTTTATTTTTTGTGATCAAAATCAAAAAGACAACTATTTTGTCACCCGCTATTTCATTAGTACTAAAAATCAGGTTTCTTATTCTATTTTTTTAGAATGTCTGGTTTATTTTTTTCATGTCTTTTAATTCTAAAGACACAAATTCTTCCCCATTTTCTTTTCAAAATAAAGTTTCAGAATTGATCTGTCAGTTAAAATTAAAGGGCTTTTATATTAAGCAAAGGTGCTTTTAAATTTTAAAGCAACTTCAGAAAATTGATTTAGTCCATAGATAATAATGTTGTGTGGATACTCCACAAAAGCTCTGCTATGTCCTTTGAAAGCATTTTGAACATTCTGAATAAATTCAAATGAGTATTTTAGTCAGGTTATTATTTTAATAACTCTAACCTTTTTCTTACCATGTTGATTCATTTTATACCAACACACAATGGAACAATTACATAGCATATGACTCTCTGAAAAAGAGATGTGAGGTCATCAGATATGCAAATTGCTTGTCAAAATACTTAATAGGTCATTGATTTACTTCCCTGGCTACCATGTCTATAAAATTAACAGCCAATTACTAGTTAATATATGCTTTGCAAATAGATAAATACTATAAAAATCGAATATACATATTTGAACCCTTATTTTCAATATAAAAGAAACTTTTCAAACTCAGTAAAAGTGCATTTTGAATAATAAGAGTACCTGGGCTTCCAAAAATCATATCCAAGTGCTTTGTTTTTCTAATTCACTGGGCAGGCTTTGTAAAAATAAGCTACTGGAGAGGGGTGTATATTTTTGTCTTCCTCTGATAAAAACCCACTCTGAAAATGTGTTTTCCATTCTTCTAGAAACATTATTTGTTACTCATTATGTTAATAACAATAGCATATTGTTATTATGTTAATAACTTACTACATAAACATATCGCTCTTCAATAGTGCTACTGTAGGTATAGACACCATTTTGATACATTATGAAATATACACTCCAGTAACAGGTTTTTTTAAAATTATCAGCTTGACTCAAAGATGTAAATACTTAAGAACAATGCCAAACATAGTATCTGAAATGATATCTTTTCAGTGTTTCTAGTATATGAATTTCAAAACACTATATGGTATTCATTTCTTACACTAGATTTGCCTTTCTTTAACATGAGGTAAGTATTTTGACTACTGCAGTTTGCTCAGGTGCTAGGGTTCTAAGACTTTTTGAATTTCCTTGTAGTAGTCACCAAACAGTATCTACTTTTCTCTTCCATTTATTCCTTATGTCCATCTCCAGGATCTTTAAATACTAACAGTAGACAAAATAAAACTACTTTAGAAGGAAGCGACATTCTGCAATCAATTCCCTGTCCATCTTTTAATTTTAACAAATCAGACACACATAGGTATACAAAAGGAGATTGGGGGGACCCTCCTATTCATTTGTTTAAGCCCATTATTAATGTCATTTCTAAGACAGTGTGTTACTGCTTTCCAAAGATAGTCACCATCAACATTATAGAAATAAGCAGTACTAACCCTAAGTACTTACACTTTGAACTTTAAAACTGAGCAGTTGAGTCATTTAGTACCAAGCCAAAACACAGAAAAACAAAAAAGCAGATGAGGCTTATTCTTGAGAAATGAAAAAGAGAAGAATATATATTTGGCTTTGGTGAGCCAAACATACAGAGAAGAAAAGGCTTTTTTTAATCTTACTAATATGAGAGGCCTAGAGTAAAAAGAAATAAGCAAAGGAATATAGACACAATCCTAAGATGACAAACATTCACAGAACAAAGTTGAATCTTAAAATAATACTGTATGAGTGAATCTTAGGAAACCTAGTGACAATAGAAAGTAGGAAGAAATGTCAGTGAGCTGTATCAAGAAACCAGTTGTTTACCATTTAAGGGTTAGGAGGCATAGCTTTGGGGGGGAAATATTCTGGAAATTCATTGCAGTAAAATGCATTTTTTTACTTAGAGCAGTTTGAACGTTTATTACTTAAAACATTCAGCTCTTATTCTGTTCACCTGGTTTTCCCAAGTCCGTAAAGTTTGGAGAAAAATTTTAGTCTTTTAGTCCTGTGATTCTACTGAGATCTTCACAAATAATCTCCATCCTGGAAGATGGCATCAAAACGTCCCTGCAGATACCCCATTGATAAATATATAAATATATGTATCGTTAAATAAATAATAAAAATAAATTATGTCAACCATGAGTAAAAGTTACCAACTCCCAGGCACTGCTACCACACAGTGCCTGGCATACTGTCCCCGAGAGAGTGCCTGGTGCTCTGTTTGGAGGGACAGTTCATGTCCCTAGGGTGTGGGCAGAAGGCAAGGCAGCCGTTCCCATCCTGCTGGATCAGAGGGCTTCTGCAGCTGAGCAGCCGCTTCTTCAGACTCATACCAGACTGTGCCACTTTGCCCTGGCAATCCTGACCCTCAGAACACACATATACGTGCCCAAGTGCACACATACAGACCCTCCGCTCCCACATCACTCCTTTTCTCCCATTCCTGCCTCTTGCACCTGGCGTGCCACACCCAGGTCTCCAAAGTCTCTGCTCTCTACACAACAGAACCGTGGGCCAGAACTGGCTGCCTGACGCTGGTGGAAGTCATAGCCAGTGAGAAGGAAGAAGTAAGCCAGCCAGCAGCTGTGGCATGCTCTTCCACATAGCCCTTCTCTGACAGTTCCCTCAGCACGCGGCCTTCGGGGAATGTAGGCTGCAAAATGTCAGGAGGTAGAAATGGCTGCACTGGCAATTGTACCAACAGTGCACACATGTGCACACTCCCCTGCAGAAATGTGCCGCTGTGCAGTGCAGGCGGACACTGAACAAAACTACATGCACACATACAAAAACTGCAGTCAACTTAGGAAGGTATCTCCAAATGTGCAGCAACTCTGGTGGAATAAAATTAGTAGTATATTTCATGCCAGAGCGATGAATCCCAATTATCTGTTTACAAGTAATTCCTTAACTAAAAAACAGTAGATATTGAACTAGAAGGTCATGTTTAAATCCTTCCATTAATTTCTATATTTCTGATCATTTGCTTTTGAGGATTTTTTTAAAGCAGAGTAGAATTCAGTGGAAGTGTGTCTTTGTCCCCAGAGGTTTCTGCATGTGCAAGCATTTTAATCTAGACTGCCAGAACCCCCAGGCTTTTTACTGAAGTTTGCAGAGGAAGACTTATCTGTATTGACTTATATGTTGCACAGAACAAATAAAAGTCTCAGACAGGCCTTTTTTACCCAACAAAGGCTTATTTTTTTCCGTCCTTTGCTTGGGCTCAAGCACTCCTGCCCTGCGTGCCTCCACTTTAAACATGATCAGATCTGTGCTTCATTGCAAATAACAACTGACCAACAATGGGCCCTGCTTCATAGATTTGGGAATGTTTGGCTTAAGCTGCCAATGACTGAAGGCCTTTAATTCCCACCGGCCAGTCACAGTCTGCTTTGTTGTTGTCTGTTGATGTGTCTGTGCTCATTATTCCTTGACATGCAACATCCCCCCTCCACCCTCCAACCATCCACAACCGCACAGAAAGCAAGATTCAAATGGGAACAGCTGTAGTGGTTCAATGGGAAATGATGCCTCTTGTGCAAAGGGGAGGGAGACAGAAAAGGGAGAAGGCCTATTTGAAAAAGGCAACAGCTTTCAGAAAGTCTCCTTTAAGAAATCTACTTTTGAATATACTTCAGTGAAATCATTGTTGAAACAGGCTGACAATGGAAATCTGCCCAGATTGAAAATGCCAGTCCTAATCCAAAAAACAATTCCTAGCTAATAGCTTGTTGCATTTTTATATTATTTCTAGACTTTGAGCTTTTGAATTAAATGGCTAACTAGGAAATGTTACCATTTCGTATATATGTTGTGGATATAAATGGGCACAGATGTACACCCAGCTATAAGTGGGATTTTTTCTAACACGTTTTTGATTTATGATATCTATAAGAATTATTTTTTAAAGATCATCAGGATGTAAAACAGAGTGTGTATGAAAGTAACCATTGGTTTAGAATGTTGATCTAACATGGAAATAAAATTTGTAACACCACACTATAAGGTTAAAAAGAAAATTGTATAATAAAGGAAATACAAAGGCTTTGGCATGGTTTTTTACAATCAACAATGGTTAATTTTGATATGTAGTTGTGAACAACTTCAAAACACTTAAGTTTAAAACTCTTGCAAGCACTTTTAATTGATTAGGAATGAATTCTAGATGCACAAAATGATTGGACCGTGAACAGTAATACAACTATATCTAAGAACAATTAACTTTTGCTGGCCAAAAAAGAAACGTATGATTGCATGAAAATGTGTATAAAACATCTATAGAGTATTCTTGTCAAATATAAATGAAATTAACTTTATTATAGAAATCATTCTGAGGATTTCTAGGGAAGACAAATACTTACATTTTGACATAAAACAAATTGGATTATATCGAAGACACACTCTACCTTTTAGCTATCAACTTTTTTTCTTCCTTGAATTTATATCTTACCCTTTTTTGCACATAAACTTCATCTGTTAACAACCTTTGGAAAACCAACAGATATTTCTGACATAAATCTAGTGCATGTTGTTCCAGGTTTAATTATATGCAAAGGAATGATACAAACTTGGAACATCAGTCCATAAACTATGAACAGATGGGTAGAAGTATTCGATATATCTTGATAAAACTCTTAAATTCATGGCAAAGCTTGTTGATCATGGTTTTCTTTTTTTAAAAAAAACAACTTCATGACCAACACAGATCAAACATCCATCCAGTCTACATTGTTCTTTTTTTTCATTATGACATACAAATGCCCATTTACAAATAATACACCAAAATGAATAAAAGTTTGGATACCAAAATGAAGATTTGTTCCAACTGATATCGTGCCTTCTGTATACAAAGGTCCTTGTTTCAAGTCCATTCCTTCCCCAGTGGTACAATACAGGACACAGTTGTAGAACTGAAGCGCCTCTAACAGCCATTTTTCTTTCTTTTCTGAAAGCTCAGTTGTTGTGTCCCCATAGTCATGGACTGAATTAACACAATATTTCCTTTCCTTTTTTTTTTTTTTTTTTTCACTGTAATCTTGGCCAGTATTGAGACATATCAGGCTCACTTCCGGGAACTTGAACTGGAACTGACACACCAGGGGAAATGAGTCCTAGAAGTGGATGAAAGAAATAGCCATGTAGATATTCCCTTTGAGAAACAGACATGGAATACAAATTTATGGGTTTACAAAAACAACTAATACTTTCTAACATTTTTTACTGTACTAAAAAATACTTCCATTGTTACAAATAAAAGTAGCACCTTCAGAAACTAGACAACATGTTTATATATACCTGTTGGATCCCAAGTACCTGCCCGCCAATCCAAAAGAAAAGAAAAAATCCTCTGTTTGTTTGTATGTTTGGAAATTTTATAATAAAGCTATCTCTGGAAAACCAATGTGTCACTTTTTATTTGCAGCGAAAGGTCTAGGGGAGATACGATGGCAAGAAGCATTTCAACAAGCACGCACCTACAGCTCAGTGGGCCCCCTACTGAGCATAGTCTAATAATCTGTCCTCAGAAAACTTGCAGTCTCAGGCCTTGTCTTCATATACAACTTTGGTGACCAAATTCAGGAAAAACAATTTCAGTTTTTGCATATGGTGTAAGGTTACCAATTAGCTTAACTGAATTTCCTTTTTCAATCCCCATCCCCCAGGGACAGGACAGCAAAGAGTTAAACACAACCTCCCACAGGACCAGAAGATTCTGTTTGGGTAGACTCCTAGTGAAGAGAGATCACCTGGTAAAAGAAACTGTACAGGCCACCTCTGTACAGCCCGCAGAAAGCAGTGGCTCACCTGTTGAAGTGGTGCCCGAGGTACCCATTGGCTGACTGTTCATGTGTGTCTGCATATGTGGGGGGGTGTAGGTATCATAACTCCGCCCATTCACCGAAGGGCTGGTGGGCAGCATGCAGGAGTATGAGGAGGTCTGGCTGGGGACTGGGGGCTGTGAGGAGAGAGGCAAACCTGTGGTTACTGAGGAACACATCACACAGCCACAGCCCCAGGCTCCCTCCTCCCAAGGAAATCTGGCAACAAGTCTGATCATTAAAGATGCCTTCATGTGAAGTACTGGAATTCCATATGATAAATCTAAGATTGGGCCTCGAGCTAGTCCTTCCACTGGCCACAGCTAGAAGAAAGTTGCCTATGTATCAAGCTTCTAAAGCACAGTAGGTTCTGACAACTGTCCAGCTCCATGGTTGCCACTATCCATAAATTAATGGGATTTTTGTCTCTGACCTCTGCTGGCGTCTTTGAAGAACCTATAGCATGAGGACCTTCATCAAAACACATCCCCCCTCTCCCTGCAAATCTGGATTTATTTGGGAACCCCGTAACCCCCAAAGCCCACATCTCAAGCTTTGGGACAGAGAACAGTGGGAGGAGCTCTCAGTAAAGTATGGTTCAGGGACCTTGGGAACCTTTCACAGCCAGACTCATGGGATTAAAGATTATTTGAAGAAGAAGATCTGTAATGACCCCAAGTTAAAGTGATCAGAAGTGTTAGAAAATATATCCCACCCCCATCCTGAGAATTAACCACGATTTCCTAATAGACCCAAATCCCAGATCGAGTTAGTAAATGTAACCCACCTCCATCCTGAGAATTAACCATGACTTCCTAACAGACCCAAAAGCCCAGACTGACTTATAACCAGAAAACTGTTGCTGCCCTCGAACTGTTCAGAATGGCAGCATTGAGGAGGTAAACCTTTCTCCTAACAAAACGCCTCATGAGCTCTCATGGTACTACACCATGGCAGCAAACTTGGAATGAATTAAAAGAAGTGTGTCGGGAATAAGCAAATCAGATGGTAATACAGTATACTATCATTTTTCTTCTCTGCAAACTGGAGAAATGTTTAATTTCCAAGATCCATATTCTCAGAGAGGGAAGCATATCAGAGAAGGTCCAGAGGAAGACATCCACCATTTGTAAAATGATGATTTTGGTCAAGAGAATGAAAAAATGGATAGACAAACCGGCTCACCCACTCCACAATTCAAAGAGTAGTTTTCTCTGAAGAGTAAAGTTATTAATCATTTTGATTTTCTTTAAGCTTAATAAATGCATGTACTTTTTGAATTATATAAATTATGTAATTTTTAAAAGTCAGTGTTTGAAATAGATTGATTCCCCACACTGGTCTGTATGTGGAAACAGCCCTAATAAAATGGCAGCATCTACTTGTACATCTTATTATTTTCTCATACACATTTTGCTATCTTCACAGAAACCTGGATGTTGTTATAACATATGAAGCTGAACAAGACACTCTGTGGCCTTATTAAAGTCAGATGATGACGACTAACATCAAGTTCAAAGAGGCAAACAGGCCTTGAGGGCCCTGCCAGCATTTCAGCTTGCATTTGTTTCTAATTCCTGCAATGACTTCCTCTAGGCAACCTGACTTCTGGAAAATTCCAATGCGGTTATAGCAACACCAACTAATGGGCTGTTAATCCCTTAATTTACATCAATTGCACTATGGTCAATAATATCCAGATGCAATAAAAATAAACATGTGAATAATTCTTCTAAAGTTGCTTATCTAGCTGGTCCTATATTAGTCTGAAGACTGTGAAACATTTATTTTGCTGTGATTTGGATCTGAAATCCAGCAAAAAATGTTCAGTGGAGAATAAACAACCAGTGTAGCCCCAGAACTGTTTCCAGCAGAGGCTCACGCTGGCCGGTATCATACCATGTAATATCTCTAATTGTTGCACAAACAGGAGTTCTAGGAAAACCACTGGGAAAGGCCTACCAGAAGACATTTTTCCTATCAATAATCCGTCCAGCAACAAAGGTGTAGTACAAACCATCTGCCTTATCCAACTTACATCATAAAGGGTGAACCTAGTGCAGGGCCTCTAAATTAGGGGCTAATAGATATTTGGGACAGAACTAAGAGGAGAGGCAGGCTGTCATACCAAGTGAATAGCATCAAGCTTCCCAGGCAGCTAGGAGGGCCACAAACTCATCACACCATTCACGGCAAAGACACACTAAATTTCCAGCAAACACCTGCTATGCCTTTTCTTATTGTAGATATAGACAGAAAACTAGCATTCTCATTATGTTATGTATATCTCACCATGTAAATATGAATCCCATTTCCGAACCCTTTTTTCTTTCTCACTGGTTTATCACATATACCCTAAGTAATGCCCCAAATGCATGCATAGATTATATATTTAGCATACAAACACAATAATATAAACCCAAATTTTAAACTACTAATCTCCTGCTATCTGATAATGTGCCAGCATTATTTCCATTTTCTGGTACAAGGCTCCCTAGTACCCGAAACATGCCCCACCACCACCCAACATTATCAAGGTAACAGTATAATAAAAGGCAGATCAACTTGACAAAACTGGACAGATTTTTATTACTAATTTTTTTAGGGCATGAATTAATGAGTCAATCACTTAAAAGAGATTGGATTGACTGTCTCACTGGTACCCAAAACATGCCCCACTACCACCCAACATTATCGAGCTAGACAGTATGATAAGAGGCAGGTTAACCTGACAAAACCGGACAGATTTTTTTGCGGGGGGGGTAGGGCATGAATCAATGAGTCAATCACTTAAAAGAGATGGGATTGACTGTCTCCGACTTGACTGGTCAAACCAATCACTGTAGTGCGAAAAGCTCCCAAGGGTGCAGACACGGCCAACAAGGTCCGCAGGCCCTGAGCCACTCCTCACTTCTCTGGGGCCTGGATTATACAGGCCACCACCAGCCGCACTTACTTGCATAGGCAGGTTATTTGCCATGGTGAAGCTGGGCATAGGCGGCAGAGCGCTGTAGGTGTTTGTGAGGGCTGTGTCTGTTCGGCCCAACATGGAGCCAGATGTGAAGGAGGAAACTGAGGGCAAGAGAAATGACAGTAGTCAGGGTGAGAGTCAGAGCCCCGAGCAAACAGGTTTAAAGACATCGATTCATAGTATTAGTATTTCAAATTACCAGGTGTGGTGGGTTGTGGAATTGGTTGGTAGACACTGGTGCTGAAACTACTGCTGATAGGAATATGACTAGGTGTGTTGCTGGCCTGTCTTCTCTGATTCCTCAGTTTTTCTTCTCTTCTCCATTTGGCCCTTCGATTAGAAAACCATACCTGGAAATCAGATGGGACAGATTAGCACTGTGTCTACATGGAGCCCAGCCCCACCTCGGCACCTCCACTGCTGCCCTCCCCATGCCCATGGCAGCAGAGCATTTAGCAGACTGAACCTGTTATTAGTTCTATAAATGATTAGTGCTCTGTACAAGCACCTCTGTCTCTAGGAAAAACAAATGGTATGAATCACAAAGTGTGAAACTGCACAGTCCCTGGGTACCTGTATTCTTGCTTCAGGTAGATCTATTTTGGCTGCTAGTCTTTCTCGGGCAAACACATCTGGATAATGGGTTCTCTCAAACTCTGAAAGAGTAAATTGATTTTCTATATTGTGCCAGAACTACACAAAATATGTTAACCAAACTGTGGATCAAGCTGATTCCCACCTCCCCGCTCCCATTACCTCCAACCAATTCCCTTTAAAATGCTTCTAGTGTTGACTGTACTTGGAAGAACTTTCCCACCAGAACCAAGTTAAATTTTCTTTGGAATGACATTCAATGACCTTTCTGTGGCCCGAAATAGCCAAATCATCGTTTTTCCTTGTAAGCCAGACATTTAGTCTTTGAATTACTGGTAGATGAAAAGAAGAAACACACACACACACACACACACACACACACACACTGAAAAGATGCCCAGAGAAATAAAAAGAAAAAAGAAACCTTTTCAGTCCTCTATGCAAAGGGCCCTGGCTAAATTTAGCTCTTTGTACTGAAGATGTGGCATTTACTTTGATTTACTGCTTCTCTACTTTGAAAAACTCTATCACCTTTCTCCAGGGCCTCAATTTGCTCTTGGGTAAAGGATGTTCTATTTCTTTGCAGCTTCCGCTTCAGCTGAAGTCGCATTTGAGCCTCATCTGAATCTTCTCCGTTGGAACTGATGGAGTTGGTATTCTCTCCCCCTCCTTCCTGTTGCTGGCAGCCATCTGGAACAAAAAGAATAGGACGGTAAGAGAAATTTGGAGTAACTCGGAGCCTCCAAAAGGGGCTTGGTGCAGTCTTAAACTCCAAGAGCATTGTATCCTGACAGCCTCACCAAGACATTCCCAAGGTAACTGTCAGCCTTCTGTTAACAAAAGACATTTGTGATGTTAGTTACCTGACCGCCATTTTCTTTGTTTTTATCAAGACAAGACTTTATAATACACACACTAAGTGGCATTTATTGAATGAAAAAATAAGCACTGAAGTTTCCAATTAAAATGATTTTTTGTAAGTAACCCCAACTCCCCAAATGCCTCACTCCATTCCCTACAGAATCTCTTTACCTATGGCTGTGTTGGGAAAATAGAAGAGTGATGTTCAAGATTTCAGTTGATCTATAATCAGTAATTCCTATCTAATCAATTAGATGTTGATAGGTTTGTAGAAAATGCTATTAAGAAACCAAACCAAGCTTGTAATCTTTTTTAAAAAATATTTATCTAGTTTTTATTTGAATTCTGCACAGTCAATTTCATTTTAAAGGTTGTGAATTTAGAAGTGCTCGCATTGTTCTGCAGTTTTATTCAACTATTGTATGAGTGTGCTTCGCCTTGACACCTATTACGAGCACAGCTGTAATTATATCATCAGCAAGAACAGGCTATAATTGCTGAAAATGGAATTTTATATTTAGATAAAAGGACTGTCCATTCTTTGTAATGTGTTGCACCAGAGAAAAGTAAGATTTCTTTTAAATTTTTAACGTGTAATTTTTAAAAAGAAATAGTAGAGAGTTCACTAACTAGCTAAATATTCTATGCTGCAGCTGAATCTTTGGCATATCATTTAAGTGGTACAGTTTTAATTAGGGCATTTCCACCACTTTTAATGTAATTTCTATCTTTATACAGGGGGAAAGTTTTATTGTTTTCCCTTGCTGCCTGGAGGGCAAGATGTGCACTTGGGCTAGCTGGCTCTCCCGCCTTGCACCTTGCCTGTAAGCCACAGCCTGTGTGAAGGGAAGCAGGATTGCCTAAACCCTGACTGGGCCTCCAGGGCCACTACAGGCTGGGTCGCGGTTCTGGGGTCCTGAAATGACCCCCAAGGGATACCAACATGGGCTACCCACCTCCCTATCCTCAAAACTTGGCCAGAGGCGGGGTGGAGCGCCTTGGTGGGAATCAACTTGGCCAGGAATATTATTTATAACCAGGAGACAATAGGCTGCGCCTTCAAAGAGTTCAGGGAATTGTGACAGGATCTAGTGGGATCTTTTCAGGAACTCTGAAATGTTTTAAAACCCCAACTTTCTCCCCCATTTAAACAGGCGGATTCATCGGCACTGGCCACCATATGGGCCCTTGGAGATCTATTGAGATGACCACCAACACTTGAATAGCGAGGGGCTGCTTTTCAGCGCTGCACAATGCCCCGCGAGTAAGGGAAACTATTAAACTCCTGGGGCAGGAGCGTTGGCAAACTTTCGTGGGCAGAATTTTGAGGCTACAATGAGCGCGGACAACAAAAGGATTCTCTTGAGGCGTGCAGCGGGCCACATTGTGTTACAAGAAGCCCAGTCAACAGACTTTTCAGTGAAGTGTGTTAACCCCTCTGCTCTGCTATCATTAATCACTGTCCGAAGAGCGGGCGCCTCCGTGCTATTTAGGGCTCTTGGCTGGGGGGATGGAGGGTGGATGGGGGGCCAAGGCCCAGCATGGGGGGAGGCAGGGAGAGTGGACAGGGACGACGGCCAGGTTCCTACGTAGGGGAGATGGAGGGAAGGCAGGATGGAAACCAGCGGTGGGGGTGGAAGCAAGGGGGAAGGATTGGGGGGCCTGGATTGGGGGAAGGGCGGAGGGCGATGGAGGGAAAAAGAGGGCTCAAAAAACACAGAGGCCATAAAGGTATAAGAAAAAAAGGACAGAAAAGAATGCTAAGAGGAAAAAGAGACACGAGGGCCGAACAAGAGTGGGAGAGAGAGGAAAAGGAAGATGAGGGACAGAGAATATTAGTAACGGAGCCTCAGTTTGACTCTGGGTCTTTGCACTCCATCAGAAAGGTAGGGGTCGAGGAGGGCTGCTTAGCTGAGGGAGAAGCGCTCCTCTCACGTGTGCGGGCACAGGCGTCTGTGCTAATTTACCGCCCCAAAGTTTCCGGGACTTTTCAAAGCGTTTTTCAAGGGAAGAAATGAAGCGACCACCCCCACCTCTCGCTTTATTTTCAGGTTTGGTCAAGAAGACTGGAAATAGCTCCTTTTGGACAACTAGAAAGGCCAGAGGGTTATTGTTTTTGGAAAACAGACAAAAATCTGTGCACATCTGGTATGGGGTGGGGGGCACTGAGGAGAACACAATGCCCATCTCCCCATGGTCACTCATGCCCCTGCCTTCCTGGGGGCCCTATCTCAGTCCCTTTTCTGGCACATTCGATCTTGCCAATTAAACAAAGTTGCCCGAATCTGCCTCCAAAGACCCCGGCCGATAGCATGCTCTGCTCTCATTTGCCTCTTTGACATTTTCTAAATTTTAAAACATGGAGAATCACACTCTTATCCATGTTTTGTCTCACGCAAACATACACACGGGTTACACAGGCACGCACGCGATAGCCGCCAGGCCCTGTGCTGCCTCCAGAACTGACACTTAAGGGAGAAAAGTCAGCAGGGACAGTAGAGTTCAATTTTAAATCTGGAAGAAGAAAAAAAAAAGATAGGAAGTGGGGACTGGAATTACATGCCAGCAAAAAGAAACCCGTCGCTGTAGGATCCCTTCTCTACTCAACGGGGAGAGCGGCACGGGGACAGTTCTTTACTTCAGAAGTGGCAACTGTTTGCAGCCAAGCAGTGACCTAGCGGCTGCTCTTACCTAAAATGGGTGCCTTTCCCCCCACTTTAGTGGATTTGCCTTCCACTCTTAAAGCGTTTAACAAAATAAAACTAGAAGTTGGATCTCGAATTCCCCCCCCCCCCATACACCTAAGTGGTGGACAATTAAGATATCTTCTTTAAAAGGCGCTCCCTCGTAGCCATGCTCAAAGCAGGGGCCTTCAATCGGTGCCGTTCACCTTCCAGCCTAATCCGTGAGAAGGCGAGTGAAAGTGCCTCCCATTATCCCAGCCCCAGGACCATCTGACGATGGGGATAGGATTTGTTTCCTGGAAGGAGGAGAGAAAGAGAGAGAGAGAGAGAAAGAGAGAGAGAGAGACACAGAGAGAGAGAGAGAGAGCGCCACGCTGGGAAATAAAATCATTCCTTAGTTTCTTAGTGTCTTAATCAGTGAGGCGGAAAACAAGCAAGAAAAGATAGCAACCCGGTTGCGGCACCTTTTCAGCTCTGGAGCGCGGATCAAAACATTGTAGCATCTGTTGAAAGAGAGGCTAAATCCTACAGAGGGCCTGGGTATTATGGGGGTTGGGGGTGGGGTGAGGGGAGGAGATAAGAAAAAGTGTCTCCATGATCCCTAAAACCACCAAATCGCTGGAGAATTGGGGCTGGATAGAGTTGTCTCTTGTTGTTGTCAGGCTACGTCGTCGCGATTTTATTCACTGCCGCATGGCGTTGATCAGATGGAAACCATATTTGTCTCCCTCTGAGACCTAACCTCCGCCTTATGCTTTTGGAGTAATGGACTCTTTAAAACCCAAGAAAGGCTTCCTGGGCTGGAAAAGGGGGCTAGGGAGGGAGGGCGATCCTCTTAGCGCCAAAAAGCCTGAAGATTCCCCAGGAACGTGAAACGAGGCTCGCCACCAGTGCCCGCTACCCCTACACCGGCAACTCTGTGCTTCGTTTGGCCCACGTGTCCTCCCCACGCAAGTAGGGGTGATGATCCTGTGCCTGAGGTGACAATCACCCCAAAAAAACCTCACTTGAGGGTGAGGGGGTGGTGATTGTCAGTTGACCCAGAATTGTCTAGCAAGTGAAAAGCCCCTGGACTAGCGCCACCTCCGGCCCCAACCATCACCCGCGGACCCTAGCCGGTTAGACTCACTTCCCGCCCTCAGGTTGTCGGGGACGAAAATCCGCCCGAATTGGGCGCCACCTCTGGTGGAAGCTGCTGTCCTCAGCTTCTGTCCCAACTCCAAGAAGAGGGAGGCGGGTGTCTCCCGCGCCCCAAGCTGTTGGGAGCCCACGCGCCGAGGAGAGCCGGGAGTGGAGGCTCTGGGCTCAGCCCTCCCAGGCCTAGGCCACCGTGCCCTGCGTCCCTCCCCAAGATTTCTGGGACTAAGTGGGCCAGACTCTTGGCAGGCGAGGGATCACCAGGACCTCAGATTGCTGGGGGAGGAGGGGTGGATGCTCGTGAGTGCGAAGTTCGGGTGTCACTTGGGTGTGTCCAGTGTCTACACGTGGGAATCCTCGGTTTCAAAGGTCAGGCAGGGGTGGGGTTGCCTACGCTCGGTGGGGTCAATCGCTAGTCTCACCAGAGGCGGGAGCGGGCCTGGGGGCCCTCTGCGCTCGCGGAGGCGACAGGTTTGGGGCCCGCGCGGGCGGGGTCGCCCAGGGGAGCCTGGGCCCCGCGCGTCAGGAGGCCTCCGACGGCCGAGCGGCCGCGCTGGGAAACAAGAAGCGAGCGCTTTGCTCCCTATCTTCCCAGTGTCCGTCCTATATTGTTTTCTGCTCTTAAAACTGACATGTCTAATTGGCAATTGGTGCCGAATCGTGTCCAGAGGTCTCTTGTGGAACATTTCTACAGCTGTCTCCTTCAACTAGACGCTTATTCATGTCGCCTTAATGAGAAACAAAACGTTCTCTAATGAGCAATTACAGAGCGACAGGATTGTTCCCATAACAAATTCTTGCGAGTGACAGAAGCATCCTTTGTACCAGATATTTCGCATACTGTTACCGATTTTCCCTTCCCTCGCCCGACTCCATGGAGGCGCCGGGCATCCGGAGCCGGTTCGAGAGCGCACGGACGCGCCGGCAGCCTCCTCGCAGTCCCGCACGCCACCCCCGGCCCCGAGCCCCCAGGCTCCGTTGTGCTCCCGGGAGTGAGACGCCACGTCCCATTATCCCGCATATTATCTCCTTGTCACGAGGACAACAAATACCGATTAATCTTAGGAGTAAACTGTTTCCTATTCTTGACCAAACTACCTCAGGGTGTGGAGGGGGGCAGAGGGGAAGCCAACTGACCCTCCTCCCCCATCCGCTCCTCTTCCTCTAGCCCTTCTCACAGAACCTAGGGTGTTCCAGGTCCCATCTCTCCTCCCAGACCGGAGCAGCTCCTGGCACCCCGCCGTCCTGCTCACAGTATCTTCACCTGAACACTTCCACATAGTCGCCACCCACAGAGAGTGAGAAAGTGGGGCCCAGAGGGGCAAGGATAGTGGGGTGGTTTTAGTTGGGAGACCACCACTTCTAACGCTCCTACCCCTATTCGGCCCTGCATCTCCCTGCTCACCCTTTCATGTGCACCCTACTCATACTCACATAATTTGTCAATTACAGCAAAAAGCAACACGATACAATTATGTTTACCTCGCAGTCTGTCAGTGTGTTAACTTGTCACACTTCTACAAGGGGGCTCTCCCTGCATTCTAATGTCAGATTTGAATAGTGCACCACGCAGCTCGCTCTTATGCACAGTGCTGCCGACAAACACACACACACACCAGCCACCTTCATACTACTCCTGACATACACAACCCTCACATTCCCAGGCCAACAAGATGGTTCAACAAACACCACCTACATACAATGTGCTGGATGTGTCCAGGCCTTCAAATGCAGTCTCACCCATGACATTCCCCTAGCATGGAAGACCCGGGAGGAAAAGGTTGGGAGAGTAGGGGACAGGCAACGGGCTGCACATATGGAGAGCTGCGTGGATGGCTGCTTGAGTTTTACCTTGTGTAGGTTGCCCTGGCACCGAAGTCCCCGGATACCAACCAGGGCGGGTGCCCCAGCTTCCGGTCTGCCCGTTCAACATCCTTAGTTTATCATACATGCCGTCTGCGCCCATCTGTTGCTTTTCGCTAGCCAGGTTGCGAAGAACTCTGTTTATTGATGACACCTGCAAATCAAACCAAAATCAAACCAAATGGTAGTGTCTCCTGAAGACACAGTCACCCATCTCAGCTCACCCACCACTTTAAAAAGCAACTCTCAACCCATTAAAAAGCTCTCAGCCACCCCGGGACAGTGGATTTGCAGATACATCGTGGAAAAAATGATAGCTATCATTTTGGGCATGGAAATTGAGTTGAATAGAGAATTGAGGGGAGGAGATCCTTCACCACTGGTTGGTGTCTCTGGTGACCTAACTCACACAGTCGCTTTGCTTTGTTAAAAGACTGCCCGAAAATAAAATATATTTAGACTTGGTGTAAAGCTTTCTTTCATTATATTGTTTAATATTAGGATGGAAATGGATGTGTGACACCTGAAGGAAAGTTCTGGCAGGTGGATTGGGATGAAGTTACAATCTGGTTCTCATTTTCCTTCTTGATTCAAGTGCCTTTCCCTGGTGCCTCCGCCCTCCGATTTGCAGCATGCAAATGAAGTGAACGACTCCCCACACTTAACTCCCATTTTCCAGACAGTGAAAGAAAGGTCAGGGCATTCCTCTCTGTTCCCCCAGGTACAAAGGAGGCAAATGTGGAGCAGGGAGAGGACACAAACTAAGAGACAGTGGAGAGAGAGGGTGGGAGGAGGTAAAGAGGAGAGAGCCTTGGGCTTAGGACAGGGAGGGCAGATGTTCTCAGTGAACTTACACTTGGTATGTTATCGTTGGTACAGACCCCCTCGGACAGTAATCTGTCTCGGATTTCCCAAGCAAAGATGGACGGGCACTCTCGCTTATACTGGGCTATTTTGCTTACAACTTCTGGAGTCGCTACTCTCGGTTTACTACCACCGATTGCCCTGGGTCTGATGGAGCCAGTCTCGTAATACCTGCCCAGAATTTTACTCACACATCCGTTGGACACCTGCATAGGGGAAGTGGACAGAAAACCACATTATTAATAATTTCAAGACAAAAATAAAATTGTTTAAGTATGCATTAAACAATGACAAGCTTACGTTTTGATTGTCCAGCACTTGGACTTTTGCATCTGCATGGGTCTATAACACAAAAATATACCTTCAATGGTACGAGAACTTACTGTAGAGAGCTTTTTTCTTAAAATTACATTTGTAGCCCTAAAAACTACAAATATGATGATATTTTCAAACAGTTTGAACTAAAAAAAGAATTTAAAAGTTGTTTTTTTAAAAAACTGTTTTCTTAAACACTGCCTGAAGATGCATCAAAACGAAGTCAGATTAATTTATTTTTGTGCTGACCTTGCTTAAAGTGGTGCCAGGTTTTAAAGAGCAAAGGTAAAAAAAAAAAAAAAACTGATTTTTTACTTCTTCTTCTTTAAAAATTGCCCAATTGAGTAAATATGAGTTAGGGAGGAGTAAATAGCACTTGCCTTTTAAAATCAATATGTATTCTTCATAAACATGAAGAATAAACAAATACCTCACAATCTGAGGTAAGCATGGGCTGGGAAGAGCAGAATGAAATTATGCCGATTTATATAACTCAGTTTATTACAGTTCATAAACTGTTCCCACAATGAATGTCTTTACCAAATAAAAAGAGAAAGATTTTTTTAAAAAAAAATCCACACACTGTATTTTTCTGAAGCAGATGAGTTATCTGTTTCAACCCAGGTTGAAAGAGATAAGGAAGGATGGTGGAAGGAGAGGGAAAAGTGGGAAGGCAGGGGAGTGGGTGGGGGACTGGGGACTGGGGTGGGTGAGGGTGGGGGGTCCATAATTAGCATCGTTTACAGTAAGAAATGAAGAGAGGGCGTTGAGAGTGGAGGGCCGCGGGGGCGGCGAGTGGGGCGGCGCCGGGAGGATCACCTGCAGAATTCGGGAAATGTCGCACGGCCGTGCCCCGCTGTGAGCTAGCTCTACAATCTTCTGCCGGGTGGAGTCCGGCAGTGGCCGCCCGTTGACAAAAACACCACCAAGCTGATTCACTCCGCTGTGACCTGAGGAAAGGGAGAGGAGAGGAAAGGGGAAAAGAAGAGAGGAGAGCAGAATGAAGAGGAAGAAGAGGGAGAAGAAGGAAGAGGAAGATGAGGAAGAACAAGAACAGGAAGGAGAAGAGGAAAGAGAAAAAGAAGGGGTAAAGGAAGAAGGAGAGGAGGAGGAGGAGGAGGAGGAGACAACCACAATGCATCCTCATCCCCCTGCCAACCTGTGCCAACCTCAGCGATCAGGTTCCTGCTATCGATCAAAAAAAGGACAACAGGACAACCAACCATGCAAGACATTGGGCAGCCCAACCCCAAACAGCCGTGCCCTTGCCCACTGGACTGCAGCAGCAACAGAGTCAGACACATGCCAAGGAACAAGAACACATGGACCTCACTACCGCCATAACCCCAGCAGTGTCCCCAGCCCACTGCCCCTCTTCATAAACACTGTAGCCAGCCTCTGAACCCACAAAGCGCTAAGAACCGGCTCTACAAATCTCCCGAAGATCCCCTCTGAGTGTCACCGCAAACCATAGGTTCTACAGATCCCACACTGAACCTTGAAGGTCTCTGCAGTGTTGGAACAGTGATAGCAAACCTTACAGCCCTTGAGTGCTCCCTTGGAAGATAAAATCCAGAAATGTTTGCATTACAGTCCAAACTGGCCAAGGCCTGGCACAAGCACCGAGTTTGGTTTTGTTTGGTTAGAACAGAAGAAGGAAGAGGAGAAAAGAACCAGAGTAGCCGGTCTGTGGCTGGCGAACCCCAGTCCAGGTTTCCACACCTCCAGTGTAGACGTGAGAGTCAGAGCCCCGGCTCTGCTTCAGCCACAGACAAGTCCGGCCACCGCAAGTAAGGCTTAGAGCCGGGAGTCGTTTCGCACCGGCCACTGCTCGCTTTATTTCCGCCGCTGAACTCCGCCCTCCCCTCAGCCAAGGATAGATATTAGCAAAAATCAAAAACAGAAACGAAAAAGAAAAGACCACGTCATAGTGTTCCCCATCCCTCCTTTATCTTTGTATCTCACAACCTCATCCCTGTGCTCCAACCTTGGAGAACAGGGAGAGGGAGTGAGCCCCTCTTTGTAGCCCCCCCCCAAACCACAGACACACAAATAAAGCCAATTGCCAATTTCCACTTCCTTAAAAATCTCCAACCTGCAGCCCCGACTCTAGAGAGCAGCCCTCCTAAGAAAAGACGTGGCTCCCTTTTCAGCTCTCCTCTCCTCTCCTCTCTTCTCCTTGGAGCCTACTGATAAATTGACTCCAGGAGCCTGAGCTTCTTAGCAATAAATAAGCTCCAAATATAGAAGAGGGGGGAAAATATGATGAGCCTCTCTGACATTTGTCTTTAAAATAAAACTAGCTGCACGTCAAGTTTGAGCTTAATTTCTGGAAATAGGCGGAAGTCGCTCCGGATCATGCATGGAAGGCTAATTGAAAAGATCAGTCGGGGCGCTTGTGGCAGCCTTGTCACTTTGTGACAGTGCTCCGCTCCGGGAAATTGCATCGTCACGACAAACGGGACCGTGATAAAACGACCCTTTCCGTCCCTATTTGTACATCACTCAGACGAGATTGAACTGCACTCGTTTCCCCTTCGAGGGGAGCCGCGTTTTCAGGGTAGCCGAAGGCTTGGGGCTGAGGGGGGGCCCTCACCGAGGCGGGGTCTGGGGGGGGCCGGAGCCTCAACTCGATGAGAAGTGACAGGCGTTTGGGGGATCTGGGCTCCGGCCGGGCCCAGTGCAAGCAGGGACATTGCGGGGACACCGCTTCTCCAACAGAGCAAGGCCTGGCCCACGTTTCCGGTTTATCCTAACTTCCTTTTATTGCCTGCCTTTGCCTCGCAAGTTCCATCCACCGCTCCAGCTACGGAGCCCCACCTCTAGGCACAGGGAGCTTCCCGGAAGAAGAAAGGCTGTCCCAGAAAGAGACCGAGAGAGACTTTCCAAACTTCACGCATAGCCACGGCAATTCCCAGTCTGCGAATGCCAAGGCGGGCGCGTGAGGCTGCCTACATCTAGATCTTCCTCCTCACCCATTTCAAAAAAATAACAACGTGCCCGCCACCTCCGCAGCTACCGCCGCTGGGTGCTCGCCCAGGAGACGCCAGGGCCAGAGCGCCACTCCCAGCATCGAAATGGCAGCGAGGAAGCGCAGCTCCAAATTCCCCTTCAGAGGTTAAGCCTCAATCATTGTGTCCCTTCCCTAGGGACGGCTGGCGCTCTCGCCCACTGGCGATGATTATGCGCCTAGAACTCGACCGCGAAGCAACTAATAGGAAAACATATGGTGTCAATTTGGACGCTCCGCGCCTCGCGCACACCCAGGAACGAGCGACACAAGCCCTGCGGGCCGGCCTGCGACCCCGCGCCCCTCGGGGCCTGCCAGCCGGGCCGCAGCGGCAAACGCTCAGGGCTGCGAGCCCTGGCTGGGGCCCGCCCGAGAGAGAGCCTGCGGTTAGGGAGTCTGAGCTCCAAGGGGAGAGCCCAGCCGCCGAAAGGGAGCCTACCGGCCAAGCCCTGGGGTCCGGCAGGTTCTGCACAACTACCCCCGCCAAGCTCGCCACCTTTGTGCCCCTTCATCAGCTACACGCTTACCAGCCCGGGAAGCACCAGGGGGCGACCGGCGTTTCCAGAACAGATGGATAAGGTGCTGGGGACCCTCTTAAGCCTTTGTGGTTCGGCCAGGGCAGGCTGCTAGAAGACCTGGGCCTTTCCACACTCCAAGTTCAGTTGAGCCCTGACGCCTCAACCGTAACCTCAAACCCGGCCTGGTTTCGCTGGGCCTCCAGGCTCCCAGGTCGGAGCTCTAGACTAGCCCTGCCACGTACCAGCACCCACCGACTAAACAGGAAGGTGGGTGGGGGCCCAGGGGGTCTGGGCAGAGGAAAGCAGGGAGGTAGAAGAGCCATAAGTATCAAAGGCGCTCTGGGCCTCGGACTATCAGGACCCAAGCAATTGCAGTTGCCAGGGCAGGGCTTTTCCAATTCCTGGGCACCTCCTTCCCAGACCCAGTAAACTGCGCTCTCTCCCGCGCCCTGTAACAGTGAGTTTACCACCCCTACCCTGCTGCAGGCCTGGGGGCTCCTCTTCCCATCCCTTCTAGGCCCATAGGTAGGGTAAGGAGGGGAGGAGCTGCCCTGAGAGTGACTTGGGGAGAGAAGCCCCCCACCCCGCCGGGTTGGTGGAGACTTTCAGTCTTGGCTAAGCCCAAAGGGGCCTCCTTCTCGCGCAACTAGGAGAAGCCTTCGCCCCGCCCTGCTCAGCCCAGCCCCTCTCTCCGGGGTCAGAGCCCGGGCAGGGGCGGGGAGGGGGTGTGAGTTACAGGATTTGCGGGGGATGGGGTTTCTCTACCGCAGCTTCGAAAACTCTGGCGGGCGGTTCTTAAGGGCCCAGTCCCTGCTTCTCCAGTATCGAGAAGAGCAAAGCAAACGCCCTCCCCTCCCGGGCTGCCGGGCGCGGAGGGGGGAGCAGCCGCCGCAGGCCCCGGGCCTCAGTCGGTTGGCGGCCGGGCCAGCGCGGGCGTCGCGAGCCTGTGTCCTCCCCTGACCCTCGGGTCCGCGCACCCCGAGCCCAAAGTCCCAGAAAGATCAGAGGCACTTACTGTTCTGCATGCTGGCTCTGGCTGGGGGCCGCGGGATTCCACGGGGCTCGAATACGGGGCTCTGTTAGAAAATAGGAGTTAATCCCTGGGCAGCTGCATCAGGTAGGCCTGAACTCCCAACCGAGGTGGACCTGGGGCTGAGATAGGAGAATCTCCGTTCCTTAGGAATTGATCCACTCAACCGCTTGGGGCGATCTGAGGGTCACCCAGCTCTGCCTTGCAGTGCATGCAAAAGCTATCCTTTGGGACTTGAAATACTCGAATATCCCCAATCTGTTTCCCCTACATTCTTTAGCAGTTAACACTTTAATCAGTAGAACCGATGCCCCAATTTTGAATTTTTTCTTCTATGTGAACTATAGTGAAGAAGCATACTGAAACAGTTTGTTTTGACTGTTTGTGGGTTTTGAGCCCAAAGCAGCCACCAGAGAACTTGCCTGAAATCTCGGATGTCTGTCCACTCTCACAATAAAAGGCCTCACACATCTGCGCACCCCTAGTTAAAGTCTTCCCCCTAAGACAAAACAGAAGGAGAGAAAGGTATATCAAGCTGTGGTTCAACAGCATAGGTCCATGGATTCTCTGAGCCCCACTCTCAGGAAAAACACATGCATCTAGGGCTCAGTCAAACTGCCATCAAACTCTAAGTCCCAGCATTACACCCACATTCTCAGCGGCATCTCCCACAGAAGTCTCCATCCTTTAAAAGAGGCTGCTCTGGTCTGGCTTGGGAGAATTGGCAAATCTGACAAGTTGGGGTCCCACTTTGCAAAAATATTAAGAACCAGGAAAACGGAGTAGAGGCCAAGAGTTGAGGTTGAGGGGGTGTGAGGGGAGAGGAATACCTGAAGTTTGGAAAGCAGGGGAAGGGAACCTTGGGACTTCCTGGTGCCAGAGAGTATAGGCTGAAGCAGTTTGGGAGGGCTGCAGGGCCATACTCCCTCCTTCCTTAAGGAATTTCACAAGACCCCCAGAACCCAACACTCTGCTTACCCCTTTATCTTCCACTCCTCTCCCTACACCAAAAAATCTTCCCAATGGCCCCCTCTCCATCTGCCTCCCAGCTTTCTGGGACTTTGAAAGGGGCAAGCCTAACTTTTTATCCCAAACCTCACTTACTGTGATTAACTTCTTTTTTGACGTTTAGATCTTCACCCCTTTTACTGTACTGTGACACACCCTGTCTACCTCGCCTCACTGCTTTAAAAAGTGCGAACAGGAGGGGGTGAGCATGGTCGACAAAGCCTACAGACGGCAAACAATGGCTTCTATTCTCCAGCTTTCCTCGAACCCAAGGAGCAAAACCGAGTCTCCCTAACTAGCAACACAGCTTCCAACCAAACGTACCAACAACCCACCAACTCACAAAGGGAAATGAGGGACACTCCTAGCTTCATAAACCCTGACCAGTGCAGGGTTCCCGGAGGCTGGTCCTGTACGAACCCCTCCCTGCCTCCACAACCCCCCCCCCCCCCAAAAAAAAAAAAAAGCCTTTTGGGTGAGTGGAGAAAACAGAAAAGTAATTTCTTGTTATAAATATCTGGAGGTAATTGTGTTACTGGTGTGAGTTGTTAGGGGCTGTAAAAAGATACAACGGCACCGTGGGGAGCTCAATTGGGAAGCGAGAGTTACAATAAAGAGCCCATTCAAGAGGTCTGCCCCCCAAAAAGAGGTAAAATAACAAAATAGTCACAGCATCATTTCTCCGTTTTTTAAAAAATGCATTATTTTTTCTGTTTTACCTATGGTGATTATTGATCTACCTCCCTACAAGCAAAGAATTTCAAGAAGCACGTTTTACTCTACAAGGCCATTCCTGGTCTACTTTTTAACCACTTGGTAGATAGCTTAAATCCATAAAAATAAACCGAAAATGAGGACTTTTTCTCAGCATTGGGTAAATACTGGCCACAGCAGACGGCTACTAGTTACCCTTATCTAGGTTGGTTCCCCAATGCTTCCTTCCTGTCTCTCAGTCCCCGCACCCATAGCCATGCCCTGGACAGGCAAAATCTCCAACTCCAATGCAGAATACCCCACCCCACCAAATGCAGGACCCTGAAGCTGCAAAGGAGTAGCAGGTAGGGAGATGGGGAATGGAATTCCCCTAGGAGGGGTAAAACTTCCTGAACTCCACTTTGTAACCCATGCTGTACACAATCACAACAGAATGCCCCCATCCTGGCTGGTAACTTCTTGATACCATTTTAAAAATTCAGTAGCTGAGCCCAGAGAGGCCTTGTTGATTAGTTTTTGAAGCAGCTGGGAAGATGGTAGTATTTCAAATTCCAGTTCTGCTCCATTCCCACTTCCCTCTGGCTAAGAAGCTATCTAATTACTTAAGTTAACGTGAACACTAAGTGCAAAGGCAACCCGGGAAGTGGGGCACATCGACACCCGGAAGCAGTCCTGTGCACCGGAGAGGGCAGACCCCCAACTGCAGCCTGAGACCCCCAGCTCAGCCCGAGGCTCTGTACGGCCTCGCTGGGGCCGTAGACCCACATCCTGAACGAAGGCATCTCCAGACATTTTGGAGTCGTCCCGGCCTTGGACAACGAGACCGCTGGACCACTGCCCCCACCTCTCTGTCCCCAACACAAGCCTCAGTTTTCAAATGCTGTTGTTATTTTAATTACTTAATTCTCAAATTCCATCCCCAAACTCTTTAACTGGGGTAAAGGGGAGAGCTCACTCTTGGTCTTCCCGCCCCCAGCCAAAACAGGAATTAGCAATTAAGATGACAAAGTTTTACTCTCTAGGGCCAAATAAGATAACAACTAATCAAACTGCCTTCAGACGTTTGCAAAGGTCACTGGCTATAAAAAATGTAATGTCAACGGCAACAACTATTATTTCTCTTCAGTAAACTCGTCAGGCTTTCAAACTCTTGGCCTTTCATTTCATTTTCTGCTCCCAGCCCCTACCAAACCTTTCCCAAGTGCGAGTTAAACATCCAAAATGGCTTAAGGAGCTTCGGAGAGTATAAGGAAAATAAAAAGGAAGGAAGAAACAAACCACGTTCACTTTGTTTTTAAACTTTCTAGAAATCGCTCATGAATGAAGAGCCGGGTTTTAGCACTCGAAAAAGAAAGCATTTCCACTTGAAATTCAACTCCATTTCCCCCAATTACACTTGCTAAAATTCAGGGCTATTATGGCGCAGGGAGACTGAGAAAATCTGCACAAGGAAAGAGGCAACAACTTTATGAACTTTGAAAAGACACTTTTTCTCCTGGGATCTTAGAATCGAAAGCTCTCAAATTACTCCGACTAATTAGCTGGGAGAGGAAGTGATCAGACGAGGGGGAAAGCCAATGCTTTCATATAGATTTATTTTCAAGGCCTTACCTAGAAAAACATAAGGGGATTCGGAGTAAAACAAACAAAAAAGCAAACCACCTCTGCACCTCAAAACCTGCTGAAATCCCAACACCTGGTGCGACTGGATCAGAGGAAAAGAAGGAAAAATACCCACCAAGCGCAGGGGGCCGGAGGTC
Organism: Colobus angolensis palliatus; assembly: GCF_000951035.1. Lineage (NCBI taxonomy): Eukaryota > Metazoa > Chordata > Mammalia > Primates > Cercopithecidae > Colobus > Colobus angolensis. The sequence continues at coordinate 5,368,548 of NW_012114622.1, forward strand.
AGGGAAGAGCCCCAGCCTCCGCAGGGCGAGGGAGATGAGAGTCTGGGAAAGCCTGGGGAGCAGAGAGTTTTCAAGTTCCGAGCTCCGCGCTCCAGTGGAGTTGGGGGCAAGAGCCCGGGGGCTGGATGGAAGCTGACAGTCCTCCCGCTCGGCTCTGAGCTCCCTCGGAGCGCGCGTCCCACCGCCTTGGCCTGGTGGCTTCCTTCCCGGCTCGCGCTAGCTCGCTCTTCCTTCTGCCTCCAGCGTGCGGCTGTCTTGCCGACTGACTCCGCTCCGGCTGGTGGCGGGCGCGGTGCCCCCTCGGCGCTGGAGTGCAGGCTGACCCTTCTGCGCCCAAGCCCAGTGCGGCACAAAGCCCGAGGGTCGGCGGGCGGGCGGAGACGCGGCAAGCCGGTTCCCTCGGCGATTCCTCGGAGCGCCTGCTCTCTGCGCGCTCGCTGGGCCTCGGGCTGGACAAAGCAGCCGGCAGCGGTTGCTCTCGGAGGCCGTTCCAGGGCCTTGGATACCACAGAGCCTCTTCGTCTTTTCCCGCGGGTCGGGAGCATTGGGTGACGATGAGGCCGGGAGCCGCGGCTGCTGCCGCGCCTGGAGTCTCCCTTCTTCCCGCGAGCTCAGCCCGCGCTGGCGCTGGAGCTGGGGCAGAGCTGGCCGCCCGCCCCGAGCCCTGCGCTGCTCCCGCTCGCCGGCAGTCGCCCTCCGACGCGGGCTTTCGCTGGAAGTAGAAAGTTTGGGCTCCTGCGTGGAAACTTCTCCGGCCCAACTCTCCCGGCGTAGCAGTGGGGGAGGGGACTGGCGAGAAGGGAGGAAGGAAGGGGGGAGGAAGGGGGAGACCTGTCTGAATATTGCAATAAAAATAAAGCGAGAAGAAAGAAGCGGACTCACCTTTATGAGGCATCCTCTCTGGTTGTCACAGCTCCTGTCAAGAGTTCTGTTTGGTTGGGGTTTTTTGTGCTGCTGTTGTTGCTTAAAGACCACAATGGTTTGAAATGACGGTGTTTTAAAAGAGTTGCTGGTGAGAGTTTTCTCCACGGATGTTGCTGGGTTGGTGTATGAGAGCAATTCTCAGATTCCTGGGAAGGAGACAGAGATTGACAATAAAATGGGTTGTCAGCGGCTGGAGAGTGAGAGATAAAGAGTGTGGATGAGGGAAGTGGCTGCAGCCAGCACACCTATGCTGATTGGTGATGGCTCAAGTGTGTTAATGTGTGTGTGCCGGCGCCCGGCCTCGCCTCCACCGCTCCTCACTGGCCCATTAGCGAAGCCTGACCTCTGTCATCATCCTCCAGCAAAACACTTCCTCCTGAGCCTGAACCAGAGCGGGAAATGAGGCCGAGCCACGGTTCGCTTTTCAAACCCACTAATCACTCCGCAACATGCAAATGCACCGCTCGCTCTCACACAAAATATTGCTTTATGCAAAGCAGCGCCGGGGCCTCGCGCCAGCCGATTGGATGTTCCCTCTCCCCGCCTGGTGCAATTGGTCCGTTTGTTTGAATATGAATACACTTGTTTTCGGCTCCGCCGGTGGGTCCCGGCTCCTCTCCCCGGCGCAGGGCCCCCGAGCCCGGGCTCTGGCGCTCTCCCGCATTTCCCCGCTCCGCGCACCCCGAGAGTCGGTGCGGCCCGCCCTGCTGCCGCGAACTTGAGCGGTGAAGTGAAGGCTTCTGGGTTGGGGGTCGCGCCCCCACTCCCCCTAAGCTGGGCGCGAGACTCCCAGCCCACGGAGGGAGCAAGTTTCTGCGCTGTCCTTTCTTGCCAACTCCAGGACAGAGTGGCCTGCCGCCCCGACCTCACCCGCCCCCACCCCATCCCGACCTGGGCCCCAAGACGCAGAGCACAGCGGCGGCCGCACCCCAGCCCACCTGGCCCCTTGGAAGAAGAAGAAAGAGGCGGGAGCGTCACTGGGTCCTGGCAGCTCCATTCCAGCTGCGGAGGCCGCAGTGAAGCCTAGGCCGAGAGGAGGTTGCCTGGCCAAGAACTAAACGAGGCCAGCGGCCTCCCCAGCCCAAGCCTCCAGGGCCTGTCCAATCCTCCACCCCATTCCCCCTGCCCTTTCTTCTCTCCTTTCTCCTTTCGGAAGCCGCGGTACGCAGCGGAGCGGAGGCACAGCTCCGGCTGGAGAGGCCCAAGTAAACACGCCACTTACTTTGTGTACAGAGGGTTCTTGTGAAAAGCCCTGAAGAGTCCTCACCAAACACTCACCAACTTCTCCCACGTGCCATTTGTTGACTAAGTGCGGCTGCTTTTTGCCGCGCCCGAGAGGAGGGGAAGCCAGGGGAGATGAGAGGGGAGGGGGAGTGGAAGCCTGGGTGGAGGGGCGGATGACCAATGCTGGGAGAGATTCTCTCTCTCTGTCTCTCCCTCCCTCTGTGTGTGTGTGTGTGTGTGTGTATGTTCTCTCTCTCTGTCTCTCTCTCTCTCTCTCTCTGTGTGTGTGTGTCCCACCAGCGATGTCGGTATGTCACCGTGTGTGCCACCGGTCATCTGTGTGTGGTGCGTGTGTCTCCGCACCACGACTCCCTCTCCTGGGTCTGCGCAGTCCACGGAGGCAACTCCCCTTCAGCTGTTGCCAGAAAACCGGGGAGGAAAGTAAGTAAATGGCTTTTCTCTTCTGACCACACACCAGAAGTCCATTTGTTGAATGCCGCACGATTAAGACACACCTCAGTACACTCCAAAGGCGCCCCTCGGAGCCTGCAGTTAAGGTGACAAGAGAGCGAGCGAATGCCTGGTCCTGCACTGTCCGGAGCTCTCTCGGCGGCTTCGGGCCATGGAGCCGGCTGCAGGACACACTCCAGGACCGGGCAAGGGGGAATGGGGCTGGAGAACTGAGGCAGGGAGGCTGAAATGAAGCCGCCGCAGGGTACGCTAGACTCTTCTTGACTTAGGGAAAGTGCTGAAAATCAGAGCTCATCAATAAAATCTGCGCGTCCTGAACTCGCTGCTGACAGGCCGCGTCGCCGCAGCACCTGGGAGCCAGGACAGTGAGGACGCTGCAAGCCGCTCTGGGCCGCCGGGCCACGTGTGGGCCTCACCCTCTCGTTCCTGCCCTGGACCCAGCAGCGCCGCGACCAAGGAGCCCGGGTAGGGCGGGAAGCAGAGGCCTCCCAGGCCCTAGTCAGAGTTAGGGTCGCACAACCCTCCCCAGATCTGGGAGGGCTGCCGGCTCTAACCCTTCCCGCGGCCCAGAAGCTCGCAACGCGGGGAGGAAACCCGGGTCAGAGGCGAAAGAGGTGGCGCCGGGTGTACAGGTCCGCGGCCTCCTGTACGAGGTTTCATTTCGCAGGAGCGCGACTTTCGGAGGATGCCGGGAAGTGGGGCCGCGGCCCCGAGTCCCAGACCAGCGAAAGTCGGTCTTCTCTTTCTCTCTCCTTTTACGTTTCAAGCCAGCATTAAAGAAGCTTGGACTCAAGACTCAAGTCCGCTGTGCATGAGCGAGGGACTTGGGGGGAGGGGTGGGGGCAGTGATTCTGTCCGAACTGGAGGCGAGTATCATTTTTACAACCTCTCAATTAGCGACCGAGTGGATTAGCACCTTCTTAAGCTTTGCCTCGGAAAGAAGCAGCCGTAATCTTGTTGCTATTTCCCCCCAGGGCACTGGCTCTTTGAATCAGCTCCTTCTCCCACCCCTCCAACCCCCATCTCTCTGCGGAGAAAAGTTTTAACAAAAAATCAGAAAAGGCAAGGAGCAAGGAGTGAATGCCACTGACGTCATTGGGTGGGGAAGGGGGCTCGGGGAAAGACTCCTGGAAACTCCTCCGCACAAACAAAAAACAAAAAGGACTTGGCTGCTTCCCATGTGTCAATATTTGGGGAGGGGAGCTCAATCCCAGAATAAGGCCGAGTTTTCAAAGTTTAAGGAGAGAGGGTTGAGAGTGAGATTTCCTGGTTCTCTCTGGACCGGTCTCAAGGAGGGTGGGGGTGCTGTTCTGCCTCGTGGGTAGCCTCACTCCCTCTGCCAAGTACCCGCTCCGGGGGTGACGCGGCCTGGGGGTGTGGGGGTCGAGACTGAGGTGCGGACGCGGTCACCAGAGGTGTGTACAAAACCGAGACAACTCGCAGGTCGCCATTTTAATTGCGGCTACCAACTCGCCCGAGGCCCACATGCTGTCCTCCAAGGCGCTGGGGGCGGAGGGGATTGCGCTTTAGGTACTGTCTCGCCTTTCCCTGCCTCTTCACATGCCCCTGTAACCCCCACCCCACCCTCCGTCCCCTATGGCCAGAGGGAGGACCTCTCAGGCCGAAGGGTGCGTTCCTGCGGGGGCCACCGGGGTCTTCCCACCCGGTAGAGGGGCTGTCTGCGTGGAGGGAGTCCCGCTGGGGACTGTGGCTCGCCAGAGCCTGCCCAGAGCATCTAGCCAGTATTGATGCGTCAACATAAGGTCAGGCAAGCATCTCACCCGCACTGGTCTCTGGCATTCCCCTGTGCCCACCCCATCAGACCTTCGGGGAGGCAAAGAAGTGCCCACTTCTGGGGGGATGTGCCTTCAGCTCCCAGCTTCAGAACCAAGAGCCTCCCATCTGGAGTTCTGACACCTCCGAACTCTCTCTTTCCCCGGCCAAGCAGAGGCGCGGCGCCGGCGCCCTGGAAAGGGTGAAGACTGGAATTTCTTTGGAGGAGGAAAGTCTTGGCAGACACCTGCGTTACTTTGTAGTGCCCCAAAGGTCTCTCTCTTTGCAGACCCCGGGAAGGTGGGATCCCTGGTCCGCGGAGCTGGCAAACGGGTCCAGTGAGCACTAAAAGCAAAGGCTCCCATCCTGGCCGCCAAGTCCCAGGTGCCTCCCCCGCTTCCAGGCCTTTGTCCCTCTCCTTTCTCCAGCAACCTGCCGGTTCCCGCTAACCCGGCAGCCTCACTGATCCCAGAGCCTAGAAAATCCAAGAAGATCCCAGAGCCGCCCCGTGGCGCCTCCAGGCTGTGGCCACTGCTTAGCTGCGGGGGAAGCCGCTGTGCCCTCGCCCTTCCTTGCCTCCTGCCAAATGGCCAGTGCTAGGGGCTCCCTGGGTTCAGTCCTCAGTCCTCTTCCATTCACTCTGGGAGGCCAGTCTCTCTCTCTCTCTCTCTCTCTCTCTCTGTCTCTCTCTGTCTCTCTCTCTTTCTCTCACTGTCTCTCTCTCTCTGTCTTCTCCCTGCCCACCCCCGAAATACCTTTAAAATAACATTGTCCAGTGGAGTCTCCCAGCAAAGGGATTCCTAGCAGCCCAGCGGGTCAGACTCCCAAGGCTTTGCCTCCCAGTCCCTCCATGCTGTTGTCTAGATAGGAGGTAGGTTTAAAACTCCTGACCTGTAGAACAATTGGAATCAGCGGCACTCTCCGATTTTTGCAAATAGGGTTCCTAGGAAAGTTTGCTTTCCATTTCATCACCCTGAGACGATCCCCCTCATCTCTCTTTTCCCTATGACCTCTGCCCCCAAGAAGCAAGAGTTCATCTTCAAAGGAGAAGCAAGCAAGCCAAGGCCACCTCAGTCCCTTCTCCTTGGATATCCCCTCTAAACTGCTGCCCGTTCTAAAGGCCAACTACCCCATCCTGCGATTTGTCCCGTTGTGGACCTGCGAACAGGCAGGCGGGAACTGGGAGCTTTACTGGGGGATTTGAGGCTGGGGAGGAGGAGGGAGCAAATGTCATGGCTGGCTCGCTGGAGCAGCCAGGGAACCGGAGCTAAGCGCATCCTGACGGGCTTTTAAAATGACATTGATTAGGACAAGCTGTTCCCAACCCCAGTAAGAGTTAATCTGCCTGTTAATCAAGGCACTAAGGGGCTCAATGCGAGTTTTATTAGCGACAGGAGAACAGAGGCCGCAGCCAGGGATCAAAAGCCGGGATCCCATATATTTGTCAACGCTATCTCCAAAAAGAAAAAAGTATTTTCAATTAGAAAACAATTCGGCGCTTTTCATCACTTCCCAACCCTAGCCCAGTCTCACAGAGGGTGACTTCCAAACCTGGCTAACGGGGAAAACCGCTGCCAGGTGACAGAGGGGCGGACAGGAACTGCGGGTTGGCTCGGCCGAGTGCGGCAGGGGAGAATTTAAGAATCCTTAGCCCGCGGCCCGGATGCCTCTGATTCCTCACGAGAGGAAAGGGAATGAAAAATGAAGCAACAAATGACACTACCCAGGCTGGCAGCCCTCCTTCCCCGCCAGACGCCGCTCCTCAGGCCCGGCTCTGGCGCCGAGTGGTGTCCAGCCCCTGCACGCGCGGCGCGACCCGCGGGAAAGTTTGTGCAGCGAGAGTGACTATCCTTCCGCCTCGCGCGCGCTGCCCCCTTCTGCCCCGGAGGGGCGTTGGGTTGCCTTCGGTTTTCCTTTCCAGTTCTAAAATAAACTCCTGGCCCTGGGGAAATCTGAATAGTAATTCCAATCAACCAAATTCTGTGAGAGGGTCTGAGGAAAAAAAGACAAGCCTATCACGGGCGCCCTCCGATCACGAAGGGCACGGGCATGAGAAAGCGACAGAGGTCTTCGGCTCGCCCTGGGCGCGGGGCGAGGACTCTGGTCAGAGGTAATTATGTCACCGCGTTTTCTCGCCGTGACAGCCGAATAAACACAATCTCCAATAAACATCTCTAATGAGGGAGGAGGCCCGAGGATGGCTGGGTTTGATTTATGACTGGAGGAGAAGGTCCACTTCCCACTGCGAAGCGGGCAACCTGCTCGCCGCCCAGCTTCAGGGAGAGGAACCCGCGGAAGAGAGGATCCCGGCCAGGTAAGGCGCGGGGCCGGACGGCCACTGCGCTCGTCCCCCGTTTCCAGGTGAGGTGAGCAGGGGGCGGCCACCGCTCGGAGTCGGGCGGCGGTCCCAAACACCTGTCACAGGTGACTGAGCTCCGAAGGTGCTACCAGAAGACCTAGAAAGAGGGCGCAGGAGCGCGAGTGGGGGTGGGGGGTTGGGGGCTAGCCGGGGCCTGGCCCAGAGGCCGCCCCAAACTCCCGGGCGGGGTTCTCCGGTGCCCCGCCTAAGCCGGCTGGGCGTCTCCAGCCGCTTTTAGGGCTGGGCTCCCAGGACTTTCGCCCGGCTGAACCACGAGTTAGTCTAAGTTTGTGTCGTCCCTTCCCTGCCCTACTTCGGGGACACTTCCGGCCCCCGGCTCCGGCTCTCCAGGGGCCGCAGGGTGGTGGGCGCTGCTGTTTCCCGGGTTTGGCGGCCCGGCTCCCATGGCGCCCGCGCGCTTCCCGCCTAGGCAGCCAGCGCAGCGCCCACAGTAACCCGAGCTCGCGTTCTAGCTCAGTGAGAATCGCTAATTATTAGGTCTTCCGAAGTGAAGCTCAAATCACACGCTGGGGCTTTACGCGCTGCTCAGCTCTGTGGGCCGCATTCTTTCGTACTCCGCGTCTTTCTGAGAAAAGAATCTCATCTCTAGACTTTGTTGCGGTCCAGCCATCTACACTTTGCAACCGCGGGAAACTTCTGCTGTACCTCGCCCGACCCGCGACGGAGTGTCTCTAAGCGCTCCAGGCGCGGGTACCGACTTTCCCAAGCGTGAATGTCGTGAACTGCGACGCAGAGGAGATCTGGATGCAAAGTGCGTCCCCACCTCCTGCATTTTTCGCGGTCGCGAGTGGCTTTAGCAGACAGCAGCGGCAGACTCCCGCCCCCTACTCCCAGCTCAGGGCCGAACTGGAAGTCCATTCTTGGGAGTGGAACATTTTGCTACTTTTGCAGAAGAGCACACTCCGCAAAGACAAGTCCCTCCTCCACCCCCTTCCTATCCCTCCCTCAGTAACTCCCTTCCATCTTTGTATGCCTCCTTTTAAAAGCAAAAATCAAGCCCCGGGGCCACTTGGGGCGGGCTTTGATTTGGGGACACCAGTCGCGGGCAGCAGAGAGGCGCCGCGGGCCCCGAGCCGGGCCGGGGCCGGATCCCGGGCGGTTACCTGGGAGCGGAGGGCGGGGAGGCAGGTGAGCCTGGCAGCTCCGGTTCCCACACTTCTCACCGCCGCTCGGCAGGGGAAGTGGCAGATCTGACAGCCGCGTTCTACGCGAGGACCTGCCCCAGAGTTTAAATGTCAATGATAAGAAAAGAGGGTGCTCAGGCAGGCGCTAACTTTCCTTAATATCCACGCCAGCGCCGTCCTCATTGGCTGCCCGGTCCGCGTGACGTCATGGCAGCTAGAGTTGGGCACAGCTCTGCGCAGACTGGCTTTCCTGCCGGGCGGGAGCCTACTCCTCCCCACCCAGGGTCCAGCCGGCTCCAACCCTTGCTCTGGCCTTCCTTGGCCCGGCCTGTGACTGCCCTAGCCCGGCCCGGCCCGGTCTGGCCTGCCCTCCTGTAGGGCGTAGAGTTGATCCCCAGGAAACCAGTCTTGCCGAGTGCGCTCCTCGGCACCGTCGGGCACGAGGGCCCCAAGATCTGTGCCCCTAGGCTGGCCAGCTACTTCTCTGGGTAACCAACCTGTCCCCCTCTCCGATCCCAAGGGAATCACTTCCTCGGAGAGACCTGAAGGCTGCACCGGGATTGAGAGGCACTTTTGGCAGGAATCATTTCTAGGAGGAGTTCGAGGCTCGATGAGTACCCCCAACCTGACCCTTGAGCCCGCAAGTCACTAGCTGGGCACAGACGGGGGTTCCGGGAAGACGACCAGCGACCCCTTTTTCAGGGCTAGGCCAAAGGTATCTCCAGGCCTGCTGGGTTCTCCAGAGAGGGAAGCCCTAAAGGGGGCCTGCCCGGGCTTCCCTCGCCCCCTGGCTGAAAGGCTCCAACCACACAGAAAATGTAGGAGATTGTATTTATCTTTGACTTTGAATTAACTGTTGACTTTGTGACTTAGAGGAGGAAAATAGGAAAATCCCAGATTCTGAAGATAAGACTCACAGAAATTGGGGCGGGGTCTGCAGGACACTAACTTGTTGGTCTGTGCCTGTTTTTCCCTCACACCTTCTGTGGACTGCGAGATGGCTTAGCGGAGCTAGGCCTGGTTATCTTGGAATGGAGATTTAGGCCCACGTTGTCATTCCCGTCCCCCATCCCTCAAAACAGGAGGCTTCTCAACTCCTTCCACTGTGCTTCCATCGGGCTCTCCAATTTGAAAGCGACACAGGTCGGGCCCAGAGGGGCAGGGGTCTCTTGAGGAGTTTGCAGGAGGAGAAGGGGCGGGGCGTGGAATTACCTTTAGGCAGCTCGTGGGAGACCCAGCCTGGGGGGACCCAGGAGTGTGTGTGTAGAAGTAAGGAGGGGGATGCCTGGGCCAGAGGAGGGTTCTAGAGCCAGTCCCTGCGCGTCTTGCTCCGGGCTGCGGCTAAGGGAGAGCCGAGCACAGATGGCGCCGAGGCGTAGGTCTAGCGATTCCCGCTCCCGCCCCTGGCACACCTGGACAGGTGCGGGGCCTCGCAACCGGCCAGGAGGCAGCTCCAGGAAGACCGTCTGCCCACTCCTCTTAGCCCGGATAGCTCCTAGCCGGACTTGATTTTTTGTCTGGCTCAGCCCGTCGAGGACTGGAGGGCAGAGTAGGGGTGGGAGGTTGGGGTAGGGGTAGAGGTGGGGGTGGCGGTGAAGGTGGGGAGGAGAATGGAAGCTTTGGCTGAGAAGTCTCCGCAGCATGTTCTCACTTATTTACATCCTCCAAACTTTATTTCTTCATCCTAACGCCCTGGGCATGCTGTCTTAAGGCCTGTGAGCGCCCACCTCCCACTGGCCACTCTAGTCTGGGCCTAGACCTTACCATGGTCCTGTCGCCCCGCTCGGCTGCGAAGGGACGCTAAGAGAGGCATTTGTTCTGGTTTTCCTGTTGCCGTCGGCCATCTCCAGTGACCTAGTTTCTTGGTAAGCCCCTTGCTCCCCTCCAGGACCTGGCCCAGCTTCCAGCCTCAGATGTCCTGAGGTCTCCCAGACTCTGCCGTCCGCCTTGGCATGTGGGCTGCGGATAGGCCTCGGACCTGGGTAGGCCTTCCTAGCTGGCCAGTTTCTGTCCGGAGCTCGCTCCCCACACTGTTCCAACCCGAGGCCGCCGAGAGTGCTGCTCGGGGCTTGTTTGGAGTCCAGGCCATTAAGTGTGCGCAGATCCCTGCAACCCAGCAGGGTGCTCGAGAGCGACTCTGGAAACGCCACGGCCCCCGCCTGCTTATCTGCCTGTCAATAAAGGGCGCGTTCGGGCTGCACGGGAGCGCCGGTGGTGCAGGCGAGGCCCGAACTAGGCCCTTCCGAGCTCCCGGCCAACGCACGAGCCGCTCTCCATTTGCCCCAGGCACTGAGGCTGGGAGGGAGGGTGCCGGCGCTGGGGTCGCCGCGGGAGAAGGTACACGTTTAGCCGCTGCCTCAGCTGGATTCTCGGAGGAGCTCTCGACCTCGGAGCACTTTGCAGACCAGTGCTGGGGGCTCCTCTCCGCGCCTGCCACCAGCCTTGGGGGAGGCCGGGCAGGGCCCCGCGTGGTGCCCAGCCTACGAGGTCCCGCCTCGCCTCGCCCGGGCAGAGGCATCCTCTATAGGCCACACTGGCTTGCATTGCGGGCAGAAGGGCACCACGGGCGGCCCGGGGGCATCATCGACGACTCATAGAGCCCCAAATGCCGAGTGCTACCTGAGGCAGGCCGTAGGTGGGGTGCAAAGGACCGGAAGCGGGAAAGAAACCTCTTTTTCAGGCCTCGCCTCAGCCGGGGGTAGCACTGAAATTTTCCGACACCTAGGGCAGCTCCAGGCTCTGATTCTCCAACGCACAGTGAGCGAGCTCGGCAGCCGCCCAGTTTGCGGAGGCTCCCAGGTCAGCCCCGGCCCTCGACTGCCGGGAAGCCCAGAACTTCACCATCAGCCAGCAGAGACTGGGTGGAGAGCCTGGATGGGGGTGAGAGGCCTTGAGGTAGGGGAAGTAGTGGAGGGAGAGGAAGGCAGAGAAATCGGCTCTTGGCTTAAACTGTAGCTGAGATCTGTTCTTGTTGAAGGTATGTTTTGCCCCTCCCGGCCTGTGTCTTTTTTCCTCTCTCCCCTTAACTACTTTATGCAAATAAAGCCGCTTCCAGATTGGAGGAGCCCCTCCCGCTGGATCTGTGCTACCAGGTGGGTGGGAAATGATTTAGTATTTGTCTTCTTATTGAGAATGGGCACTGAGTCTCCCATCAATTATAAAATAAAAATGAATTTTCCTCTTAAAATTTAATTTTACTTAATCTAGAAGATAATGCATCCTGTTAACTTCTACAATATTTTTAATAAAGGATTCCAGGGTGACTGCTAACTTATAAAGTGGTTTAATAAAGTTTTTCCATATACAAATTAATAGGAGAGGAAAAAGCCCCTAAATAATTGATTTAAAATACTGTGTATATTTGAGTGTCATTTCAAATAGCTGTACAAGCCAGTAATCGATATATCATCTAAGGAATCTGATTTACTGGATAGTACATGTGGCTCTTTCTCTTCCTTCCCTCTCCACTTCCTCCCTTTTAAACAGAAAACTTGTTTTAACAAGATTTTTATTTTAAATCAAAACTGAAGGAAGGTTTTGTGAATTCTAGTGTCAAAAAGGGAACTGTTTAGCAAAGATAATATTTGCCATCTCTTCGCCCCGGTCTCAAGGATTGCATAATGGCATGATTATGTGCAATTCTGTGGTTTTTCTGCTATTAAATTATTTTCCTGCTCTCATTTAAAGAACTACTTTACTTTTTTCTCTCTTCTGACTATTTTGCCACACTATAAAAAGTTTTCCTGGACCTCTGTGGAAAATCTCCAATCCTTCCAGTTTGCTTTGTCACAAAAACAAAAACAAAAGCAAAAAACTCTACAACAATCAATTTGAGAAAACTCTGCTTTTCCTTTCCTTTTAAACATTTTTGTATTAAGTCACTTTGTGGCACCATGTTTGATTTCTTTCTCTCCCTTGTCCGGGTAGAGATGGAGACATTAGCTGAATTCCCTGGGGGTGATTGGATGCAATTCACTGAAAGTAGACAGGCACGTCCTGGATGTTAGAAATTCACTTTTTCTCAACGTGACAAGGCCGGCTTCGATCTACAATTGTATTTGAATGGGCAATGAGCGGAAAGATCTCTCATCATTAAGCTTGCTTCTACTTTAGCAAAATAAGGAGAGCCTTCATTTGCACACAAATGCTCATAAAACTCGGATTCCCTGCAACCCTTTAATAAAAAAGGATTGCCACATAATTTAAATTGGAGGCCAGGGGAAGGCTGAGAGAGGGAGATGAGGGGGTTTCAACTGAGTCCCCTCCCTTTCCCCAAAAGGTCCATGTGATCGAGTTGACTTTTTTACTTTAAATCTTAAATAAGATGTGAGTTGTAACAAGAGGATTGGCACTTACTCCGTGACCCTTATAATTGGATTAAATATAGACTGAGACGTACAAAAACACACCAAGATTGACACCTGCCAACTGGACTTCCTTATGATTGATTGTGATGCTTCGTGCTGGCAACAATAATGAAATAAATTGTACGGATAAAACAGCACATTTGTCATTTCCGTGCCATGAGTGAGGAAGTCAACGAGTTAGGCAAGCTGTTAGCTGACAGGCGCGAGCGAGAGGCAAGCTAAAGAGATAAATAAGGATTCCAGGCATTGACAGGACAAATTATAACTTGTCACAACCTTTTTAAATTCAGAAGTTTTCAATTAACATATATATTGCTGTTACATATAAGATAAGGGGGCACCGATGTAAACATGTGTGGGGTGCAGCGACCCCTCCAGGGCCAAGGGTTTGGGCATCTGGGCTTGGACATCGGGGTCTCTCCGGCTGTGTTCTCGCATTCTGGCAAGTCGGAGGGCACTCCGGTTTGCATGGCCAGGCTGTAGGCCTGGGGCTCCATAAGGTGGGTGAGAGTGCGATAGTCTAAGTGCAGCTGCTTCTTTTGCTGGGACCCCCAGTTCACAGGTCCGGCACCCTTTTTTCATGGAAGCAAAGCTCCCGGATCAAGGGAGACCCTGGGTGAGGCCTGTGCCCAGGTCTGACAGGACAAGTCCTGCTCTCTCTCTCTCCTGGAGTCCAATGTAAGGAGTAAGAGGTAGAGGGCAGAGGCACCCCCTTTTGCTCTCCAAAGTCTTGCCCTCATAGGAAAATCTGAGCTCCTGGACACAAGATCTCAACAATGGTCACATCCTGTGGGCAGGTCTAGGCCACTGAAACCTGCTGTGGCCTGAGGCTGCTCCTGAGCGCTCAACTCCTTCTCTGACTCACGCGCCCAATGCCGCCGAGGAACCCGTCCTGTGTCCTACCTAGGAAGAGCTGCTTTTCCCTCTTCAGACTTTGATTCCGGTACAGTTCCCAGGGCTCTTCCTTGACCCATGGGTAAGAGCGAGTTTGCCAGTGGGTCCCTGATAATCTGAGGCCATTTACCTAGAGCAAGTGAGACTTTCAGAGGAGCAAAGCGCTGGAGTCACCCTGAGGGGCTACAAGTTAGGGGAGGCTGTGAGATTTCTGGGGGAGTCTAGGTGTTGTGACAGTGACTGGGGACTGCTGTGGGTGAGGTTTAAAGAGTGTGCAGGGACTGTAAACTCTGCAACCGTCTTCACCCCAAAGGAGGCTGGCTTTTTGGTTTTAAAGTTAACCCCCATGCCAAAGCAGAATCTGGACTTGCTTTGGCTGTCTGAACTCAGGTCTCGTCCCCCCGCCGAAGTCCAGCTGGAAAGGAAAGTTTGGGCGTGAAGTGAGCGTCCTCGTGTCTGAGGCTGCTGGGTGGGAAGCATGGCCTAGGAGGGCGAGTAGGGTGCAAAACAGGGCCTGGTCCTTTGGGGCCAGGAAGTTCGAGGCCGCAGGAAGCTGGGAGGGTCCGTTCCGGGCAGACGGGGCAGCCTCCGGACGCGTCTGAAGGCGCGAGACCGCCGCCGGCCGGGGAGGTCCGGTCTCCTGCAGGCCAGGGAGGGCTTCTTCTGGGTGCAGCCGTCTCCCTCCGCTCCTCAGCCTGGCTGCGTGGTGTTCGGACGCCGCATCCTAGTCCTCGTCCTCGTGGGATAGAGGCCAACCTTGCTGTCGAGGCCCCAACCTGTCACCACAAACACTCCCAGAACAAGAGCATTAACCCCAAGCTCCAGAGCTTCTGGTCTTAGCCCACTGGAGCCTGCCGCCAAATTAAACACCGCGAAGGCTTTGAATCCCTGCAAAGACGGAGCCTGGAAGAAAGGGAGGGAGGAAAAGGGAGGCAAAAAAACAAGTTACATGGAATTAGTTGGAAGCGGGCGCATTCCCCAGCGACCACAGCCATTAACATTATAATCTCAAACGCCATTTTTTATGTAACACTATTGTTAGTAAATCAACTCCTCACGTCCTCAGAGACGCTGACCCCTGGCAATTCAGTGGAAGTGTAATTATCTCCCCGAATCTTGGACAGATTTAAGAGATTACATTTCAACTAAATCTATATCAATGCTAATTCCCTCTCTCCCCCCAGCCTGCAGGTGCTAGGCACGGGAAATGGCGTCAGGCCCCAGCAGAACGCTTCACAAAGAGGAGAGGGCTAACTGTGTACAGGGCCAAAAGAAATGAAGCTCCACATAAAATTACACCTATTTTTTTTTTGCTACAAAACCTGGTTCTTATACAGCAAAGTTAAACAAAGCAGCTATGCTAAATTAGCGTTACATAAAGGCGAGTTTAATGCTCGGTTACAGTCAACTGGTGTATCTCTGATGGCTAATTGTCTATCAAAATTAAAGAGAAAAGAACAAATGATTCGTTATAAGAAGGTGTTAAAAGCCTCAACAAAAGGACATTTCACAAATATAATATCGGCAGCTCCCGGATTGCCTGCGGGGTTGTTCAGGCCCCGGGCCTGCACAGCTATGAGAAGTGGGGTGCAGGGCGCTATTTGCCCGGCAAGAGCTCATTTCCTCCCAAATGAGTATAATGAAAACCCAAAAGGCGATATTAGTGTGAAGATCCGGATTAGTCCAAACAGGAGCCGCGGACTTGGGCTTCAAAGGCGACCCCTACTCTTTTTGCCCAGTCTGGGAGCGGAGGGCGCTCGAAGGGATACTTCAAGGACACCATATCCAACTTGTCGCACCCCCACGTTCAGGCACAGGAGGGAGCGACCACTGGGCAGAGGGTAGTTTCAACAAAGGACGGCAGGCTCCGGGGATCCCGGCTTTTCCCTGCTTTCTCTGGGTTGGAAGGAGACGGTCCGGGCTCGGTCGGAGCCGTGGGTGCAGTCAGCACGTGCCTTTCTGACGCGCAGCGCCGGCCTGGGGAGGTGGGTGCAGGCTGCTGCCGCCAGCCCCCACCCCGCCCCAGCCTGGGAAGAACGCAGAATATAATACGACGGCCCCCTTCCCCAAGGCGACACCAGATCCAGAGCTCCAGGCATATTTGTTGTTTATAGTTAATTAAATCTGAAAGCAACCAAAATGAGCGCGCCAGGCCCAAGGAGGCCGATTCTTGACCGGTGTAGCCGGCCCGCAGCGCCAGAGAAGCCGCGAGGGCTGCCGGGGCTCGCTCACTTCGGCGGAGTCTCTGCAAGAGAATCTGAGGCTGGGGAATAGAAGCGGAAACTAAATCAGGCAGCAAGAGCAACAAACCATCTGGAAAATGGACCCACGGAGCCGCAAGAATGTACTTTTTTTTTTTTTAATCTTTGACAACTTGTGTCCTAAACAAAGTGTATTGACGATAATTGAAATGATTACAATTCATTGCTGCCTGACTTTGAATATGAACAGTCACATAATGACGTCCCCGCCACACAACAACAGTTTAATTTCCATTATCCGACTTCGGGATCCTAGCGCCAGCCGCCGGGGCAACGCGGTGCTAATGCAGAAATCTTGACTCCTGCCTACATTATTCATTTCGGGGACGTGGGGATGGGATAGGAGTGGAGAGTGGGTTTGTTCCTCTCCCCCGGAACTTGTTTTGAAAATCCCGGGGACCAATGGACACCCAGGAGCCGAAAGCCGAGAGAATCGCTGTCAAGGGGCCACTTTGCCCGACGGGGCTGTGGGCGACGGCGCTCCCCGTCTGTCTTGTTGTCCCAGGGATTCCCAGGCCCGCAGCGCTAAGATCCCCCAGCTCCCACCCTAATCAGGCCCAGTCAGGGAGGACCTAGGCCAGGGCCTCTTCGCAAGGTTGTCACCTGGCGGGGCAAACACTCTTCTCTCATTCTTTCCCCTCCCTTCCAGCCCTCGCGTCCTTTCCTTCTTTCTGCTTCAGAGCTCTCAGGCTCGCGTGCAGGGCGGGATGGGCCCGGCTCCAGGGGCCCCTTCGCAAATTTGAAAGTTGCCTAGGCCTTGATCTTGTCCCAGCCTCTCTGCTGGGGAATCACCCCCACATCCCGCGACCCCCCGGGGAAAAGCGAAGAAAACCGGAGTCTCTTTGCACCGCGGGCACCCTGGCGCTCACCTCTGGGCGCGGCCTCGGTGGAGCCTCAGGGCCAGGGCGGGGTGTGGGGGGGTGTGGCCCGGTGGGGTGGAGGAAGGACCCGGGATTTGAGCCAGGCCAAGGCCTCCGCAGTGCGCAGGCGCCGTTCGGGCCCGCCGCCCCCTCCCAAGGCACGGGGTCCCGGGGACAGACCCGAGCCCCTCTCTGCGCAACTACCGCCTCTAAAAAAAGACCATCTGGTAATTGTCTTTCTTTAGATCTTCCCTTAATTATGCTTTTAATTAAAGATGGTTCAAGGCACCGGACCACATGAAGGGCAGTAATTACAAATTACATTACAAACCCGACAGATGTAGCAGGATCTGCTGGGAAAAAGGTACCGGAATAAAAATTTGACTAAAGTTTGGGATAAATTAATCGGTGGCTTGAAGAACAGAAGCACAGTTCTGATTATGTAGGCTCCAGCCAGGATTTAAGTTTTGTGTCATGATTGTTTTCATATTTCTTTGACATCTATTGATTTGGAGGCAGCTGCAAGCCTTTGTCACAGGAGAGAAGAGCAGTCACAATATATTAGCTTGATGGCATAACTCGAACCGGAGAAGCGAGGGGAGCCAGAGTGACGGGGGCGCACATGACCCCCCTCCCGGGGCCTTCGGGCTCAACCCTTACTTTTAACTTGTTTTAACAGGAATAATGGAGTAGTACTACTAATGCATGGTCAGAAGGGGCTTTTCTGTCTAGAACGCAGGCGGCAGGAGTTGCACCGCCACAGCCCGGGAGACTAAGGAGTCTCCCCTCCGCGCTCCCAGCGCCTCCTTGCAGACCCGCGCCCTGCGCCCAGTGAGGCCAGCCGGTCCCACGTCTAGGGGCGCTGGGTTGGGAGAAGTTCTGTTGGTCCTGAGCTCGGCCCCCAGGCGCCAGGCCGAGTGCCCACCTCGGCTTCTTTAGGGGGCCTACAGCGGGCAGCCGAGCTGCTGGCGGCCCCGGAGCTTGGGAGGCGACCGCCAGGCTGGTGCCCGGCCTGACCCTGCGTGCGCGGCCGCCAGCTCGTCCGCCGCGGGCCGGGAGCGTACAGGAGCGTGACGCAGATTGTGAAAACAGAAGGGAGGGAGTTGGGTCATTTCCTTCGCTATTATCATCACCCCCTCCTGCTCCTTTTCCCCACCCCCATCCCATCCTCGCCGCCACCCAGCCTCGAACACTTTTCCTTGGCAGAGTCTGACTCACTTTGAGCTAGTGGCTGCACTTTATGGAGAAAATATACGTGCCCATCACTCACCCATCTATTTACAGCGCCCATGCAGCGCCTCGGGGAACACGCATGGACAATTAAACACACCCACTTACGGCGGGATGATGAGGCTTTCTGTTAACCACATGTGTTCAGAAATGGATACAGCCCTAATTTTGACACAGAATGCAGTTAATGCACCTTGCTATAGATGTACGTCCGTTGGAAAGGTGTGTGATGGGCACCTGATCTAAACGAAGAGAACAGGGCTGTCTGCAGAAAACCCAGCGACCTAACATCTTTTCTTACTGCCGGGGAAGGAAAGTTTTTCTTTTGATTTGTCCTCTCACGATTTTTCCCTTTTCCTTTGCATTACAGTTTCAGAGAGGAATGTAAATATTTTGACTAGACCTCTGCAGGGGCCTTTTAAACACCAGGCACAATCATCTGTGGAATACTGTAGTTCATAGTTTCAAAACTTGGGTGTTAAAGAGTCTGTCTTGCAAGAAGAAACCCATAGAACTAGTGGCGACCTTTCAACTCCCTATTTGTGTGATGAAATGAAGTATGCCCTAGTGATTGTCGAATTCTAAGGACTTTTTCTGTCACTGCTACCTTCCGATCGTTTGCAGGGAAGAAAAATCAATCAAACAGATCTTTGATGGGGTTTCGGCAAGATCACATTTCACTGTGCTCCAGGCTTACCTCTTCTTAGGCCCCTCCCTGCTGTGGGTGGTATGCAGGTAGTATGCAAAACTCTAGAAATAATATTTGAAAAAATTAACACCTTGTTTATCTCTTCTGTGTATTTGATATAGGGGTTTCTTTCTTTTCCTGTTTTGGTGTTTAATACAAGGCTGATATGTTGGAATAGAAAGCAGACTTCAAAGAAGCTAAAATTAGGAGGCAAATAGCATCAAGGTTTCCTCAATTTCTGTATGTAGTACAAATAGTATAGCATCTTTTCATCCAAAAAGAAGGAAAAATTGCTAGGAGACAAAAGGCATCTCTGAATATGCATTTTTTTAAGTAAAACAAATATTCCCCAAATATTGATGTACCCATGGCTTTACAGTCTGAAAATATTTTTAGGCACAAATATGGCATAAAAACATTAGTTTCAACTCTGTCTTTGTTGTTGTTAAAATGACAGTAAATTATACTTGATTTAAAAATACCTACTTGTTAATGTCAATTGAGGTTATTTTAAGGCCTGGATGCTCTAGGAAGACCACCTATAATGTGTTTATTTCTCTGCCCAATTCACCTATAGTGTAAGGAGCATTTTTAAATAAAATATTTTGGGCATCCTTAAGTCCTTTGTTAAAAATTCACCACTCTACAATTGTGACAAATAGGCTGAAAAATTTTGTTTTGTTTATACCAAATTCATTTTAATAAATAAAGCATATGCTGAGATTTCTATACAACAAATGCCAACAAAATTCATCAGAGTAGAAAAAAGAAAATATTTTCAGAATTGCTTATAATATTGCTTGTGATCCTAAATTTTTTGATGTAAGGAACTTGAATTTTTCAGCTAATATTATTCTGTTTTCTTACTCTATGTTTCTGTTAGAACACTTACCTATGCTCTGCTTACCTTGCTGTCTTCCCATAGCTTATGTGAGCACTATGAATTTCAATAAATATAAATTGCTGCTTAAAAGAGTAAAGAATGGCTACTTTATGACTCATTGTTCTCTCCTTACAATCTGCTCAAAAATCTTTTTTACAAATCCCATTGTAGCTACTTCCCCTCAATTCCATGATGAAAGTGAATGGCAAATGCCATTCAATTTAGAGGAACTCAAGCACAGAGAATATAAAGATGTTCAAAGCCTCCCTCAAATCTATTTGTGGGCTTGGAAACAGAATGAGACTGAAGGCAACATCAGTATACATCTCCGACTCCATATGAGGTTACTTGAAGCAGGTGGCTTTGGGGTTCACTCTGGAAACAGAAGACATGCATAAAGGTATGTGTTCCTTAGAGACTGACAGGCAACAGTGGACCTCAGGAGGAGTAAAACAACTCATGCGTTCAACCGCCTCTGATTTGCAGACAAGGAAGAGTTTTCTCTAATTTTTTTTGCCTGCATTACTTTTTCTGTGTTTGGTGGCTAAACCAGAGAGCAGCCTGCAACATTTTGCTTTTGGGGATTTCCTGTGGCTTTGCCACATTCCCTGGAGAAACTCAAAGTCCTGGAGTCCATGGAGGGATTACAGGGAGCCACAAACATCATTCTCCCTCTAATCCATCTGGAGCAGATGCAGTATTGATAACAACCTTTCTGTTACTTGACAGTTTCAGACCATTCAAATGAGAACAAATAATAGGAATTTGGTAGTGGAGGTGGGGAAAATAGGGGCAATTGGTACAGTCTTCTGAGTTGAAAGGACTGGTTTCCATTCCAAAATCATGGAACCAAGTACAAAATTAAACACTTTCCATTCAAGTCTTTAGAATTGATTTCTTCTCTTTGGTTATTGTGGTGCATTTGGGTTGGGGAATTGACACATTTATTTACTTTGTCCCTAGGACAAGACAGTGCTCAGTTGCTTGCATTTTGTAGCTTCAGTTTGTTTGGCTCTCCCAGCTTGAACCTACTATGTTAGGTAATAAGGAAGCCCATTTGCATTAGATAATAAGAATCAGGGACAAGGCAGACACAATGCTGATTAAACAAGGGCTCGTATCCCATTTTGAGAGCTCCCTGATAACCAGAGCCACAATCACATTGATAGGTCAAGCAAAAATCTGAAGATAAAATCAATGTCAGTTTTCTGTCTTGGTGACAGACAGCGACCCACCAGAATTATATCCAGTAAATCCTGTTATCAAATTCCTCACTGTCATTGAAGAATTCAGTTATGCTGTGGGTCAGAGATTATGCTGTGGCTCCCACCTATGTGATGATGTCTATGGCATCCCTCACTTTGACACAGACATATACAGAACAATATGCTAACAACTGCCTGGGCTGCTTTGTAAGGTAAGGGGAGTGAAGACATTGGGAATGTTCATGTGGAATCTGGGGTGTGGGGAAGACTCAACCTGCACGAAGGAGTGGTTAGGGAAATTAACCTACTTCCCAAACTGTGTCAGGGTCAGAATCATTCCAGAAACACTTATTTTATCTATTGGTTAATTTATTAAATAATTTAAATATGATTACTTGTCAAAATGAAAATACATTCATGTGGTTCAAAATTCTATAGTTCAGAAAATATTTTGTGGAAATTCTTCCTATCCAGTCATACAGCCACCCCCTTCTTACCTACTGAAAGCAACCAACACTATCAGTATCTTATGCATAGGGGAGCTTTAAAAATATGGAATCCCAAGGCCTACTTAATGAGATTCTTTGGAGACAGAGGATTTGCTATCAGTGTTTAAAAAATTCTTTCCAGATAAGTTTGTTGATATGTGGGCACTTAAGTGATTTTTAGGCTTCTTTCCAACACTGAGATTTTATGGAAATATATAATGTAATATTACTCATCCCATATGTTCCTACAATGTGTGTAAAGTATTTTCAAAACTAGTATATATTTTTGTTCTTTTTGCAACCCTGTAAAACAGGTATTATTTTCTGCCCTCTTCCCATTTTTCAGAAAATGGAAACTTCTGAAAAAGTCTCAGAAGTTTGAACAACTTCCGAGTGACCGAGGTAACTCAGCTAGTAAATAGCAGGGTCAGGTAGCATCATTTAAGACCATGCTAGGACCTAAGTGCTTTTACTTTGAGCCTTATCCCACATCATATTAAATGATAACTTGACCCATACTTCAACATAATTATTCGCTATAAACTGTTTTAAAATAATTTTGATAAATTTGAATTTCATTAGGAATGAATTATTCATTTCATTTTTATGATTAAACTTTACTACATTTATACATGACATATAAGTTGAGTTGCAGCTGGTGTGTTGACATGATGTCAACATTTTTAGTCATGTAAACATTTATCAATGCTGACTGTGTGTGTGTGTGTGAGAGAGAGAGAGAGAAAGAGAGAGAGAGAGAGAGAGAGAGAGAGGGACAGGGTCTTACTGTGTTGCCCAGGCTGTAGTGCAATGGCTGTAATTTTGGCTCACTGCAACCTCCACTTTAAGTGACCCTCCTACCTCGGCCTCCTGAATGGCTAGGACTACAGGCATGCACCACTACACCCGGCTAATTAAAAAATTTTTTTTGTAGAGATAGGGTTTTGCCATATTGCCCAGGCTGATCTTGAATTTTGTGGGCTTAAGCGATCTGTCCACCTTGGCCTCCTAAAGTGCTGGGATTACAAGAGTGAACACAGCACCTGACCAATGCTGACTTTACAGTTGCTTCCTTTTTTTTCCATATTTCGGAGCTACTAATTTTGGGGATGAGGGCAAGAATTCAAATACCTTTTAAAGCTTTTGAGGAGCTTGTAGGTTTTAGGTTCTATACTTGAGGTGCTTGTTTTAGTTAGGGTAAGCCTAAATTTCTGTAAAAATTAGCCCCAGAAACAATTCAGTGGATTAAAGAGAATAAGGGTTCATTCTTCTTTCATCTAACAGTCTGAGGTGTGTGTTTCAGGGTAGCAGGCAGCTTGCTTTATGTAGTTTTCTAGACATCTAGGATTCTCTATCCGTTAGGCCATTGCCTTTATCTACATGAACCACAGGTTCCTCCAGGTTCTGGTTCATAAGTGGAGAGAGTGCAGGAGGTGTGTCTATGGTTTTTAGGTCCATGGTCTATCTTGAAACTGGCACACATTCCTTCTGGTCACATTCCTTTGTTCAGAACTTAGTCACATGTCCACAGCAAACTATAAGTAGAATTGGTCAATTGGTCAACCTGTATTGACCCACATGTGGTGAAACAACCAGCAGCATTCACAACAATGCATAACGCAGTTAGGAGACTGTTACAGTAATCCAGGTAAAAGCTGATGATGGTAGCAGTGGTAGTTGTGAGAGATAACTGGATTCTGGATATATTTTAAAGAATATCCTAATAGATTGGATAAGGCTGTGAGTCAAAGAAGAGTCAAGGATGATGTCCAGGTTTTGCCCTGAGAAACTAGAACAGATTTGTCATTATAGAGGTGAGGAAGACTGAGGAGGAGGTTTCTGCAAAAAGGCAAAGAATTTGGTGTTGGATATACTGAGTGTGAGATGCCTATTAGAAATCCAAGTAAAAATGTCATGTAAGAGTGGAGCATATGAGTCTGGAGTTTTAAAGCTAAACACTGAATAAAGTCAACAAAGAAGTCAATACAGGAAGAGAAGACGCTTAAGGATCAAGCTTTGGGACATGTTGATGTTTAGAGGTCTGGAAGATGAAGAGAAATTGAGGGAAGCCCCTAGAAAGGCAGGAGGATAACCAGGAAAGGCTGGCACACAAGAGTCCAATTGGAGAGAGTGTTTGAGGAAGCAGAACACGATCAACCTTTAAACAACTATAGTGTTAAATACTGTAAATAGGTCATGTTGGATGAGAACTGAGAATTGACTGTTGGATTTATCAATATGTCATGGATTGTTGGGGAAAGTGACTAGCAGGAATAGAATATTGGAATGAAAACATAATGAAAGGAGAGACATTTGAGGCAACACAAGTACCTATAACTATTTCAGTGATTTTTGTTCCAAAGAGGTAAGCAGAAAAATGGAGCAGTAGACAGAGATCAAGGTTTTTTAAAGGTTGGGAGAAAAAATCCTCATGTTTGGATTCTGTTGGGAAATCATTCACTAGGGAAGGAAAAATTAATGATGCAAGGAAGGAGTGGAGAATTGTCTTATCAGTGTCCATGAGAAGGCAAGAAGAAATAGGACCTAGTACACAAATGGAAGTGTTGGTCTACTTGGAAGCATAGATGATCCACTCACAATAATGGGGCAAAGCAGAGTAGACAACTCAGATACAGTGTAGCAGGATGTGGTGGAGGTGCTTGTTCTCTTCTGATTTTCTCAGTAAAATTGTAAGTCAGGTCATTATTTCAGAAGATGGAGGAGGAGACACTGTGGGTTTGAGATGAGGCGGGAAATTGGGAGTCATCCAGAGAACAGGTGTGTGAAATAACAGGAGACTTGTACAAGATTTCTGGGCATCTCTGGGGGCCCAGTCCACCTCACTGGTGTATATTTTTCTCTAGGCACAGTCAGTTCAGGTACAGAGTAGGCTGAGAGTTGGATTTGGTTAGGATTGGGCTTTCACAAGGACAGCCAATATGATGAAGGGAGAGAAAGAAGCAAGGGAGTTACTTGTGTGTGCAAACGGTTGATTCCTTGGAATCTAAACTGGGTAGAAAAGGAAGTGAAAACCTGAGGGGATAAAGGCCAGTGGAGAAGTGATAGGATTAAAGGATTTTAGATTTTAGTGGGTCAATGAATTGTTGAAGTGATGGAGTGAGCAGGAAAGATAGTAAGTGATAGTTGGAGAGTGAAATGGAGATGATGGAGGGGTGAAATTAATGTCAAAGTATAGAGTAAGACCATGGGAGTGGGTGGTAGCTGGAGCAATGGAGGCCAAGGAATTGAAAAATCGAGGGCACTGGAAGGATCATAGATACTGAAATTCTGAAGAATTAAGGCAGGGGCCATGCTGGGAGGAGGGATGGTGAGACAAGAGCTAAAGTCTTCGAAGAATGAGTGGGAAAAACCTGGGAGCCTGTAGACTTCAGCTACCAGTGTGGGATAGCTAGATAGCCACCAATGTGGGATAGTCTGACGGCATGAGACTCAAAGCTGGAAGATTTTAGAGAAGAAGAAACAAGTATGAAAGTGCCAGAGAAGGCAGGCCCTGTGGTTTGAGTGATGTGGAGAGAAGCTACCACCTGAGGGGCTGCAGAGGAACAGCCCAGTGTCAGGAAGAGAAAGTGAAGGTCCCTCAAAGTAGAGGATAGAGGTGATTGTGCTAGGACAGACCCGAGGGTACACTGGAAGGATATAGGGACAGATTAGAGCATGTATGGAATTCTATGGAATCCTGAACCTTCTAGGTCCTGGCTCATCTGTGAATGTTGATTTATGATTTCTTATGATTTCTAATTTACTCCCTCCCTCTGGGCTTCTCTTCTCTTGCTTTTATAGGACAGTCCTTTCTGGTCATTCAAATTATTTATCTGTCCTCTCTGCCATCCCTCTCATTTATCTTTCAGGTCTTCCACTTATTCTATTCCCTCCCTCCGTCTCTCTTTCCTTCCCTCCCTCCCTTCCTCCCTCCTTCCATTCCTCTCTTTCCCTCTCTCTCTCTCTCTCTCTCTCTCTCACACACACACACACACACACACACACACACACACACACAGACAATCGCATCTATCTCCATGAACAGAACTTTGGCACAAACTGCTGAGTGTACAGAAATAGATTTGGCCCTTTAGATTAATAAATAATAGTACACATAATGAGGAAAACACTTAAATCTAAACAATACATAAATTTGTAAGGTAGGAAGTCAGTTTCTCCTACTTTCATTTCAGTTCCAACCACATCTTTTTTTTTTTTAGCAGAATCCATATAATGTTTACGATATAATCTTTCAAGTTATTTTTCATGCTAACTAGACATTTACCTACATACACTTATATATACTCATTTATGGAATAAAGGCTCTGGTTTTTTTTCTGGTGGAAGGTCATTTTAACAGTGATTATCTCTGCAAGTCACTGTCATATTATTTTGTTCTTAGAGTACACACATTATGCCATTGTATGGATACAACATTCTGTAGTGATGGACATTTAGGTTGTTTGGAACTTTTCCTATTATAAATAATACTGTAGTATACTTCCTTGTACATATCCTTGTGCTAAAAATTTGGAAGCTAGACTCCTACAACTAAAGTTGCTGTGTTACACTGAATGTACATTTTAAAATTTGACGGACACTACCAAATTGTCCCCCTCCCCAAATCATGCACCAATTTATACTCCCACTAGCAGTATATGAGTGTGCTTCTTTCCCCATACCCTACCCAGTAATTTGCCTCCTTCTGGAGGTTTGTAAAGAAGCAATCTGCCAGACAGTGCAAGAGGCAAATGAGAATCTGTGTACACTGAATACACCTGACGCCTTGTTGAATCCCAGGGTTGGTTCTGCTGATCTGGCTGACTAAGCAGGGGGTCCCCCTTCTCCCCCTCTCTCTGGGCTCCATAGGGATTCCAGCTGAGGAATGGTTGATGAGGGGCACTGGGGTGCTCGCCTTCACTTTGATTTAAAGTCTGCTTCTCAGTCTACTGCTACTTGGGGACGACATGCTCTGATGGCTGATAATATGCTCTATTTGTATTCTAGCTGGATATAGGTATTAGAGCCAAGTGTTTATTCATTTCCATCAGGGGAGGTCTTCAGGCACTGGGTGCTCACCTTGATCTTTAATTTTAATCACAAAATCAAAGCCCTGCTGTCGTTTCAAAGGCTCACTCAGCCGCTAAAGTTTAGAAGGTCTGTTAGTCCTCATCCCAAATGTGTAGGAGAGGCGGATGCTTCCATTACAGGGCTCCATCCCCATTGCCTTTTCCCGTGATTTAAACTAGGGTGCAAAGGAAGAGAAAGACTGCTCACTGAAGCTCAGGATATTTTAAAGTACCAATAATTTGCATGAACAATGATGCCCACTTTTGTTTTTAAGACCATTTAATAGACTTCATTTCTTAAACCAAAATCACTGGTTAATCTTTCCACACTGAGTCCTCAGAAGGGAATTGCTACAAATTTATTCAGAGGATTTCGAGCAGTAAAAATAATGTGCAGTTCTTTTTAACGGGCAGTAAAAGTTCCCAAGAAAACTGAATCTTTCTACGCATAGAGTAGATGCTTTTCGAAGGAGACTCACCATCTCCTTTTTAAAAAAGAAGAGCCTTTTTGTTTTTGTAAAACCAACACATTTAAAGTTTAAAATTCAAATAATGCAGAAAATATAATGAAGATAGTTTAAAAAAACACGTGAAATCCTACAATCCAGAAAAAATCACATTAACATTTTTGCCAAAACACATTTCTATAAACACTCTATAGATTTATACATATATGTGGACCATACTCTTTTGTAAATTGCTTTTTATTTCACTCAAGAATGTGCAATATCCATCTTCTCCTATATGTTACTTTAATATTGATAAACGTTTTATTCTGTAGATGCCTCATCACTTACTTAGCCAGTGTTCTAATGATGGACAGTTAGGATCCTTCTAATATATTTTTGCAATTGCAAATGATATTGTTATGATGAACCTTAGAGCTAACTTTACACGTCTTTATATACTTCCATGTAATACTTTCCAGAAGTAAAATAAATGGCAGGTGAGAATTCTACTACTGAACCGCCCATGCTAGAAAGTAAAATGAATGGATTGAGAAAATTTGTACTTTTTAAAGTACTTTAGAAAGGTATTGAATTGTAATTTCACAGCAAATGATGAGACTGCTATTTCCCCATGTGGTAGCAGATATGAAATAATACCATTAACGTTGATCTTTGCCTGTTTGGTAAATGAAATAGCACTGATTTTAGTTTGACTCTTTTTCTTTTCTTTTCTTT
>NW_012114622.1:5396262-5418189 GCF_000951035.1 Colobus angolensis palliatus
CCAGGATGGTCTCGATCTCCTGACCTCGTGATCCGCCCGTCTCGGCCTCCCAAAGTGCTGGGATTATAGGCTTGAGCCACCGCGCCCGGCCAAAAAATGTATTTTTAAAGGGGAAATGATACATGTATCATGATGTTACAGAGAGCTTTGACTGAAGGAAACTTGGAGGTATGTGGCAAAGTGGGACAGATGGCATCCTTGGTTGAGATGCAGAGGATCCACTTGGGAGTTACTCAGCCAGAGGCTTTATTTAGAGATATTCTAATAGTTTTTGCTTATGTGTTTTCAAAAAGTAAGGGAAAGAAAAAAGCCAAATGGAAACATCTAAGTGCAACACAGACTTGTTTTTCCATTGCTTTTCCCCAAGTTTTGTGAATTGCTCAGGCTACTAAAGACTGGAGTTGTTTTCAGGGAGAGTTTGGGTGGCACGATGGCTGCTAAAACAAAAACATAATGGGACAGGTCCTTCTTGACTGTAATTTGCTTTCTTCCGCTCTTTCCTCGAAGGCTTCATATCTAAAATCGGCTTGAAGATTATATTGTGGTCCTCTGCATAAGGATTAATGTTGATTTAGCTTTACTTGGCAATTAGAGGGTAAAGGCAAGAAACCAAACCAGAAATAAAACAACCTTAAAAAACACTATTTCAGGTTTTGTTGTGCTTGCTTTGTAGCACTTAAAAAATGATTCTACTTGAATAGGAAATCTTTATTCATTTGGGCTTCAAATGGCTTTCAAAATTATAGGGGAGATATGTTGCTTACTCAAAAGAATGCTCTACCTCCACGAATTTTGGCAATTTTATGTTGTAGAGGTGGATTAATATTGTATAAAGTAAATTGTGGACATTTACTATGGGCCAGGCACTGTTCTTGGTGCTTTTAAATATAAATACACACACACACATATACACACACATACACACACACACACAGATCTGTATGTATATCTATGCTTAATTTGCTTGATGTGATCCTGCCTTCCCCCAAGCCTTGAAGGAGCAAACTGAGGAAGCTTTAGGGTGGTCCTGGAGTTCTATGTCAGTGAAGACATGATCCTTTGCACAAGTACTTCAACCTCTTCTTAGAGGGTTGGAATGAACCAGGTGTATAAGGCCTGGGTCATCCTAACTATATGAGGAGTCAATGATAGGGACTTATCCTTCAGTCAATATCAAGCCAGGATTATACTTTTAATTCTCAGTCTTATGCACTTAAGGAAAAACCTATGTTTTAAGAAAGTTATTACTTTTTAAAAATAAGTAATTGATCCACATGGTAGAAAATTTGCAATGTACAAAATGACATATACCGAAAGATGTCTCCTTCCCTTTCCTGTACCAACCAGTTCCCCTCCTCAGAGGCAACTATTATTGTCATGTATATCCATCTAGAGATATTCTGTGTTCATACAATTATGCATGTATGCATGCATATGCGCACACACACACACACACACACACACTCTGCTCCACCGTTTCATGGAAACAGAAACATACCATAACACTGTCTTGCTTTTTTCACTTAATACAGTATCTTGGAGATACATTATTGTATTCTACCATATTGATGTGTCAAATTTATTAACCAGTTGAAAATAGTCTTTTGCTTTTACCAACCAAAATGGCAATGAATATTCTTAAACATAAGTCATTTTGCGTGAATGTGGGCGTATTTGTTGGACAAATGATCAAGAAGTAGAATTGATGCATCACAGGGTTCATACATTTTTAATCTTGAAAGATAATCAGGCTCTGTGATTCTGCAGAACAAGTTAGCAGCCCTTTTTAGTAAGGTATCCCTGTTAGATAAATTAGCAGGGTCCAGGTCAGAAGTGACTTCAAAGTTCCTTTCTTGAAATGTCTCAGCTGGATGCAAACTATGATTCTCTGGAACATGTGAAAAAGATATCCAACTTGTAGATATGGTACTCTCCTGTTAAAACCAACGTGAAGGTAGACCTTAGAACCCTGCAGATTCTGAAGCGCAATAGTAAGAGACCTCAGAGCCATTGGAGTATGACCCACTGGCCACCAAAGTTATACACTGCATTCGATGCCACCTGCTATTAAGTAGGCTGAATAATACAAAATTATTATAGGCAGTGGCTCACGCCTGTAATCCCAACAGTTTGGGAGGCAGAGATGGATGGATCACTTAAGGTTAAGAGTTCGAGACCAGCCTGACCAACATGGTGAAACCCTGTCTCTACTAAAAACACAAAAATTAGCCAGGTGTGGTGGTAGGCACCTGTAATCCCAGCTACTCAGGAGGCTGAGGCAGGGAATCGCTTGAACCTGGGAGGCGGAGGTTGCAGTGAGCCGAGATTGTGCCACTGCACTCCAGCCTGGGCAACAGAACAAGACTCCATCTCAAAAGAAAAAAAAAAAATGAAATTGTAGACATTAGACTAGTTTTTACCTACCAAAATGGCAATTTTTCATTTCATTCAATTAGTAGCTCAACTAATATTAAGTTTATTTTATGAATTTTTTTTGTTGTCTTAGGGAGAATTCCTTAGGGAACTGGGAAAGATTTCACACAGAAGGTAGGTTTTCAAGCCTGGGAAGCAGAGAGATAGAAAGGAAGGTTGGGAATGTAGACAAGAACATTGCAAGTTGTGAGTACAGAAGACCTCTGGGAATGAGCCTGCGTGGAAGGTAAAAGTGTGAATCAAAGGAGTGATGTCTCATTTCTACAAATTTTCATGAACCGAAGTGGATCTCCCAGCTCCTTGTGTGAAGCAGAAAACTGTAGTCCATCAAAAATAATTGGGTCAGTGAAGTGGTGATTCACATTCCCAAATATGTACATATGTATTAGGGTTTTAACCTCAGAACAGAAGGTGATGGGGATTGAAATTTTGGTATATCCTGGGATTTGGTGCTCAAAACTTCAGTGGAATATTGGGGTTAAAATCCACCCTGTTTGCATAGACTTAGAAGCGGCCCTGAAGTTCATTGTCCTAAATGGCTGCTAAGGGGATGATTATAGGGATTTTCCCACACTTGGAGAAGAGTCATCCTGGAGCACTGGGACAAATATAGAGTGAGGGAAAGTGTGTTTCCTTTTAAAATTAGAAACACAATATAACAACATTGGAGAGAGTTTAGAAATAGAGGGGTATCTTCACCTATAATCACCACCCTAACAAAACAGCCTTGAATGTTTTGTAATCCTTCGACTCCTTGGCAATTTGCTTTCATATTTTTACTCCACTGTAACCACAAGCTTTTCTCATTTTACGTTTCAGTTTTGCTGATTATTATTTTAAATGGCTGCATACTAGTCCCTTGAGTGGTGGCATTAAAATTTGCCCACTTATTTTCCCATTCTCAGACATTTCAGGTTACTTCCAATTTCTTACTAGTAGAGAAAAAAGTCTTTTTAATCTCTAGGCTGATAAAAGTCCACTTTAGTTTTTCCTTTCTTCTTTCCTTCTTCTTTTTTTTTTTTTTTTTTTTTTTTTTGACAAGGTCTGGCTCTATTGCTCAGCCTGGACTGCAGAAGTGCAATCTCAGCTCATTGCAACCTCTACCTCCCACGCTCAAGCCATCCTCCCACCTCAGCCTCCCAGGTAGCTGGGACTACAAGTGTGCACCCCATGCCTGGCTAATTTTCTGTATTTTTTGTGAAGATGAGGTTTCATCATGTTGCCCAGGCTGGTCTCAAACTTGTGAGCTCAAGCAATCCTTCTGCCTCAGCCTCCCAAAGTGCTGGGATTACAGGTGTGAGCCACTGCACTCGGCCCAGTTTTTTCTTATTAAATTACTCTGCCACATGGCTTCCATCTGTCAGCAGAGAAACCTATTTCTCTATTTTACTAGCACTAAAGGCAGTAGTATTTATTGCAAAGTATGTAGAATAGCGTGTGACAAATAATGAGAGCTATGCCAATGTAAGTTATTATTATAACTAGGGTTCCTGGTCACCAATACCAGAAAAAGACCTGCAGATAAAGAACCTGTTGAGAAGATACTGGATCACCCACAGAGAATTAGGGTCAATGAATGTGCAGCAGCCAAGGGAGGCTGGCAGCAGAACTGTAGCCTAAATCATGCCATAGGGCTTGTCTGGTTTCTGGACACCTCTGCTGAAACTGCCACCACCAATGTCCCTGGACTGGATTGACAGTACTCCATCCCCACCAGGAAGAATTCCAGCCCTTGTGTTTTTTCATTATCTACTTAAGATTCAAGATAGGTGAACCTAAGTTATGTTCCTAATTCTTATGCATCTACAGTGGGAGATAGGGCCCTGCCTCCCACCAAGACCCTGACAGTGGGGAGAACACCCTCAAAGAAGGTTGTTCAAGTTCCGAGGGGTCAAGTGGTAAATATCTTCACTTGCTCAGACTCCCTCTCACCTACAATATGGCTCTGTCAATAAAGATTTCTACTCTACTGATTGCCTGAAGGTTAAAGAGCTTTTGGGATAAGCAGCAGGTTGAACCTTTGTTATCCAAGGGCTCTTTTTGAGGGGGAAAAATGGCAACAGAAGGGAGGTTCCCTGCACCAGCAAAAATGCCCATAAGAAGCCTTCTGTTGCCATTTTCCCCCCTCAAAAAGAGTCCTTGGATAACAAAGGTCCTACTTGAACTATGACTTATATCAATGATGGGGTTACTTTGTTTCCTGGGGTATTAGATCCTGGTACAATTAGTTAAATGTCCACTCCCCTCCCCACCTCTAAAATAAGAACTGAAAGCAGAGACGAAGTCAGAGTAGAAAATAAATGACATGTTTCTTATGAAAGTTTACTAACAATTAGGAAATTTAACACACTCCCAAACATGAACAGTACTGAACTGACTCAGAACTCTAGCAAATACACACATTAAGAGAAATAGATTGCAACACAGTTACATAATTTCCTTAAAACTTTCCCGGTGGCTTCTCATTACTTTAGAACAAAATCCCAAATCCTTTTTCCTGACCTATCAGACCCTGCATGTTCTAGCCTTGGCCTTTCTATCCAGATCCTGTTTTCTACCCTCTAACCCCAGTTCTTGGCTTTCTTTCTGATCCATCCTTCCTTCAGTCCTCGTCATGTTGTTCCTTCTGCCTGGAAGGGTCCCCTCTGTGTCTAGACAGCCCTAGCCCCTATCTAACACTAGCCTCTGATCTCAATGAAATCATCTGCTGCTTTAGGGAAGCCTTCCCTGACCCCAGGTTTGGTACCCTGTTATATACTCCTATAGCAACCTGTCTGTTGTATCACTCATTTTACCTGTTATTTCTGTTAGGCTGTAAGTTCCATGAGTGTGGGCATCTCAGTCATGTTCAACATGGTCTCCTCTGTGCCTAGAATGGTTCCTGGCAGAGCACAGGCACTCAATAAATATATATAGAACAAACTGAACGAAAGAATGAATGAATGTTAGCTTTGCCTGTGCTTATGTTAAATGTGCCCATAAACATACAGCTTATTTTAAAAGAATGTTTTAAGAAATAATTTTAGGTTGCGAAGATAGTAGAGAGTTCTTGTAGAGCCTTCTTCCAGTTTCCTCTGTTAACATCTGACATAACCATAACACATTTATCAAAACTGAGAAATTAACATTGACACATTACTAATAAGTAAACTATAGACTTTGTTCAGATTTCACCATTTTTGCCATTAATGTCTTATTTTCTGTACAGCGTCCAATCCAGAGTACTATGTTGCATCTAGTTATTCTGTCTTCTTAGTTTCTTTCTATTTATAGTTTTTCCCCTCTTTTCTCTTTCCTTGTCTTTCACGACCTTGACATTTTGAGAACTAGTGGTCAGCTATTTTGTAGAATGTCCCTCAATTTGGGTTTATCTGTATTTTCTCATGACTTCTGGAGTTACAGATTTGGGGGAAGAATATCACAGAAGTGATATGTTCCTCTCATCTCATCACATTATAAAATGTTGGTGCATCTTATTACAGCAATGTTAACCTTGGGCACTTGGTTAAAGTGTCTACCAGATTTTGCCGTGTAAAGTGACAATTCTTCCTTTTCTATAGCCTATTTGGTACAAGTAAGTCACTAGGTTAAGCTCACACTCAAGGGTAGGGGAGTTTAAGTTCCATCTCCTGGAGAAAGGAAAATCAAATGATTTGTAGATACATGTTAGAATCACCACAGCTATTTATTTTGAGGGAATTAACTTCAAGGCTATGCAACTGTCCTGCCTCTCCTGAGAGTTTTACCCACTTATTTCAGCATTCATCAGTGGCTCTTGCTTGCCCTACATTTATTATCATAGTGTTCATGGATTCTTCTTTTGTACAAAGAATGCAAATTCTTGTTCATAAACTCCTTTGACATTTGAAGTCTAGTTCTCGTTTCCTTTTTCTTTCTTTAGAGAGAGGTTCTTGCTCTATCACCCAGGCTGGAGTGCAGTGGGGCAACCATAGCTCACTGCAGCCTTGACCTCTTGAGCTCAAGCAATCCTTCCACTTTAGCCTCCTGAGTAGCTGGGACTACAAGTGCACACCACCACACCTGGCTAAAAGGTTTTATTTTTTGTAGAGACGAGGTCTTGCTATGTTGCCCAGGCTGGTCTCAAAGTCCTGAGCTCAAGTGATCCTCTTGTGTCGGCCTCCCAAAGTAGTGGGATTACAGGCATGAGACACTGTGCCAGGTCCATGTTTATTTTTCTTAGTAATTGAAACATTATTCATGTGTCAAAGACTATTCATCCTAGAGGAATGAAAATGAGGGATTGCCCTCCCCCCAACCTTTTTCTGGCCCTAACTTTGAGGTCAAACCATAGCTCTTAATTTGTAAGGACATTGTAAAGTTTTCAGCTCAGATATTTCTTATGAAAATTAAGATGGGAGAGTTAAAAATAACACAAGAGGTACCATCAACAAAGTGGGATGATTAAATAGGCAGAAATTAATAAGACACAGAGAAGCTTGTTGTGTTTTCAGTTTCATTAGCAAATCTCATTACTTCTGCAGTCTTAAATGTTGCTTAAAACACAAAGTTATTATCCCTCTCCTATGCTCTTTCTGGCATCTAGAAGCACATTTTATAGTCAATTCTCTTAGGAGAGATCAGGGTGGTGAGCAAATGGAGGGACAAGAGCTTTATAAATGGTAAAGGTCCTACAAAGGGGAGAGACTGGTATTACCATTTTTCTAATTGCTCAATTAAAAAAAAAAGCAAAAACTTGGCAGCACAACATTGCCTTGTTTCTTGGAGCAAAAGTGGGAAATAAGTTTGTCTCCATCTGCTAGGGACACCAAAAACAGGCCGACTCTTGACTGAGTGTGTAATCTCCACAGGAAGTGGGATAGAATAAAGTGGAAGCCACACCAGAAAGAATCCTGAGTTCTACATTTTAACAAACGACAGGGGCTCTGGAAGAGCTTCAAAATAAAGAGAAAAAAACAGTGGTATCTGAACACTGATGTGGGATGATTAAATATTCAGAGGATAAAAAACATACAGATAGAAAGCCATTCAAAGAATTAAGATAAAGATTATTTTGTGACTAAAAAGATAAAAAATTAAAATACCAACCCCATAATGAATACTTCCTAACAGAACCATGGAAACTTGACTCTTGACTCTGTGCTGTACCTTGCATTCCAGATGACTTGTAAAGCAATGATTTATTGGTCCCAGAGCCAGTGAGCTTGGGAGCAGTTCAATAAGACAGTGTGGTCTGTGGGTCCTGAATCATTATTCTACCTGGCAACCTTATGACACCTGCTGAATCTTGGAGGGGGCCAGGAGGAAATGATGTTGATTTATAGAGAGAGTGAAATTGTTTGTCAATGAAGGTATAACTGCTTCTTCCAAGCTCAGGCAACTATAGGAAACCAGATTGGCCTTTACCGACAATTTAACATAGACCAAAATTTGGAAAAGAGAGCATTGCCTTGCATTTTATTAAAACCTTGTACCTTTGTTAAAGGTTTTACTATAGCTCTATTAATATACTTTCTATAATATTGGTCAAAGAATACAAAATGTCATTTATACAGGAGAAATAAGTTCAAGAGATCGATTGTACCATATGGTGACTCTAGTTAACAATATATTGTATTCTTGAAAATTGCTAAGAAAGAGGATATAAAGTGTTCCTACCACAAAAATGATAACTATGTGAGGTAATGCATATGTTGATTATCTAGATGTAGCCATTTCACAATGTATGCATACTTGAAAACATCATGTTATATATGACACATACAATTTTATCTGTCAATTTAAGAATTAAAAAACCTTTCTTTGATATAATTGGCACAACCTTCTTTATAACATTCCCCATAATGTTTGTAAAGTGATACTCTGGGCCAGGCCTGGTGGCTCACACCTGTAATCCCAACACTTTGGGAGGCAGGGATGGATGTATCACTTGAGGTCAGGAGTTCAAGACCAGCCTGGCCAACACAGTGAAATCCTGTCTCTACTAAAAATACAAAAATTAACTGGGCATGGTAGTGCACACCTGTAGTCCCAGCTATTCAGGAAGCTGAGGTGGGAGGATCACTTGAGGTGGAGGTTGCAGTGAGCCAAGATTGCGTCACTGCACTCCAACCTAGGTGACAGAGCCAGACTCTGTCTCAAAAATAAATAAATAAGTAAATAAATAAAGTAATGCTCTGATGGGTGAGCATGATGCACGGTGTACCTATATCTTTCAAGGAGTAGTTTTGTATTTTCTAAATGATCATAATACCCTGTATTCATATGTATATCTGTATGATATTATACCCATAGTTTCATTTTCTCCTTATAAAAATCATGTGTTAAACTCATTTTGAAAGACGAGGAAACTGAGACTCAGAGACCTTAAATAACTTGGGTAAGGTCAACCAGATAGTCACAGAGCTAGTAGCCATATATAGGAATATGGCCCTTCACCCAGTTTTTCCACTGCACTGGTTCCTGGATAGTTTTGTGCTGCTAACCTCCTAATACCCACTGGAAAATGAGACAGGTATATGCATTGTGGAGTTTGGCAGGATCAACCAAAAGCAATTCTATTTTCTGTACATTAAGCACCAAAAAATTAAAAGCCGTCCAGGCTTGAATCTTAGATGGTAATAAACTGTGATTGCTCTTAGATAGAGCCCACTGGGAAGAAGCTCTCAGCTCTGGGTGGCAGACACACGAATAAATAGTCAAACCCATCATAAGAATAATTCTGCCTGGGATTTGGGAAGGAGCTGCTCAGAGAAAGTGGGGATGATTCTTTAATGGACTCCAGAGTCTGGAGGTTCAAAGCCAAATCTGGGAGAGCCTTGCGTACAGCACAGAACCTTGGGAGGAAATTAAAACCAGCAGAGAATGTAATTACCTGAGTAGGAAATGAGCTGCAATTTACCTTTCCCAAGGGTATGTATTATTTGGTTACTAAAAAGGTATTTGCTTTCAATGAGTTTAGTACAATAAATGGATTTTCTCATCCTTGTAGTGGATTTTAAAATTCAAATGTTGTGACTTGGGGGCTGCAATTTTTAAAAACTCTGCTATTAGGGGCTGGGTGCAGTGGCTTACGCCTGTAATCCTAGCACTTTGGGAAGCCAAGGTGGGTGGATCACCTGGAGTTGGGAGTTCAAGACCAGCCTGATCAACATGGAGAAACCCTGTCTCTACTAAAAATGCAAAATTAGCCAGGCATGGTGTTGTATGCCTGTAATTCCAGCTACTCAGGAGGCTGAGGCAGGAGAATAGCTTGAAACTGGGAGGCGGATGTTGCAGTGAGCCAAGATCATGCCATTGCACTCTAGCCTAGGCAACAAGAGCGAAACTCCATCTCAAAAAAAAAAAAAAAAATGCTATTAGGGACACATATATATGGATTGTGGATTATGGATTATATATTAATGGCCTCTTAGTCAGTAAATTAACATTGAATAGAATTTGTTCAAGGTACCGATTTCATTCTAATTAAGCCTGAAGTCTGAGTTGCTCTTGAGGAGAAATAATGAAAATATTTAAACAATTCCAATCAGATACCGTTCTTTTAAGAACAGGAGTTGGTGGAAAGAGTGAGTGATGTAATCAAATTCCAGTAATTATTTATATCCACACATTCATTCTTGTAATGCCGGCCGTCCAAGTATTTCCCAATGTCGAAACTAACTTTTACATATTGAAGGCCTTAACTGAAGATGAATCCAAGATCCTGATAAGACACATGACATTTTAAAAATGTGAGCATTTAACCTTCCATATTAATAAATAAACTCATCAGGGTGAAGCAAGTTCCAGGGGCATGGGTAATAATGTTGGGGCCTAAAAGTCAGTATCTCATTTTAAGTTCTTTTTTTTTTTTTGAGACGGAGTCTTGCTCTGTCGCCTGACCTGGAGTGCAGTGGCCGAATCTCAGCTCACTTCAGGCTCCGCCTCCCGGGTTTACGCCGTTCTCCTGCCTCAGCCTCCCAAGTAGCTGGGACTACAGGCGCCCGCCACCTCGCCCGGCTAGTTTTTTGTATTTTTTAGTAGAG
Organism: Colobus angolensis palliatus; assembly: GCF_000951035.1. Lineage (NCBI taxonomy): Eukaryota > Metazoa > Chordata > Mammalia > Primates > Cercopithecidae > Colobus > Colobus angolensis. The sequence continues at coordinate 5,406,702 of NW_012114622.1, forward strand.
ACGGGGTTTCACAGTGTTAGCCAGGATGGTCTCGATCTCCTGACCTCGTGATCCGCCCGTCTCGGCCTCCCAAAGTACTGGGATTACAGGCTTGAGCCACCGCGCCCAGCCCTCATTTTAAGTTCTATGTCTTGGTAGCATTTGTTCACTGCACTGGATTTAGATTGCTCCCATTAGGGAGCTGCCATTCCCCAGGAGATTGCCAGGAAAACCCGTAAGTGTCAGTCTCAGGGCAGGTGACTCTCTGACTAGGCTTCCTTGGGAAGCAGAAGAGCCAAGGTGGGCTTCGTGGGATGCTCAGATTCCCCCACCCCCAACATTGGGAGAGCTTGGAAGCAATCACATCAGTTCTGGGTCCTTGCTTTCTTCTTTTGCACAAAGTGGACATCCAAATATTAATATTTAAGAATAGAATAAATTGTTGAGGAAAAAATATAACATTGAATATTGCTGAGAAATGACGTAGTTCTAAAATAAGTCAGTTGATGAGAAGACAATAATTTCAGTGTAAATGGAAAATGAACCTTTTAGTATTCATGTTGTCTTCTCTCTGAGCCTTTCTGTGAGTCTCTATCATCAGGATTTTAAGAGTTCATGGTCAGCTCTAAGTGAGAGCAGGATGGACCTCAGCTCCTCTACTTAAAATCAAGGTCCCTGAAGCACTTGCTGACTGGCAGTCCTGGGGACATTCTGTGCAGAGTTGCAGTGCCCTGTAGTGTGAGACCACTCACATTCCCAGCTTGTTCTAAAATGCCATTCAGAGCAACCACAACTCCAGACGGCTGGTCTTTGTGCATTTGGAAGAAGGAGAAGAGGGGCTCAAATTTAAAGCTTTCCATTATTACAGAGACAATAACCCAGAAAAATTCATTCTGAGCAAAGTTTTATGTTAAAATATTTTTTTCTGCTTCCTGAGACTTGCCCAAATAGTTTCAGAAAACTTGGAGAGATTTTTGCCTATGGCCCTATTATAGTGGAACATCATGTTTCTTCTTGTCCTTTGCATATAATGACAAAGGAGCTAGCAGTGTTTCTAGTCGGCTCTGATTCTGCATTTTCAGCAGCATAAAGAAAAACATCTCATTCCTTTTATAGAAATGCAATCCCCTGAGGTTGTCCCTTAAAAGTTGTTTTGATTCATGGATGTTGTTGCTGCCAAATTCTCCAACTCCCAAACTACCATTATGCATTTTCTCTTGAACAGGGAATTTTAGGATCATCCCTCCTGACCCCATAATAAAGCCATTTATTTCTCCCTGAGATGGAAGATTCATTTATTTTTTTTCTTGTTTCTCCTTGGCAATTATCTCTATTACTCCCCATAATCTTCCCAATCTTTTTCAATAACATCCTGTGATTAAAGCCAATTGGCTCATGTTGAAAGCTAGAGGAAAGTTAACCAGGCACAGAAATATCACCCTTGGATTAAAGAAAACCAACTTTCACTAGGCTGGTGCTTGAGAGGTTTTTGATAAGGGAGGGTGGATATTGAGCTGACACTAACATTAAATATTGTTGTAAAGAAAGAAAAAAAGCTGATGCTCAAAATAGGGCTGGGTAACATATGGTAGTTCCTTACGGCAGGCCAAAGGACAGATTTGCCTGCAAATGAGGTCAAAGGATGTCTTGTTGATTTTCAAATATCATCCTAATTATTATACTGGGCAGCATTTCAGAAGAAGAACTAGGGAATCTTAATAATGATAATAATAGCAGTAGTAGCAGTAGTAGCCACCACTTAGTTAGCTGAGTCATTTGTATTTATTATCTCACTTTCTTTTTTCTATAACCCTTCAATGTAGGCATTATTATCCTTGTTTTATAGAGAGGCTAAGTGATTTGCTCAAGGTCATCCAGCTGGTAAGTAGCAAAGTGAGGATTGGAACTTGGGTGTGAACGCCCGAGTTATTTTATGCCCAGGATTGTGCTTGGCATCATAGGGGAATATAACAGAAGCACAAACACTTTTTTTGCCTTGAGTTAACAGTTTGGCTTGGGACGCTGGAAATCCTTAAAGACACTGAACAATCGTATACAACTAAATCCCCTCAGTACTTAATCCCCTGTTACTAGTTAATAACTTTTTAATATTAGATAGTCCTTGTTCATGTTACTCGTGTAGCTTCTGTCTCCTGATTAGATCCATGCCATGGGGGCCACACACTGATAGGAGCTGAGAAGAGGCAAGGCATGTGGAGGGCAGTGTTTGAAACCCGGAGCCACTGTTTATTGGTGGTAAAACCTTGGGCACATACCTGCTCTCTCAGTCAGCTTCCTCATCTAAATAGACCTCAAAGGAGTGTTGGACAGAAAAATGAAAAAGTGTGAGGAAGGTAGTTTGTACACAATAAGTCCTCCTTTAACAAAAATAGCAATCAAAATGACAACATCAATACTAATATAAGAGCTCAGAAACAGTGCTATTAAAATCCAGATGTACGCTGGGCTCAGTGGCACATGAGCCTGAGGTCCTGCCTACTCAGGGAGGCTGAGGTCAGTGGATTGCTTAAGCCTAGGAGTTCAAGGCTGCAGTGAGCTGTGATGGCATCACTGCACTTCAGTCTGGGCTACTGAGTGAGACATGTCTCTAAAATTTAAAATAATAATAATAATAAGTCAACTCTAGTACAAATAAAAGGCATACCACCACCACACTTGTTTTTAGTAGGAACATTTTAAATCAGGCTGGTGTTTGGACCTGTGAACCTGGTCCATCATTTCAACTCCTCTAAGGTTCCTTTGAAAATGCTGAGTACCACATTATGGGGTGCTTTGCTATATGATTTTGTGGATGCTTTGGTATTTCTTTCTGTTGTTATTGTTGAGACAGTCTCTCTGTTGCCCAGGCTGGAGTGCAGTGGTGCAATCTCAGTTCACTGCAGCCTCCACCTACTGGGTTCAATCGAGGTTCTCCTGCCTCAGTCTCCAGAGTAGTTGGGATTACAGGTGCCCACCACCACGCCTGGCTAATTTTTGCATTTTTAGTAGAGACGGGGTTTTGCCATGTTGGCCAGGGTTTTCTCAAACTCCTGACCTCAAGTGATCCACCTGCCTTGGCCTCCCAAAGTGCTGGGATTACAGGCGTGAGCCACCGCTCCTGGCCTGGATTCTTCAGTATTTCTGACCAGATGATAAGCCACTGAAGATAGGGGATGACAAATCTTATTTCTTGGGTCTCAACTCTCCTTGATGTCAATTTTAGTGCCCTTGTATACATTAATTTACATGCAGTAGGTGATTTTTATTCAGTATGCTTTTTTGTTTAAGGGCCTCTTTCTCAAATATCTCCCCTGTTAAGGTGCCACAGTGGGTAAATGCTACGATTTTTATGATTTTGGATAATGACTGCTGTCTGTAGATATTCTTTTGAAATTGATTTACTCCTGGAAGGATTAACATATGGAACTGCTAGTACTCATTCATACCTTACTGTGAATTAACCTATCAGGTAATTTCCAAACAGAAAATGACCAGACAACATGGAACTCCTGAGAGAAAGATAATGCACTGAAAGTTAGGGGAGGAGAGTGAGGGAAAGGAGTAGGCACAAGCCTACTAATTCTACTAATTCTGATGAGAGCCATACCTACATATTGGATATGTACAATAAATATTCTCTTATCTCACAGATGTAGATTCTCTTATCTTAGATGTAGGAATTATAGCAGAGCTTTACCTACTATTAATAGATTTGGGTGATGACATAATACAGAGCTTAAATGTGTAGGCTCTGTAATTAGCTAGATCTAGGTTTGAGTTTCACCTCGGTCATCATCTAGCTGTGTGATATTAGGCAAGTAATTTTACCTCTCCGATTCACTGTTTCCTCATCTGTCAAATGGGGATAACAATGGTAGCCACACAGAAAATTTCATTGAGGATTTAGAGAAATAATGCATATAAATGATTAGCACAGAATTTAGCATGCAGTTAGTAGCATTAACAATGATTATTGTGGTTACTAAATATTACCCAGAGTTCAGCCATGGAAAAATAGTCTTATTGTGGTATTATGAATCCTATGACAATCACAGGATACAAAGTACTGTGGTCAGCCTGATAATGACAGTATTAGATGTCGATATTTTCCTAGAAATTATGATTAAGCCCTAAAATTTTTAAAAATTTTTTATTTGGAATAATTTTAAATCTATAGAAAAGTTGCAAAGATAGTATAGAGAGTTCCCAGTTACCTTTCACCAGCCTCCCCTAATTTTAACACACTGAAAATATCTTTAAAATATATTTAGATATATTGATAATGACATTCTCACCATTCTACTAGTTCTAGTTCTTGTCTTTTTTCTGGTTCCTGTTTACCGATATCTAGCATGGTAGACAGAACTTTTGTCTAATACCTGCATCCTTGCCATAGTCTCACAGTGGGCAGAATATATGCCTCTATTTCTTATTTTAAAGTTTGGCCATGTGATTCCTTTTGGCCAGACAAAACTCAAGCAGAAACTTAAAGTGAACTTGTGCGGTTGGAGAATTTGGGGAGAGAGGAAAAGTAAACAGAGGTGTAGTCAGTCATCTTGAACTTGAACTTGAATTCCCCAGTCAATCTTCTGTAGCAATAATAGAAGTGCTAAGACCTCAGAATAATGTATTGAGAAATACTGAGGTCATATGTATAATGGGATCTGTTTACAATCTTATGCTGTATTTTAATGTAAATATGAATATATATTCATATTTTCTTTACATTGAGTATTATTTCATTGGTCTTAGTTTCTTTTCATTGAGTCCTTTATTTAAAGCACTGTTTCTCAACCTTGGTTACACAGAGATATCTGATGCCAATGTCTCGCCTATAGAAACTACAATTCAATTACCTGTTTTGAGACCCACTCATCAGTTGTTTTTTTGTTTCTGTTTTTGTTTTGCCTTGCTTTCTAAGCCCCTAAGGTAATTGTGAGATGCAGCCATGTTTGAGAACCACTGCTTTAGAGTATATTTGGAGATCCTAAATGTGTAGTTTCACATCTGATTTCTCTTTCTGCATCAGATTGTTTCAATGAGTCCATTCATTCCTTCATGCAATGCTGATGGCCCTGTCATTGCAAAGACTGGTAACTGTAATATCACCTGCCCTATAGCTTGTGCTTCAAGCAATGCTGCAAAAGTTGAAAAACAGGAAATGCAGTTGATTTGGAAAATGATACCCTCCTGGAAGGAGGAGGGAATTATAGTATGAAAAAGGAGCCGAGTAACACACATATGTGGGTACACTTTCTCTATAACTGTCACTTATATAATTATAAATATTTAAAATCAGCGTGGCCAGCATTGTCCTCAACTCCTGATTAACCTGTATGTGCTCTGGCTTTCGATTTCTTGGAAGAAATATTTCTGGGAGAAAACAAGGGCAGTCAATTATCCATGTCATGAGAAAAATCTCTCACCTACTCAGATACCTGCCCAGGTGAGAGGATGTGGTTAAGAAAAAGAGCTAGCAAATAAGGTCATGCACTCCCTTTCCTGTATTGTGTGAAGGCAATTTCATTGGGCTCAATGAAGGAATCAAAGGGAACGTGGTCAAATGCATTACATCACTGGCTCATTGGCATCTAATCTTCCCATTTTTAAACCAGAAGCCAACAGAAGGTTGACTTGGGATTTTGACTTCCTTCATTTTACATATTTGCCTTTCTTCTTTCAGACTTCTCCAGGCTTGAATTTCCAGCCAACCCTTTGTCTTCGCTCGTCTTCGCTCAAGGTTACCTTATTCCATCCTCTTTTCCTCTCCTTTGTCAAAGGTGTCATTAGGAGTCAGGATCTTCAAGTTCCAGTCCAGTTCTGCCTTTCATTCAGTTGTTTCACTTTCTGAGCCTTAAGTTTTTTACTTCGTTTTCTAGATCTAAAAAAAAAAAAAAAAGAGAGAGAGAGAGCTAGAGACTCATGATACTTGTCCATCTGTAGGATTATTTGTAGGTTTAAATGAAGTAATGTCTCAGAAAGTGCTTTGTAATTGTCAATTTATTCTCAGTGTTGACGGCTTACCTGCCAATGCTATGGGAAAATGGGAAGCTATTAAAATATTCGATCTTGATCTTTATTCTTTCCCTTTGAAACCAACAGGGATTTTGGGTGACAGAACAAAGAAAAATTTTAAGTGAATATTGAGTACACAAATATGCCTAGGTTGTTTTAAATATTACAGAAGAAGTTAGAAACCAAAATGAAAAATTAAAAAAATTCCAGAACAAGGAGGTTTTCTTTATTCAGAATTTGAAGATTATTCATTTTGGAATTTGAGTAGAAATGAAATTTCTATGAATACGTTATTTTCAAATATGGATTAATAAGAACAGGAAAATAAGCTCTTTGGCATCAATTTCTGGATTCCTTTCAATATCCCCCAACTTATCAATCACACAAGGAGTTATGCCCTACAGAGGTGTTTGTGAAAGTCACAGGCAAAGAGTATCAACATAAAACATTTGGATTCTTATGTGCAATTGAGGAAGGTCAGCTACCATCAACCAGTTCCCTTCCTGTCTTCCCCTATCCCTCTTTGGGCTAAATTCCTTCAAGATCACCTTGCAGTCAGCAACATCTGCCTGGTAATAGCAGACAATGCTTACTAAACACTCCCAATGTTGCCACGGTTGGTATATTGGTATATTGTTGCTTTATTGGTATATTTCATTCAACCCTCACAATAAGACTACAAGGCTGATGTGGTAGCCTATAGCACCCCAAAAGATATCCATGTCAGAATCCCTGGAACTTGTAAATGTTCCCTTATAGGCAAAGAAAAGGGTCTTTGCAGATGGGAAGATTATTCTAGATTATCAGGGTGGACTCGAATGCAACCACATACATCCCCATAAGAGGGAGGTAAGGCTGGGTGCAGTGGCTCAAGCCTGTAATCCCAGCACTTTGGGAGGCCAAGGTGGGCAGGTCACCTGAGGTCAGGGGTTCGAGACCAGCCTAGCCAACATGTAGAAATCCCATCTCTACTACAAATACAAAATTAACCAGGTGTCATGGCGAATGCCTACAACCCCAGCTACTTGGGAGACTGAGGCAGGAGAATCACTTAAACCTGGGAGGCAGAGGTTGCAGTGAGCCGAGATCACGCCATTGCACTCTAGCCTAGGCAACAAGAGTGAAACTCTTTGTCAAATAAAAAAAAAAAAAAAAAAGAAGAAGGATGTAGAGAAATATTTGACACACAGAAGAGGAGAAGGTAATGTGACCATGGAGGAGGCAGAAATTGGAATAATGAGGCCACAAGCCAAGAAATTTGGGAAGCCACCAGGAGCTGGAAAAGACAAGAAATGGATTCTCCCCTAAGGCCTCTGGAGGGACTGTGGCCTTACTGACATCTTGATTTCAGCTGGTAAAATTGACTTTGGACCTCTGGCCTCCAGAATTGGGAGAAAATAAATTTCTGTTGTTTTAAGTCACCAAGTTTCTAATATATTTTACAGCAGTCACAGGAAACTAGTGCAGCACACATTAATATCATCATGACCATTTACGTAAGGGAAAGCCACATTTTAGGAAAGCTAAGAAACTAGACCAAAGTCAAGTGGCATAGTCAAAATTTGAATTCTGAAAGTTAAACTTCAGAGTCAGCACTTTTAACTGGTGACCCTTAACAGTCCGTAGTAGTACTGGTGAATGCTGGCCCAGTGTGCGGTACCTGTGGTGATCACACGTGGTATCATTACTGTTTTCCCAAATAGTCATTTTCGAAGACCCTGGGGGTAAAGAAGAGTTCTACACTCCTTCCTTGATATCAATCAGGCTTTGGGTAGTAGAGAAATGGAATCACCATCCCATTTCCCTCCCTACCTGCTGTAGTCTGAATATTTGCATCCTCCCCAAATTCATGTATTGAAACCTAATCATCAATGTGATGATATTAGGAGGTAAGGCATTTGGGAGGCAACTAGATCATGAAGGTGCAGTCCTCATGGATGGAATTAGTACCCTTATAAAAGAGGCTCCAGAGAGCTGCCTTGCCTCCTTTCATCACGCAAGGATACACTAAAGAAGCGTCATCTATGAACTAGGAAATGAATCCTTATCAGACACAGAATCTACTAGCACCTTGATCTTGGTCTTCCCAGGCTCCAGAACCATAAGGATAAATTTCTATTGTTTATAAGCCACCCTATCTATGGTGTTTTGTTATAGAAGCCCTCATGGACTAAGGCACTACCCTTTCAGTTTCCAGCAAAGCATTTAGAGCTTCTAGATGCATTCAGAAGGAGGGGGGTTTGTTGAAGGTGACACCAGATCCTGAGTTAGCAGAAACTCATACCTCTAGCTACATCATTGGATATGATTACAATTTCTTGTTAAGTACTGTAATTAGTCATACGTGTGGGTCTGAATCATCTCTTGGCCTAAACTACCATTTCAGTTTCTCCTTAGGCACGGGAAATAGTGCAACTGCTATACACAGGTGGATACCTGTGCATCATGAGTACATACCTATATTTATTTACATATCCATTGCAGCTCAATAAAGATCCTAATAATAAATAATGACTACCTATTTAGTGATGACCACTTATGTGCTAGGGTCTTTATACACATCCTTATTTACTTGAATTCTCACAATAGTCTTGTGAAATATTGTGATACTGTCTCTTTTTTTATAGATTTGAAATTCCCCAAGATCACTAGGGGAAGGGGTATTTAAACTCAAATTTGTCTTGCAAACCACATGCTTCTAATCAAATTTTCTGCTTTTCTATTTTGCTTCCTTACAGAAGAGTCTATTACAGGCTCTCTCTCTCTCTCTCTCTCTCTCTCTCTCTCTCTGTAGGTGGTCTATTGTGTGATTAATAAAAGACAGAGATTTTGGTGTATGTTCACCAGTGGAAGGCTTTGATACATTACTCAATGTTGTCTATGGTATCCTATATTGGATAACAGTCTCAACCTCAAAATGAAAGATTTTTTTAGACCAAATTTGATTGCAATCAACAAAAATTTACCTAATTAAAACTTTGGAGAGATTTCTCAGGTTCTTTACTGTGGAAAAATGGCTTTGAAAGCCTAAAGAATGAAAATAAGGCATTTCCTATCATGAATAACGATGTGAAATTGTCTTAGAAAGGATTTTTTTGTTGTTGCAAAGGATAGACACCTACTAAGTCAGCTGAAACAAAGAGAGGGAATTCATAAAGAAGCACAGATGTCTAACTGAACCCAGAATGATGCAATGCGGTCTCAGGAGAAAATGTATCCACTATAGCCCCAGCTCCTAGAACAATGCTTAATTTAAAGTCAGGGTTCAATAAATATTTGTTGAATGGAAGAATGAATGATTTCTAAATTTCTAGGAAATAGAATCTACTTTACTCGGCTTGGGTCAGGAGTTCATAACCCAGCTGAATCAGTTTTGGCCCAAGGCAGAATTATATAGGGCCCTGGTGGGAAGAAAGGATGTGTTTCTCAGAGAAGGAAAGAACACTGTGACTGAGAAGACACCTCAAAAGGTGAAAAAGAAGCAATGCCTACCTTGCCTTGATGGAGGCCTGAGTCCCCTTTCGAGTATAACAACATGGCCCTGTTAGGGAAAGTGTCATAAAATTGGGACAAGGTAGAGATGGTTGAACAGAAAAGTCATCTTGATCATATTTTGCCTTTATACTTTTGAATATTGGAACAACTGAAATATTCTGAAAAGATGAAGAGAACACTTCTTTGTTTATGGAACTAACTAACTCTGTTTAAAGTGTCGTGGATGTGTGTGTTTGTGTTTTGCCCAGTAGGTACAATGTTGTTAGGGGATGCCATGGTGTGAATACCTGTGTCCCCCCCAAATTCATATGCTGAAATCTTGCCCCCACAAGGTGACAGTATTTGGGAGGTGATTAGGTCATAACAGCGGGGACCCATGAATGGGATTATTGCCCTTATAAAAGAGAAGCCCCAGAGACCTGCCTTGCCTCTTCTACCATGTGAGGACAGAACAAGAAGTCACCATCTATCTGAAAACAGGCCTTCACCAGATACCGAATCTACTGGTGCCCTGATCTCGGACTTCCCAACCTTCAGAACTGTGAGAAATAGATTTCTGTTTTTCAGAAGCCATCCAGTTTTGTTTTGTTTTTTATAGCACCCTGAATGGACTTACATATGGTGCTACTTTACAAGGCCAAGATTAAAGTCAGGGTCTATGGTTGGGGCAGAAACACCTAATTGACAATTTGCAGGCTTTGATTAGCTCTAGAGAAACCACCTGAATCTGAGCTTGGTCAGGGAGAAGCCACGCTTCTAAGGGCAAACAGGACCCCTCTCAGTTTACTCACTGCCTACTTTCTTGGCTCATCTGTCTTTGTTCATCTCCCCCGACCCCATCCTCAGCACATTCACCAGCGCTCCAGCCATGCTAAATATCTTATCTTTCCCCAAACCTCTCCATTCTTCCATGCATCCATGCCTTATCTCAAGCTTTTCTTTCTGTCTGGATTTTCTTATCCTTTGGGTGAACAACTACTCACCTTTCAAGGTTTCACATTTAGTCACCCATGAAGTCTCCTCTGACCTTCTCTCTACATCCTCAAAACTCCCCGTTTTATACTCTTCATTACTATAGAGGATAGAAAGACAAAACCATGTTCTGAGAAATTTTTGCCGTAAGCTTATGTGACCAAGGTTCCAGGAAATGGCTTTGTTTACCTGACAGGTGGAAGTAGAAGAGAGAAACTAAGATGGTGGAAGTAGAAGAGAGAAACTAACATACAGGGAGGCTGTCCTGGCGAGCATGAGGGTAGAGGCATTTGATTCTTCTGAAACCAGATAGCAGCTTTGCCAAGTGTTCAGTCTCTGGTATTATAGCCTCTAGCAACAGAGAATGCAGAAATAGGGATGCTGCTAGGATAGTCCTGAGGTGTTGATGATAAGGTATTTTTTTTCTTTTCTTATTATACTTTAAGTTCTAGGGTACATGTGCACAACGTGCAGGTTTGTTACATATGTATACATGTGCCATGTTGGTGTGCTGCACCCATTCACTCGTCATTTACATTAAGTATACCTCCTAATGCTATCTCTCCCCACCCCCCACCGACCCCACAACAGGCCCCGGTATGTGATGTTCCCCTTCCTGTGTCCAAGTGTTCTCATTGTTCAATTCCCACCTGTGAGTGAGAACATGCGGTGTTTGGTTTTCTGTTCTTGCAATAGTTTGCCAAGAATGATGTTTCCAGCTGCATCCATGTCCCTACAAAGGACATAAGCTCATCCTTTTTTATGGCTGCATAGTATTCCATGGTGTATATGTGCCACATTTTCTTCATTCAGTCTGTCGTTGATGGACATTTGGATTGGTTCCAAGTCTTTGCTATTGTTAATAGTGCCACAATAAACATATGTGTGCATGTATCTTTATAGCAGCATGATTTATAATCCTTTGGGTATATATCCAGTAATGGGATGGCTGGGTCAAATGGTATTTCTAGTTCTAGATCCTTGAGGAATCACCACACTGTCTCCCACAGTGGTTGAACTAGTTTAC
>NW_012114622.1:5419154-5442183 GCF_000951035.1 Colobus angolensis palliatus
TGGAATGTTCTTCCATTTGTTTGTGTCCTCTTTTATTTCATTGAGCAGTGGTTTGTAGTTCTCCTTGAAGAGGTCCTTCACATCACTTGTAAGTTGGGTTCCTAGGTATTTTATTCTCTTTGAAGCAGTTGTGAATGGGAGTTCACTCATGATTTGGCTGTTTGTCTGTTATTGGTGTATAAGAGTGCTAGTGACTTTTGCACATTGATTTTGTATCCTGAGACTTTGCTGAAGTTGCCTATCAGCTTAAGGAGATTTTGGGCTGAGATGATGGAGTTTTCTGAATAAACGATCATGTCATCTGCAAACAGGGACAATTTGACTTCCTCTTTTCCTAATTGAATACACTTTATTTCTTTCTCTTTCCTGATTGCCCTGGCCAGAACGTCCAATACTATGTTGAAGAGGAGTGGTGAGAGAGGGCATCCCAGTCTTGTGCCAGTTTTCAAGGAGAATGCTTCCAGCTTTTGCCCATTCAGTATGATATTGGCTGTGGGTTTGTCATAAGGTATATTTTTTTCTGGGTGTGTAACATCCAAGCCTGACTCTTTTGGAAATTCTGCAAGCTGTCCAATATCCTCTAGTAAACTGGTAAATTCCTTTGTGCTTACACTACAGAGGGTTCTGTAGTCTTCAACTAAAAACCCTTATTGACACTGCACCCCAGTACAGGTTCTAGATTTTTTTTTTTTTTTTTTTTTTTGAAACTGAGTCTCACTCTATCACCCAGGCTGGAGTAAAGTGGTGTGATCTCGGCTCACTGCAACCTCCGCCTCCTGGGTTCAAGTGATTCTCCTGCCTTAGCCTCCTGAGTAGCTGGAATTACAGGTGCCTGCCACCACGCTCAGCTAATTTTTGTATTAGTAGAGAGAGGGTTTCACCATGTTGGCCAGGCTGCTCTCGAACTCCTGATCTCAGATCATCTGCCTGCCTCAGCCTCCCAAAGTGCTGGGATTACAGGTGTGAGCCACCGCATCTAGGTTTTAGATCTGAAGAAATGCTGTGTTTCAAATATCTTGAATGTGGTAAGTGCTCAGTAATGGATGGATGAATGAGTGGGTAGATGTGTCTCAAAGGGCAATCTCTAATTCTTGAGGTTCCAAGGTAGAAATGGGAAAACCCTTGGTGACAGTAACATGAATTGAGTTTGAAGAGCCAGGGGCTGAGTGTGAAGGGCACAGGGCAACTAGAAGGAAGCTGAGGAAAAGTAGCCTTCACTCCTGCCAGACAGAGCACAGGGGCAGCTTTCATTATAGTGTAAGGTCATGCTGTGTCTACGTATACCATGTTGATTCAATATCTCCAGCAGAAAAATACCCGGTTAATTTCAAAGAAAACAGGTAAACTTGATGTTTGGTGTTGTGCTGACTAAACATGCAGTGAACTGACAGAATCATATTGAATGACTGGGTTGGTGGTACATCAATGTGCAGTCCCAGAGACCCAGCCAAGTAGAAGGGTGTGAATTAGAGATGAGATTGGGTCTGAGGAGTGCACCGCAGGGCTGGGGATGCTGAGTAAGGCTTGAGATGATGGGAGGAAATAAAAGGAAATGTGGCTTTCCTGTTGTGTTTTGTCTTTTCATTTTCTATGGCAAGGTGATCGATAGTCAATATGATTGTACATTGTAGCTAATATATGCATAGATGTAGCTATATGGATGTAATCACCATATTCTATGGCACCAGTTATTTAATTCTCTGTCCCACCTAGCCTCAATTTTCAGAGGGGGCTCAGAACAGGCAGGACAAATGGAAGATAGTGAGGAGTCCCTGAGCCCCGATTGTCAGTAGGACGGCTCAGATCACTTGCAGTCACTGCCAACAATTTCTGTCTATAGTTCTGAACTTAGGACTTTAATTCATTAAGGATATTTTTGAGAATAAATTACTCTTACCATGGGAAGTTTTTATCTGCTCTTAACAAAGAGCTAGCTAACACCTAACCTGCTGGACAAGTGTAAATTTAATTTAAATTTGCACATCTCCCTTCCCCCACTTACTATCCCCAGGGAGCTGTGTGTCATAACTCAGGGGCAAGGCATGTTTGCATTCTGGCATCACAGCAGCAGAGGGGAAGGAGAGAGGGCTGTTTGGGAGTCAGGGAACTAAGCCTGCTACAGAAGCTGCCCTAGTTCAAGGCAGTGTCTTGAGTAGGGGTTCTTCACTTAGGGAGCACATCAGAATCATCCATAGAACTTTCAAAAACTACACATACTCATGGACCCTTCCCCAAGACAGCAAGTAGGTTTAGGGTGTGGTCTGGTCATTTGGATTTTGAAAAAGCCCCATGAGTAGTTCTGATGTGCTCCTGTTGACAGAGAACCACTGATTGGTGCAGCAATCTCAGGTCTAGTTCTGATGTCTGTCCTTGTGGGTGGGGACAACATCATAGAGCAAGATGTGAAGAGGAGTCCAGTTCAGAGGGAGCAGGTGCACAATGAGCTCAGTCTGTAGGTGGCAGGACCCCAGAGGCAAGTAGGGGATCTTAGAGAACAGAGTCTAGCTTTACAGGAGGGAACTGAGCCTAGTCCCAGCTGGGATTCAGGTCGAGGCTCTTGGTTTCCAGCAGAAATCTAAACTATTGGTAGGAACCCTGGGACTCAAGTCCCCCGGCTTGTTCCTCAAACACAGGATCTGCTCAGCTGCACAGGAAACTAACCATGATGGCCACTGTAGCTGGGACCCTGCAGCAAGATCTGGGGCGTGGTCAAGAGTTTCAGAGTGAGGCCTAGGGAGAAGGCCATCCATATCCACTCCAACCTTGTCAGAAATGGGGCTGGGGAACTCAGGACAGCTTGTTGTCAGTCCCACCTGGGGAAGATGAAGGTGGAGGAAATAAGGCAAGGGTTGGCAGTGGTTGTAAATGGCTGGTCCAGGATGGCTTGGTTACTGTCCCAGCCAGCACATGCCTCCACAGTGGTGCCCTGCAGACACACTCTACAACTTGGGGGTTTGAACTAGATGGTTCGTTTAAGCTCAGTGTGTTTTCTGGGGTTTGTAAACTACTTAAATTGTGACAAAATTTTGTTCACCAGGGGTTCTTCCCTAGAAAGCTGCAGTCTGGCTATTCTGTTATGAGGTCTCTGTTGCCTTTGCTGCAGAATCTTGTGGCTTGCTCTGTCTTGTGCCTGTGCTCATGCATTTCTGGAATCAGCCTGTTTTCCCTGGAAATTATGCCTGGTCTACAAGATGTGCTGATTTCTCTGATTTGGGTCATCTTCTCTGGGTCACAGTTGCTCTCTTTGTCTACTACTGCTGATTTGCTCTGTGCCCATCCTGGTTCGCATTGACAGCTTCCACCTGTTTGCACACTGTCCACACTTCTGCCGCCTCATGGTTCATTCCCAACTCTTAACTGTCTTCTCCATGGAAGGGACTATTTCACTGCAGAAGCCTGATCATTTAGGAAGGAATGAACAGGCTTCTTGGCATAGAACTGCTAAAAAGACCCACTTCCCGCCCTTTGGGATGAAAAACACATGTTTATTTCCTGGTATCTCAATTTCTGGTCCCTGACTACATAATGTTGTCAGATTTAGCTAATAAAAATACAGAATAATCAGTTAAATCTGAACATTCGAGACACTGTTACATTAAAAGTTATTTGTGGTTTACCTAAAATTAAAATATAACTAGGTGTTTTCTACTTTATCTGGCAACCCTATCACTGAAAGAAAGTAGCTAAATTTTAAAGTAGTCAGAAGGATACTGGAATACTGAGCTACAGACACACACACAAACATCCCTGATGAGTCAGATTACTTTATTGAAGGTACTTGGGCAAATGACTGCTAGTTGTTATCCAACATGTATTTTCTTCTTTTAGTAGAACTTCCAAATTTATTCTGAGCACAGGAAAAGAGCAGGGTGTATATTGCTCAATATCCCTTGCAGCTAGAAGTTGCCAGAAGAGCATGATATGTACAACTTCAGGATTATGCCCTTAGAGGGAAGGGGCATACTCTCCACTCCCCTTTCTCACTGATTGGAATATAGACATGGTGGTTGGATCTGGAACAGGCATCTTAGGATATGAGACAGAGGTTGTGTGTTGAGTATGGGAACACAACAAGATAGAAGAGTCTTCAACATCACATAAGCCCTGCCTGCCTGCACTGATATGGTTTGGCTCTGTGTTCCCACCCAAATTTCATTTCAAATTGTAATCCCCACATGTACAGGGAGGAACCTGATGGGAGGTGATTGAGTCATGGAGGTGGTTTCCCCCATGCTGTTCTCGTGATAGTGAGAGAGTTATCATGAGATCTGATGGTTTATAAGCAGCAGTTTCTCCTGCGTGCTCTTTCTCTTCTGCCAGCATGTATGACGTGCCTTGCTTCCTCTCCTCCTTCCACAATGATTGTAAGTTTCCTGAGGCCTCACCAGCCAAGCAGAACTGTGAGTCAATTAAACCTCTTTCCTTCATAAATTACCCAGTCTCAAGTAGTTCTTTATAGCAGTGTGAAAATGGACTAATACATGCACCTAAACTGTTACTGGAGAGAGAAATAATCTGTCTTTTTAAGCCACTGTTACTTTATTGTTGTTGGTGATTTTGTTTTGTGTTTTGAGACAGGGTCTTCTTCTTTTGTCCAGGCTGGAGTGCAGTGCTGCAATCATGGCTCACTGCAGCCTTGATTTCCCAGGCTCAAGCAATCCTCCCACCTCAGGCTCCTCAGTAGCTGGGATTACAGGTGTGCACCACCATGCCTGGCTAATTTTTGTATTTTTTGTAGAGATGAAGTTTCAGCATGTTTCCCAGGCTGGTCTCAAACTCCTGGACTCAAGCAATCCACCCGCCTTGGCCTTCCAAAGTGCTGGGATTACAGGTGTGAGTCACTGAGCCCAGCCTGCCACTGTTACTTTGACTTTTGTAGGAGCCAACTAACTGGCATTCTAACTAGCACAGGTATCATTATTGATTCTCTGGAAGACATATTTCAGAGTTCCAAGAGACCAGATTTGCAGTGTTCTACAGGAAGCTGTGCTTTTGTTTACATTGACATTCCTTTTGCTTATTCCACAGCAGACATGGAAGCAAGACACAGGTCCAGGATAGAGTGGGAAAGTGGCTCTCTCAGTGACTTTTCACTGTGAATGAGACTGACCCAGGGTGTTTGTTAAAATGCAGATTCCTTAGCTGTATCCTCTAGGATGTGAATTTGACAATTCTGGCCTGACCCAAAGAATCAGCATTTGAAAAGTATTCCACGTCATTCTGATGACAGCCCTTGGGCCACACTAAATAAAAACTCTGGTCTATAAGTGGAGGCCTCCACAATGCTGTGCTCCTGGGAAATACTTCAGTGAATTAACTCAGGGAGCTTCTTAACCACTACAGAGATGCTGTTGATGGTGGTGTTTAGCAGTCTAGGAACAGCGCCTTGGAAATGAATACTTGGAAATATTTGATGGGACACTCAGTGAAATGCAGACATTTGGAAAGTTACAAAGCTTTACTCTGGATGGCCTGTAAATTCCACACACATGCACTAATTAGGTAACCAGACATAATTAAACTATTTGGAGTCATGATTGAAAAATAAATATTTTAAGGGACAAGAGGGCAAATTTTAAACACTCTACTCTTCACGCTCATTTCTTTAGTTCACAATGTTGACTGAGAAGTCGGGGTAATTACAAGTGGTAATAATGCTTGATAATTACATATTTGCTTCTGTTTACATTGGACATGAAATCAGGAAACTCACTTCCTAAGTGAGCCCTGGTGAACATACTTTCACAGAGAGTGAAGTTCATATCACAACGTAAGCAACAAGAGGGAGTAATCATGACACTAACCACAAGAGGAAAACAATTAGGGATAAACTTTCAGCTCAAGGGAGTGAGATGGGGACTGAAGAGAGGATAAAAGTGCCAACCAGCCAACCAGATAAATAATAATTTTTTTGAGCATCTACATTGTGCAAGGGCCCTGTGCTAGGAACTATGTGGGGGTGGGGCAGGGTCAGAGAGACATTAAAGACGGAGAAACTTAAAATGTACCTGGGAGGCAGGACACATCTGAACACAAAGTGCCACTGTAAGCGATATGGGAGTAGTGCCAAATCAGCACTTTAGGGCCTCCAACGATGGAGAAATTGGAGAGGGTGGAGACAGTCAGGAGGAGCGTCTTCAAGTAGGCAGTCCTTGGAAGTCAGTCAACACATATGAGCTTTCGTTGGTGTTGGGGATGCAAAGATGGCCAGGAAAGAGTCCCTCTCCTCAAGGGGCTTCCATTCTGGTGGAGGGAGACCAATATCAGAATACTATTACTAGATAGAAATATTTAATTTGTTAATCAATAACATTAATAACTGATTGCTGTTAATGTATATTGTTGGCCAGTTGAGGTGGCACACACCTGTACTCCCAGCAATTTGGGAGGCCGAGGTGGGAGGATTGCTTGAGGGCAAGAGTTGGAGACCAGCCTGCGCACCATAGCAAGACCCTGTCCCTGCAAATAATGTAAAAATTAGCTGGGCATGGTGGTGTGTGCCTGTAGTCCTACTACTTGGGAAGGTGAAGAGGGAGGATCACTTGAGCCCAGGATGGGAGGATCATTTGAGCCCAGTATAGGAGTTCCAGGCTTCAGTGAGCTGTGATGGTGCCACTATACTCTAGCCTGGGCAACAGAGGGAGATTCTGTCTCATGCATATATGTGTGTGTGTGTACAGTTAATCATAGATAATCAATCCATAAATCAGACATTTTCTGATATGAGCTATAAAAAAGCTTTGATAAGATAAAGTGGTGGAAGTGAGTGGAGCTGAGTGGGGTCAGATGGTGGTCCCAAAAGGCCTCTCTGATGAGATGAAGGAATCTGAAGCTTGGCCTTAACCAGGAGAAAATAGCAGGTGTTGGGGAGCTGGGAAAAACATTCGCAGGCTCAGTGTGCCCTCTAGAGAGTGAGGAGGCCAGCATGGCTGCAGAGCGGTGAGGGAGGGGACAGTGGTGGAGAAGTGACTAGAGAGTAGCTAGGGCCTGGAGGCTGGGGAAGTAATTTCAGGGTTTATTCTAAGGATGCAGGCTATGGTGGAGAGTCTTGGGACAGGAGTGACATGACATAATTTTTGTGTTAAAAAGAAACCATTCTGGCTGCTGTGAAGCAGTGAGCCCTGGGGCTAAGGCATGGAGCTGGTAGATCAGTGAGGGGCTGTTCTGGTGGCTCAGGGTGGGCCTGGAAGGATGTAACTAAGTGAGGCTAAGGGGAGCACGCCATGGGGTGGGGACCCAAAGCATGAGCATTGAGGACAGGAGGCAGCAGGGTGTGTGGGGAAACTGAGGACACTAGTCAGATGGGGTGGCAGGGGCAATAAGGGAAGACAACAGGCGAAGATGGGCAGTGCCCTCTTGTTGTTTGGGGAAGGAGTTCATGTGGGAATTTAACGTGAGTGGCTGATGCCCAGAGATATCCGTAGGAAAGTGGTCAACCTTCACAGAGGGCCTTTCTTGCTGAGAAAAAAAGTCCAGCTGGCCTGTGGGATGAGGGAGGTGTGCACAGAAAGCAGGTGCTGACATGCCATCAGCCCCTCTGCGTGACAGGTGCTGGAATTCAGAGCACCCTAACATGGTCACAGCCCTCCCAGGTCTGGCTCATCAGCCTCTTCCTTTCACAGAGGAGCACACCCAAGTCCGGGGAGGTTTTCAAAAGCAGCCTGGCCAGGAAGAAGCCATGCCAGGGTGAAACCAAGGTCTTTCTGACTCTGGGTTGGTTGGGCTTCCAAACCAGTCTCCATGCTGGCTGGACTGTTTTCCTGCCTGCTGCTATTTTCCTGACACTTTCTTCCCTTTTCAACACTCTCTCCTCTTTCCTCTTCACCATGTTCCTACCTAGCCAATGACTACTACACACATATGTGTGTGTGTGTGTGTGTGTGTGTGTGTGTATTTTAAAGTGACTAGGATCTTCAATCTTAAATCTAACCATAAAAACAAAAAGGGGGTGTTTGTCCTTGGAGCACATCTCTCCCTCAGGTATGGGAGAGGCCTTGTGCACACATCCACTGGACTTCACACACGTGAGCTGAGCTCATGAACATTCCCTAGACTGTCAGGGCTCTCTATTTTGGAAGGAGGTTGAGTAATTTGCCCAAAGTCACCCAGCTGCTGGGTGGAAATTATCCTCAGCCTCGACAACTCTTCTGCTTTGAGCCATTTCTCAAGATGTTTCCTTTTCCCCCTTGTTGCCTGTAACACCGGTGACATAAACCTCAGCCTTCTTTTTTTTTGAGATGAAGTCTCTGTTGCCCAGGCTGGAGTGCAGTGGCGCGATCTCGGCTCACAGCAACCTCAGCCCACAGCAACCTCAGCCTCCCAGGTTCAAGCGATTCTCCTGCCTCAGCCTCTCAAGTAGCTGGGATTATAGGCGCCACTCACCACCCCATCCGGCTAATTTTTGTATTTTTAGTAGAGATGGAGTTTTGCCATGTTGGCCAGGCTTGTCTCGAACTTCTGATCTCAGGTGATACTCCCGCCTTGGCCTCCCAAAGTGTTGGGATTACAGGCATGAGCCACCGCGCCCAGCCAGACCTCATCCTTCTTGCCTTACTCCCATCTGAGTAGCATCTCAGTGATGTGTGTCTCTATCCTGCCCGTCCCTCCAGCCTGAGTGTGGAAAATTTTTGTGACTCCCAGTGCCTTTATACCTGCTGCATCTTCTTGCCCTCAGCTTCTCTGACATGTTCAAGAACAAACCTTTGGGCTCCATACCTGTGCCTTGGAGAACAGATCTATAGCATTAAAATTAAACACATGGACAAACAAATTGTGCCATTGTATGCTGCTATGTTACAAATGGCCCCTGAGTTGTGTGAAATAACAGCCATGGTTTTAGGCTCATAGTTTCTCTGGGGCAAGAGTTTGAACAGAGCACAGTGAGGACTCACTTCTGCTCCCTGATTATCTGGGGCCTCAGCGGGGAAGATTTGAATGGCTGCACGTAACTCAAATGATTGGGGATTAAAATCATTCTTAATTCACATGTCTGGCACCTGGCTGGACTCAGCTGGGACTGTTGACCAGAGTGGCTTACATGTGGCCACTGCATGTGGCTTGGGCTTCCTCTCAACATGGTTGCAGCTAGTCAGACTTCTTACATGCAGACTTGAGTCTTCTAAAGTCCATGTTTGGCCAGGCGCAGTGGCTCACACCTGTAATCCCAGCCCTTTGGGAGACCAAGGTGGGCAGATCACCTTAGGTCAGGAGTTTGAGACCAGCCTGATCAACATGGTGAAATCCTGTCTCTACTAAAAATACAAAAATTAGCCAGGTATGGGGGTGCGTGCCTGTAGTCCCATCTACTCAGGAGGCTGGGGCAGGAGAATCACTTGAACCCAGTAGGCGGAGGCTGCAGTAAGCCAAGATCATGCCACTGCAGTTCAGCCTGGGTGGCAGAGCAAGATTCCAACTAAAAAAAGAAAAAAAAAGTCCATGTGTCCATGTTCCAGGGAGCAAGACGGGAACTGCATGATCTTTTGTGACTTAGACACAGTGTCATTTCTGACATACTCTATGGTTCAAGACAGTCATTCAGGTTTAGGTAGAAATGACATAGTCTCCACATTTCAATAGAAGGAATGTCAAATAATTTGTGGCTGTTTTGAAACTGGCATGCAAATAAATAAAAATTTTGTAAGGCAAAACTGAACAAGCCCCCGTTATAATTTTTAACTCATCAGAAAAGTCTCCAAAGTCTAAAACAGCAGTTCCTAACCTTTTCCACACAAAGTTCTTTCCAATTTAAAACACAACAAAAATCTCCCAAAGAAATAGTTATTGTTTTCGTTAGAAAAGCACACACTCATGGCAAATAATTCAATACAGCTAAACACAGAGAATTAAGCCTAGTCCAAATAATGTAAAATATTCCTAAAACTTCATAGCCTAGAGATAACTAATTGTTAATTTTTGAAGAATATCCTTTAAGATATTTCTCTATGCATGTACATGCATAAATGTATGAATTGTTTTACTTAAATAGGATCATCATATTGAGTTTTTCTGAAATATATTCTCCTTTTTACACTCAATAACATGCTACAGCCATTTTTCCATTTCTTTTTTTTTCCTTTTCTTTTTCTTTTCTTTTCTTTTCTTTCTTTCTTTCTTTTTTTTTTTGAAATGGAGTCTCGCCCTGTCGCCCAGGCTAGAGTGTAGTGGTGCAATCTTGGCTCAGTGCAAACTCCGCCTCCTCTAGCGATTCACCTGCCTCAGTAACTGGGATTTACAGGCTCCCCGCCACCGCGCCCAGCTAATTTTTGTATTTTTAATAGAGATGGGGTTTCACCATGTTGTCCAGGTTGGTCTCAAATTCCTGACCTCATGATTCACTGGCCTCAGCCTCCCAAATTGCTGGGATTACAGGCATGAGCCACCGCGCCCAGCCCATTTTTCCATTTCAATAGTCACAGCAGTCAACTACTGGTTTCTCACACAGCAGCTTTTGTCTTCTTTTCTTTTTCTCTTTCTTTCTTTTTTCCTTCCTTCCTTCCTTCCTTCCTTCCTTCCTTCCTTCCTTCCTTCCTTCCCCTTTCTTTCTTTCTTTCTTTCGTTCTTTCTTTCTTTCTTTCTTTTTTCTTTTATTTGGCAGGGTCTCGCTCTATTGCCCAGGCCAAAGTGCAGTGCTGTGATCACAGCTCACTTCAGCCTCGACCTCCCAGGCTCAAGCTATCCTCCCACTTCAGCTTCCCAAATATCTGGGACCATGAACCTGTTCCACCATGCCCAACTAATTTTTACTTTTTTTTTTTTTTGTAGAGACGGGGTTTCATTGTATTGCCCAGGCTGGTCTCAAATTCCTGGGCTCGAGAGATCCTCCTGGCTTGGCCTCCCTACATGCTGAGATTACAGGTGTGAGCCACTGCACTGGCCTGTCCCTTTCTACCTTCCTAACAAAAACCCTGTTTTAATTCAGGCATCCATTCTCCTTTGAGTAGCAACCTGTTTCCAGGAAGGCAGACACTATTTCTAATTTCCAGTGTGAAAGACAATTGGGCTTAGCTAAAATAGCAGTCCCTTCCCCTGGCCAGTGACTGAGGTGACATAATTCTGGCTAAAGTGATGGCAAGACTGATGGCAGGTTTGGGAAAATGGGGTCCTTCATGATAGGAATAACCTGGAACAGCCTCACTTTTTTCAGTTGGTGCAAAAGTAATTGCGGTTTTGCCATTAAAAACCACAATTACTTTTGCATCTATCAAATACCACGTATTCTCACTCCTGCACATCATAGTTGGAACTACAGCAGCTTCAGATATTGTTGGGTTTTTTTAAGACAAGAAATGACTTATTGTTTAATTTAAATTGATTGAGCTGCATTTTTCTGTTGCTTATAGCCCAAAGGATTCTAACTGATGAATGTCACACATAAAATTATACAAAACTACTTTGAATGGCTCCCTATTTTATTGTATGGGTATACCATCACTAACTCTGTAGAATTCTCAGGTGCTTGACATTTAGTCTATTTCTTTCTTTTTATTTTTTGCTATAATAAACAACAGTGATGTACTTTGACTAATCCAATTTTCAGGCAGTACTTGGTATGTCTATACAACCTCCCCCTCTGACAATAATTAGTTTCTAAGCCATAAGATAGGTCCCACTGAGGCACAGCTTCTTAAATTTGACTGTTTTGTCTGAGATGAAAGCTTGCAGCCTCCAATTATCTTCATTTTTTCCCCCTTCCTCCAGTGTAAAGAGCACGGACTTTAGAAGCAGACAGAAATGGTTAGAAATTCTCTGTCATTTCCTAGCTGCACAATGTCATGACTTTCCGTTTCCCCGCTCTGTAAAATGAGAACAGAAATACTTACCTTTGTTGTCAAGACTAAATGGGATGATGTATAATAAGCATCCAGTCTGATGCCTGATACACAGTAAGTGCTAAAATGGTCATTATTTTGTATTTTATTATTTATCATTTGGAAGAATATGTGTGTGGAATAACAGGAATAGAAGCTATTACCCTCAATATGTGGCTGTAGAATGCTTTCTTTCCAGAGTGGCAAGACTTGTTGCTATTTTTTAAACTTTTTATTTTGAAATTATTTTAGATTTATAGAAGATTTGTAAAGATAGCACAGAGAGGCTGGGCGCAGTGACTCACACCTGTAATCCCAGCACTTTGGGAGGCCAAGGCAGGCGGATCACTTGAGGTCAGGAGTTCAAGACCAGCCTGCCCAACACGGTGAGACCCCTGCCTCTACTAAAACACAAAATTAGCTGGATGTGGTGGCATGTGCCTATAGTCCTAGCTACCGGGGAGGCTGAGGTGGGAGGATCGCATGAACCCAGGAGGTAGAGGCTGCAGTGAGCCAAGATTTCACCACTACACTCTAACCTGGGTGGCAGAGAGAGACCCTGTTTCAAAAAAAAAAAAAAAAAAGAAAGAAAAGAAAAGAAAAAAAAGAGTTCCCATATAACTTTTACTCAGCTTCCCCTAATGTTTGACATAATCTTTGGTACATTTACCAAAAGTAACAAGTTAACATTGGTAATATTATTAACAACACTACAAACTTTATTTGCATTTAGCCAGCTTTTACACTAACGTCCCTTTTCTATTCCAGGACACAATCCAGGATACCATGTGACCTTGGGTCCAGTTATTTTTTAATGGACTTACAGCCCTTTCCTTGGAGGGCTGAGTTGCACACTTCTGCTGGAAAATTTTCCAGAGCTAACGTTGATTGGGTACTTAATGATTAGCCCTTCTCATAACCCTATGTATTCCATTCCTGCCTCATTTTACAGATGGAGAAACAGAGACTCAAAGAAGTAGGAGGCTTGATCAAGGTCACTCAGAGGCAGAGCAGACTCCCATGAGGCAGCCTGGTTCCTGCTTAGTTGCCTTTCCCAGAGGAGGTTCCCCCCTGGCCCTCTCCCCAGAGCCTGTCCTCCCTGTGTGGCCGGGAGGAGAGAGGAGGTCCTGCAGCAGGGACAGACTTGCCTGTGGGCAGAGCTAACTCTGGCTAAAACTGAGGACTTTCTGCCCACCCGGCCGGGCTCTGAATTACCTCCTGGCTGCCTGGGCAAGGGCCTGCCATGCCCCTTTCTGCCACCCCCCTCCCTATCAACCCTAGGTCTCAAGGAAGCTGCTGCTGTCAATCCTATCACTATGCGCTTGGCCACAATGCAAAGGCGCCTCCTGGTGTTTGCATTTGAATAGAGACCCGAGCCC
The DNA here is from genome assembly GCF_000951035.1 of Colobus angolensis palliatus. NCBI lineage: Eukaryota > Metazoa > Chordata > Mammalia > Primates > Cercopithecidae > Colobus > Colobus angolensis. The sequence goes on from NW_012114622.1 coordinate 5,432,341, forward strand.
GAAGTCAAACAATGAGGCTCGTGGTCTGAGTCTGGGAGATTTGGGGCAGAGCACATTCTTGCAACTCCTTCTACGCCTCCGTGAAGGCAGTTCTCTTCTCCACTTTCTCAGAAGACTTATTTCTCTACTTGCTGGGGCTACCCCTGCTCCTGGGGACAGGAAGGGGATTGCGTTTCAGCCAGGGCCCCATCTGCACAGCCGGGGGTCTCCTGGCTTCCTCATCCAGGAGCGCTGTCCACTGCCAAGTGGGAGGAAGGCAGCCAGGACTAAAGCTTGCTCCCTGTGATCCCTGTGCCGTCACCACCACTATCTACTCGGTGGGCTTCTAATGACAGCTTTCACGTCAGGAACACCTTCTATGTGCCTGGCAGCTGGAGGTACATGGATCACTGTATTCAATAAGGAAATGGGGGCTCTAAGCTACTCAGCTGGTAAACGGCAGAGCATGGACTCAAACTTTGGCCTGGCAGACTCCAAAGTCCCCAGTCCTTCCACTATACCAAATACCGTCATGATTGTTTTGGAAACAGGGCCCTTGCCAAAACCAGCCTCAAGTTCCTGGTGCCAGGAGGGCCCCACACCGTTCTGGGCTAGGCAGTGTGTGGGTCCCGCCTCCGGAAGACCAGGCTGGTGATAAAGTCCCTTTCTAAGACACTAGAAGGGGGCTCTTTGCTGGGCAGGCGGGTGTGCCATGGTAAGGGCCCACATCCTGTCAGAGATGGGGCATTTCCTGATTCAGGTGACACAGCTTAAAGAATGCTGATAATGAACTGCATCTCTATTTATCCAGGCAAACTTGGCCTAGCTGAGGTGTTAACTGGGCCATGGAACAGCTTTAATCCTTTTGTTTACATTGAGATGGTTCAGTGAAACTAGCACTGTCTTAAGCTGGAACTGCATTTCATCTTCAGGTCTGCTCTCAGGACTGACACAGAGACCAGCTTTGGGCGGAAATAATCATAACATTGAGAGCTGCAACCTGGGGTGATTCATCTCAGAGTCACCAACAAGATCGCATCCTTTTTGGTCATCATGAGTGGCTTCAGGGCGCTGGCTGGACACTGGCAGTTTCTACTAACGAGTACGAATAAGAACAGTAAACAGGTGTTGAGCCATTACTATCCACCAAACACTTCACATGTATGAACTTAATTGATCCTTTTTAACAACAGCAAAGTAGGTGTCATTATTATCTCTATTTTATAGGTGAAGAAACTGAGGCACAGAGAGTTTAAGAACCTTGTAATGGGCTTCAGGACACTGCTGCCCCCAAATATGGCACCTTGACATATTGAATGTTTCAAGCTGAAGGAACTTGAGAAAATGGCAGAAGCAGTTAAGTTCACACAGCCCTTAAGGTGCAGAAGAGGGATTTGAACCCAGGCAGTGTGGTTCCAGAGTCTAGGCATATAATCATTACTCTGTGTGCAGATAAGCAACATAGGCAGAGGTCTGGAGGGGCATAGACCAAAGGCTGCATGCTGTCTGTCTACAGGTGATTTCTCTTCTTTCCTATTTATTTGTCTTTCCTAATTTTCGACAAGTTTTGAGGGGAGCAAAACGTTAAGATTTACACTAGACAAAAGGACAGGTCCTTAGTGGGTGCTTGTTGTATGGGACAATGTACTAGGCTCCCTCCTGGGGGTGTCCACAGAAAGCCAGTTTGGAAAGACACTATGACTCAGGTGGGCAGAAGGCAGACAATATCACTGATACAAAATGAGGGGTTTGCGTATTAACTCATTCATGTATTGATTCAATTATTCACTTATTGCTTCAAAAAAGCATGGAGAGCCTACTCTGTCTAAGCATTGTAGTGGGTGCTGGGGATAATTATGCCTAAGACAAGGTCCCTAGCTTCCAGGGGTTCATAGTCTGGTGGCAGAGGTGAGGAGAAGCTACTTTCAACTAAGCACCTAGTAACTTGTTAAGACATAAAGTAATTTGCAAGTCTGGTTCTTCTACAAGGTTTTGAATCCTTGAGGGCAGGGACTGGTACAATACTGGTATAGCCACATATTTCAACCACTGATGCATTCATGTACTTATGCATGTATTCATGCACTTTTACATTACCACATGGTGGTTGAACATACATAGGGTGTACAGTGAAGGAAAAGCCCACATGATTGTTTCTCCAGGTTGGAGGAGGAAGAGAAGAGGGTGGCTGGAAAAATCTCTTTAGAGATTTGAGCAGAGGCTTAAGAACTGAGAAAGTTGGCGGGGTGCAGTGCCGCATGCCTGTAATCCCAGCACTTTGGGAGGCCGAGGCAGGCAGATCACCTGAGGTCCGGAGGTCGAGACCAACCTGGCCAACATGGTGAAACCCTGTCTCTACTAAAAATACAAAAATTAGCCAGGCATGATGGCGGGAACCTGTAATCCCAGCTACTCGAGAGGCTGAAGCAGCAGAATCACTTGAACCTGAGAGGTGGAGTTTGCAGTGAGATCACACCACTGCACTCCAGCCAACAGAGAGAGACTCTTTCTCTCTCTCCAAAAAAAAAAAAAAAAAAAAAAAACTAAGAAAGTTTTCACCCAGTGGGGAAGGTACTTTCAGGGAGAAGGAATAGCATATGAAAAATCATAGTGGTATAAGGCTGGCTGGTGCATTGGTGCATTTGAAGAACTGCCAATAGTTAAGTCCCAGGAGCTAGGACTTAAATGTAGGTAAGTTATAAGGACAGAGAACCAAAGCAGAGAGTAACAGGTATATGTGCAGATGAAGCCTAGGGGATAAGGAAGCCTCCTCCTCTTTCTCCTTCTCTTCTGTTTAATGAGCCCTCCCCTACTCTTTTGGAAAGGAGTGGAAGGATAGGAAACTATATCTTAAGCACCTATACATGCCGAGCCCTGTAGTGAGTGCTTTGCACCGTTTAATCCTTACTTTGGCACAACTCACCAGCTCCGTTTTCCAGGTGAGGAAACTGAAGCTCAGAATAGTGAAGTGACTTACTCACACAGTCTGTAAATGGCAGAAATAGGGTTTGGATTGAAGTGCATCTGATTCCAAAAGCGGCACTCTTTATACTGGGCCAGACAGAACAACTGAAAGTGGAATCATGCTTTTATCTCTACAAAATGCTTTCATGTACCTAGACTCATTTGATTCTTACCATGATATTGAGTAGCAATTGGTCAAGTATCATAATTTCCATTTTTTTCAGTAGGAAAACTAAGTCACAGAGAGGTTCATTTTGAGTGATTTGAGAATTTCAGGATTAAATACATCCAAAGTATCAACAAGAGAACCCAGTTGAAAAACTATACATGAAGTAAAGATCAACCCTGAGATAGTTTCTCAGTGCAAAGGGGCAGCTGAGGACGTGACACATGTGCATTTGAGAACCTCATGTGCATGTGGAAGTTTGCAGCTGGAACAGCCGGAGGGGCCAATCCAAGTGGCTGAGCTAATCCTTTCCTCTGCCTTCTGCCTGCTTCCTCCCGGCACCTTCAGGGCCCCTCCTGAGGGGACATCTGCGAATTCTCCACGGAATCCCTCATTTAGCTCCCAAGACCCAGCGCAAGCCTGGGTGCAGAATGTTGGTGCAATTTTGACAAGATGCTCACAGAGGTTCAGTGACTAGTTTTAATTAGGCCATCTTTGTTTACGTTTGATGTTTATCAGCTAATTGGCATGGCAAGGTGTGAGTCACACAGCTTTCCCCTGGCATGGAATCAGTTGTCAGAGAAAAAGCCAGGAGAACAAATGATCCCAATTATGAGAGAACCCACCGGGCTAATTATCGTCCCACTAAGGACGGAACCTTCCCCCTCCTGCTGCTCCTGCTACTGCTGTGGCTGCACCAAGTGCCCTCTACACCCCTTCCCCCAGCCCCAGAAACCCAGAAACTGGGATCTGGGCCCCCAGCTGACTGCCTGGAGATTTATTCTCTCAAATTCAAAACCTGCACGTTCCTCCAGCTCAGACACACCAGGGCAACATCCTTCCTTTAGTTCAAGATCATTCTCCTCTTTAGCCCCTTCCATAAATAATTGCTCATGTATGTTGGACTTTTCCTGTATGCAAGGCACTGTTGGAAGCACCTGATAATTATTTTTCCCAATAACGTACAGTCAGGTCACATTATTATCTCCATTTTACAAATGAAGAAACTGAGTTGTGCAGATCCTAAATAACTTGTTTGAGGGCAAGCAGTAGGGCTGGGATTTGAGTGACATGATCTATCACCGTGGCACCTGCTTTTGACCATCAAATGATTTTTGGATGCTCAGAAAGCCCTAAAAATCAACCAATTAAGATTCTTCAGGTGGATTTCTGGGGCCACTCTCCCTCTAATTATGCAGGTACAATCGCTTTCTAGAACAGTGCTGTCCAGACCTTTCTGCAGTGATAGAAATGTTATACCTTCCTGCCCAATGCAGTAGGCAGCCACTAACCACATGTGAAATGTGGCAAGTGGGACTGAGGGACTGAATTTTTCATTTTATTTTATTTTAATTAATTTTAATTTTAATTGAAAGAGTTGCACGTGGCTGGAGGTTACCTTGCTGGAAAGTGCGGTTCTAGCTGGTCAGCCCTTAGTCCTCAAATGCTGCAATTTCCTAATCAGTCCTGTATGTGTGTTTTTTCCTCCCCCTCCTCCTGCTGCAGCTTCCTGGCTTTCTTGGTGCAGCGCAGGTCTCCTCATTTTCTGAATTCTCTCCTGCCCATTCTCTAAGCCCCCTCCAGGCCGAGGGGTTTGTGCAGAGGAATGCAGTTTGGCTGCCCTTGAGTTGAATGATGATCGTGGACCTTTGGAATGTCCACAAAGCCCCGCACTCTCGGCCTCCCCTGTCTCTCTCCTTCGCCGGGGTAACAGATGGCCCTGGCTTTCACCAGCGGGGCCTGAGCACATTGTCACTCCCAGCTGAAAGTGAAATATTCAGTGGCATTTAAATTAAATAGACTCTAATGCTTCAGTAATATTAATTACATTTTCATTCATCCCTGGCCTAATAAATCAATGCGTAAAGAGAGGATGCTCGGGAGGCTGGCAGCCTAGTGGGGCCACTGGGCCTTTGTGTGAGCCCTCACACAATGCCCCCATTCTTACGGGGCTGCGCTTGCCCCTGCAAGCATCTGTGCTCAGCCCCTCTTGAGGAGGAGCCAAAGAGGTAACATTTACACTCTGCTCCTCCAATTTGTCCCTGCACCAGGGCCTGAGTCAACGGGAAATGTGAAGGCCACACTGAAAACCACATTCAGAGCTGCTGCTGCTGCTGCTGCTCTCTCTGTGTGTATGTGTGTGTGTGTGTGTGTGTGTGTGTGTATTTGTGCGCGCACACGTGCATATGGAGCTGGGGGGTTTGCAAAATTTCTGAGGCAGATTCAGTAAATGGAGACAGGAGTCTATTGGTGCTGGGACCTCACTTCCAGCTGCAAGATTGTGTTAGCCCAGCCTTAACCCATGAGAAGAAGGAGAAAAGGAAGAAAGAAAGGAAAGAAAGAAAAAAGGACAGAAGGAAGGAAGGAATAGGAAGGGGAATAATAACAGCTACCATTGAATGAGTGTTTACTATGTGCCGGGAACTGTGCTAAGCACTTTTATGAAAATTCTCTTATTTATTCCTTACAACAATTTATAACAGAACATAGCAACTATTATTGGCCCATTTTACAAATGAGGAATTTATTTGTAGTTCAGAGAAATTCAGGAACTTGCCTATGGTTCCAGGCCATGTCTGTTTGTCTCCAAAGGCAATGTTCTTTACCTCTAAGTTCTACGTCCATCAGAAGAAAATACAGAAGAACAGAAGGGATCTCTAAGGCTATGGTTTGCGTAAGGGGCAAGGGGCCAATGTTTGAGAAATTTCCAACATTCCCCTTGGTTTCTGAGGTTTTTTGCCTTTGGGGAGGTCCATCTCCAACGAGCAATGTCCCCACCCCCACTCCAGGGCTATACATATGTAAAAGAAGCCAATAAAACAATCCAAGAGAGCCTGCTCTCCTAAATCTTCAGGGGACAAAACCTCCCACTTGTGATGCTTCAAAGCTGTCCAGAGCTACCAGTTTACCCCCAGAAGTCCCGACTCAATGCCCCTGATTGGAAAATAAATAGCTTTGCACATAAAAACCACAGGCCAATTGTTAGCCTAGGAATGGGAAAATGCTGTGTGCACCACTGCATATCATCCCCAGAGCCTCACTCCTCCAGGGAGGCAGCCTCTCCTCTAGGAGATGGTCCAGGAGCTGGGGGTGAAGGCACTACTAAACACAGGAGTTTCAAAAATGATTCCTTAGGATGATTTTTAAAATCGTAAATGTTAAAATCTACAAGAAATCCTGTTTCTTACAGAAAAACTAGAAAATGCAAATAAGAAGGAAGGGCAAACATCAACTGAATTCTTCCACCCAGAGTTAACTCTTGGTGTGTTTTTTCTAGAAAGCTCTCTCTATCACTACTTGGCAAACACTGGGCCATAAGATTCAAACAGTTTTGTAACTTGCTTTCCCCACGCCATTTACTGTAATCCAAAAATATTCCCATGGCATTAAATATGTATCTCCAACACAGTCTTCTTAATGACTAGTTTTGCAACTTATGGGTAAAACATGATTTGGTTATTTAATCAATCTTCAATTATTGGACATTTGGACAATCAAATCAGAATCAAAATAGAAACCAGGGTTGTTTCTATTGTTTTTTTCCTCCCACAAAGAATACTATAACGATTTTCCTTGTGGCTAAATCGTGGTGCACACACATTCCCAATTACTCTCTTAGAATAAACAGCTGAAAGAGAAATTGCTAAGTCGAAGTGAATATGCACACATATTTTGAGGGCAGAGACACTGAGTGTCCACTATAATTTGGACACATTTGTAAAAAATGACTTGGAAAGCTAAGTCTCAGCTTCAGACCCAATTCCTACCCAATGTAAATATTCCTACTCTCTGATGCTTGAGGCTGGTTTGATTGTACAAAACCAAGTTTGGAACTTTCTGATCATCTTGTTGGTAGTTTAGGGCTCAGCACTTGCAGCTTCATTGTGAGGGTTCTTACACCTCAGGGTGGAACTGACGTCATTAGTGTCCCACAGGAAGCAATTGAGTAGAGTGACCAGCCTGTGGTCTCTGGAGTCAGCCTAGATTTAACACCAGCTCTGCCTCTGACTTGCTGTGTGCCCTAAGGGAAATTACCCAATCTCTCTGGGTCTCAGTTTCTTCATCTGCAACCTAGTGTGTGATACTTGTATCCATCTTATTTCAGTGAAGATTAAATATATGTAAAACACTTAGCACAGTGTCTGACACATGGTAAACATTTGTTACTGCGCTGTTATTATGTTGACCCACTAATGAGCTATTCAATCAACTTCTTAGTTATTCAATTCTTGGGTTTTTCTTGGAGCCATCAGGAGAGACCATGAATTGCACGCTATTCAAATTGGCCTATATCACACAGAAGGTGATTTAATTCAATCTAATACTGATTGAGATCCTGGCAAGAGTCCGGCCCTGTGGTAGCAAGATGAATGTGTCCCCAGGAGCTCATTGGCTAGTGGGAAAGCCGGAAACATGCATCGGTAACTCAGATCCAAGGCATCCTATTGCCAACGGTGTAATGAGAGGTGCAAATAATGCATGTGGATGGGGCCTCTCCAGTGGCATCAATGGGAGGAGGATTTGAAGTGATGCTCAGGGAAGTCCAGTCATTTGTCCAAAGTCACACAGTTACTAAGATGTGGAGCTAGGATTAGACTGTAGGTCTGTCCAGTTTAAAAAAAAATCATGCTTGTTTCCTCCATATTAATAAGCAATTCAAGGTAAAAGTCACTCTAGAGCAGACTGGGGCAGTGCGATAGAACTTGCTTCCATGCATATGTTCTAAAACTGTGCTGTTCAATATGGTGACCACTAGCCACATTTGGCTGCTGGGCACTTGAAACATGGCTAGTGTGAGTGAGACACTGGGTTATTTTAAATTTTATTTAAATGTGGCTAGTGGCTAATATGTTGGGCAGCAAAGGTTTAGATGGAGGAACTAATTTAAGAGAAGGGCTAATGTTGAAGATCAAACTTTTTTTTTTTCTTTTTTTGAAATGGAGTCTCACTCTGTCGCCCAGGATGTAGTGCAGTGGCACCATCTCAGCTCACTGCAACCTCCACCTCCCCCGTTCAAGCGATTCTCCTGCCTCAGCCTCCTGAGTAGCTAGGACTACAGGTGTGTGCCACCACGCCCAGCTAATTTTTGTATTTTTTAGGAGAGACAGGGTTTTACCATATTGGCCAGGCAGGTTTTGAACTCCTGACCTCGTGATCCTCCCGCCTCAGCTTCCTAAAGTGCTGGGATTACAGGCGTGAGCCACTGTGCCCAGCCCAAAGTTTTTAATGACAGGAAAGTGAGAGATTTTTAAAAATAAAAAGTAAAAATAAAGGCAGACTCTAATTTGAAAGGAACTGTTCATAAATAATAATAATAATAATAATAATAATAAGGTTTTCATGGAGGTCAAATATTTTTCCACCCTTGGAGCAACACATGCATTTGGTTGATGTGCTCTGACCATGCCATCTTTGTGGCTCTTTGTCAAACAGTTTGGGGCCAAGCCAAAGCCCATGGGGAGGGCTCCCTTTGGCAAATGCATTCCCCCTTCTCTGTTTTGTATTTGGCACTAAACCGAGTAACTGTCTCATGCTGAAACCACCACACGTATCTAATTCCCATTTTGTTCTCTGTCAGATTCAGGCAGAGAGCTGATAGAATAGCTGACACTTTCAAGTCAGAGAAAACTTCCTATCTGTACTTTTCAATGGTTGGAGCTGTGCAAAGACACACTAGGCAGCCTTTATGGGCGGGGGCGGGGGGGTGAGTCTCCCATCAGGAGAAGTGTTCAAGCATGCGCCGAACAATCATGGGTATGTTGTGTCAAGGTTGCGAACATAAAAGAGAGAGGAGAGGTAGTTGGAATAAATGACCCTTTATGTTATTTCTAGCCGCTAAAGTCAGAGCCTTTACAAAGACTTTTACACAAAAGACTTTGCTCTGTAAACACCCTTATGTATCCATACCCCATAGCCAAGGTTAGACTGGGAATTCTCTGAGGTTAAGGCTGTATCATAGTCACTACTGTGTTGTTGGACGAGCCATGGTACTTGGAACATGAGAAGTGTTCAGTGAATTCTGGTTGTTGTGGTTGAGAGAACACTTGAATCTTAATGTCTTAACCTAAATATTAAATGGTAGTCTTCATTTGTTTTGATGAGAGAGTGGATGCACTAAGTAAATTCAGTGCAAATTTGGGTCTGATCTCCAAAAGGACCAAACAATCATTCCCCCTTGTGTGCTCAGTCCTGTGAGATTAAAAATGTAGGGTGAGAACTGACAATTACACAGTGTCTACCAGGTATTGAGTACTGTGGTAGGTACATTTGCATATATGTTATAGTATAATTCCCAAGACAACCTTGGAAGAGGAATTACTATCCCATTTTATAGATAAGGAAGCTGAGGCTTGACAAGGAATTATTCCAAAATCACATTGATAGTAAGTGGCTGAGGTAACAGTCAACAAACAGTCTTTAGTACTACCCTAAACTCATTTATATAGCAGAAGTCATATAGGAGGGATTACTGATGGTAAGGACATGAGACTGAAAAGACATCTTGGGCAAGGTTATGGACATCTTCAACATTGGAGACGTGAGGAAATACTTTCTGCCTCTTTGCCAGAGAGACCACCACGTCTTAGTGAATCAGAATGATTTAGGGTCATAGTAGATAACATCACCTCCTCATCTCACCCCCTTGCCCAAATCCTTAAAAGTTCTTATTTGCCAGTGGGAACCTCTCAGGACTTCTCTTTTTCTCTTTTTTTTTTTTTTTTTTTTGAGATGGA